>NC_138374.1:10240190-10266958 GCF_054177405.1 Leptonychotes weddellii
CATGCGCGCACGCGCTCTTTCTCTCTCTCTAAAATAAATAATTCTTTAGAAAAATAAAGTCGGCTCCACTGTGAGTGGTGTTATACGGGGCTCCGATATACACAGGGCCTATGTTTTTTAAAGAAACAGGTAGGGCGCCTGGGTGGCTCAGTTGGTTGAGCGACTGCCTTCGGCTCAGGTCATGATCCTGGAGTCCCGGGATCGAGTCCCGCATTGGGCTCCCTGCTCGGCAGGGAGTCTGCTTCTCCCTCTCCCACTCCCCATTTGTGTTCCCTCTCTCGCTGTGTCTTTCTCTGTCAAATAAATAAATAAAATCTTTTAAAAAAATAAATAAATAAAAAATAAAATAAAGAAACAGGTAAAGGAATAAAGCCCACATACCTCTAGTTTTTCACTGAACTCCTCGGTATAGGGAATAAATCTGCTGTCTGTGTCCCCTTTATAAAACCAAGTACAGCGTCTCACTTCAGTGGGCTCCTCCTCCCAGTACACAGCCTTCCTCACTCGGTCATAGAGATACACGTCATAGCGCCCTCCATCCGTGCCTAGAACCACGCTCTCAGGGTCTGGCTGGACTGGAGCACAAAGTCCACATTTTAATCCAATAGTAACAAGGCATGTTTAAAAGTAATAAATAATGAATATGGTGACTGGATGATCCTAAAAGACAAAGAACTAAGTTCATTTTTGTTTAAAAATAGAATTTTAAGATTAATTTGTGCTGCTCAAAATTAGGACTCTCCTTAAGTGAAGAAAAAACAGCCAGAACAAAGTTTTAAAACATGATCATTTAAGGGGCTCCTGGGTGGCTCAGTCAGTTAAGCGTCTGCCTTCGGCTCAGGTCATGATCCCAGGGTCCCAGGACCGAGCACCGCATCAGGCTCCTTGCTCAGCGGGGAGTCTGCTTATCCCTCTCCCTCTGCCCCTTCCCCCTGCTCATGTGCACACATGCTCCCTCTCTCGCTCTCTCTCAAATAAAATCTTAAAAAAAAAATGACCATTTAAAAAAATCATAATTCAAATAACTGATGGTTACTTTTTTTAATCAAAGCAGCAATGCTCCATAAAGTATATTTCTAGGGGGTATGAACAAGTGATTTTTAAGTGCCATGATGAAATATCATCAGGGTAGGGACGCCTGGGTGGCGCAGTCAGTTAAGCATCTGCCTTCAGGTCAAGTCAGGATCCCAGGGTCCTGGGATGAGTCCCGCATCAGGCTCCTTGCTCAGTGGGGAGCCTACTTCTCCCTCTCCCTCCCACTCCCCCTGGTATATGCGCAAGCGCGCTCTCTCTCTCTCCGACAAATAAATAAAATCTTAAAAAAAAGAAAAGGAAAAGAAATACCATCAGGATAAACACAAACACATATCTCTATACTCTAATTCTCAGAGGCTTAAGACACTACAGTGCACTGTCTATCTCAAAAGGTGAACGGGATTAAATCACTTCCAAAACTCACCTGACCACAGAACACTTTTCAGAGCATCTTCGGGAACAAGAGTTCCAAAGAAGATATTTTATAAGTGCCCATTAGCTACAAATGAATAAGGGAAATAGAAAAATTGACACCCACATTATATGAACTACTCTATTTCTCTAACTTAAAACACCGTTAAACAAAGAAGAAAATTATTAAAACATTTCTTTAAAAACCTTGCTCAAATAACTCAGGACTTACGTTAGTATCACTGTCTTAAGGTGCAGTCTGGTGGAGTCTACAAGGCCTAAGGAATTTGACATTCACAAAAAGTAAGCCATGGATAAATACTCTTTATTTCTTCTCTTCCTAAAATCAGATACAAACGATGCATGATTAGTACTTACCTGAATTATAGATTTCTTCAAGATTCAAAGAGTCAAACATACTGAAAGGCATCCATAGTTGTTTGTATTCTACCTCCTTGCAGTAAAACCAGTGGGGCTGAACAGGTTCGTATTGGTTTTGAAGTAGAAAAGGAGGTGGCACTTGCACAGAAGGACCTGCAGGTCTAGCAAGGGCCTGCTGTTGCATTGGAGGGGTCAACCCTGATGGCACTGAAGGAGGAATCTGGAGGACACAAAAAAGTTAGAGGACTATGATGTCTGTCCAAAAAAACAATTCCACATATGCCTCAGACGCAAAGTGACATTAGTAATGATTATCCTACATGTATTTCTAGACAACTGTTTAGTTTAATAACTAGGCCTTAAAGCAACTAAAATTTTTTAAAAATCTAACAAAATTCAACATCAGTCTTAAAAGTAAACTGGGCTTTCTCAAACTGATGGCAAAGTAAACTAGCACCTTCACAGAAATCAATCTAGCAATATGTCTTCTATGATTTAGTTAATCTTTAAAACTTGCACATCCCTTGACCTGGCCATTCCATTTCTAAGAACTCATCCTAAAGATGTAATTAAGAAACAAAAATTTACCTACAAAGATGTGTACAAAAGGTCACTTATAATAGAAAATCACTGGACACAATCTAAATGTCTAACTGAGACCTGATTAAATAAATTGTTACCTAAATGTTAGAATTCTCTAGAGCCATTAAAATGTTTTAGAAAAAATCTTAACATCTAAAAAAGATTCACAGAAATGTCTGTCTAGAAAAAATTTAACAAAGACATATAACAAAATGAAAAGGGCGGTTACCGAGGGACAATTTTTAATCATTTGACTATTCTGCATATTTTAAATTTTCTGTACTAGAAATACTTTTAAAATCAAAATACAATATTTTAAAATTTTTTAATTGAAAATCATTTTGGAATGTATCAATGTTAAAGTTACCAAGGTGTTAACTGTACTGCGGTTATGTGAAAGAACTTTCTTATTCTTAGGAAATATGCACAAGGGGTGCCTGGGTGGCTCAGTCAGTTGAGCGGCTGCCTTCGGCTCAGGTCATGATCTCAGGGTCCTCGGATCAAGCCCCACATTGGGCTCCCTGCTCAGCGGGGAGTCTGCTTCTCCCTCTGCCTCTCCCCCCGACCTGGCTTGGGCTCTCTCTCTTGCTCTCTCTCAAATATATAAATAAAATCTTAAAAATAAAATAAAATAAAATAAAGGAAATATGCAGGAAAATATTTAGGAGTAAAGAGTCATCAGGTATTCAACTGACCGAGTGTTTCCCAAAACAACTGCACACATACATGGTGAGGAGAGAGAGGGTGCCCAAATGCATGTGAGTGCACACATGCACAAGTGACAGAACAGGGTAAGATGTTAATGACGGATAAATATGGGATAAGGGTACTGGGGTGCTGTTTGTGCTATTTTTATTTTTGCAACTTTCTCTTTTTTAAGCAGGCTCCATGCCCAGTGCAGAGCCCAGTGAAGGGCTCGAGCTCCTGACACAGAGATAAAGACCTTAGCTGAGATCAAGAGTCAGATGCTTAACTGCCTGAGCCACCCAGGCACCCCTGCAACTTTCTTTTAAGTCTGAAATTACCACTTTTAAAATGCTTAATTAGATACCTTTTCAAAAATTTAATCAGCAAACTAATATGTTAACTATACTGCACACTGTGATTCCGGTTACATTCCAATATGCTGAAACCTAACATTATCGAGAGTTTGGTGATAGGATTTAAATTAAACAATAAAACAGAGCCCATTCTCTATCCCCAAGAGAGAAGTGAGGATCTACCCTGACTATAATACCACTATCCCTGCCACACTGGGTGGGGTTCTTAATTCTTCCTTTTAATCATTTCCCTTTTTTTGATTCAGTTGATTTCCCTGTGGAAGTCAGTTGAACAATTAGCTGGGAAAAGAGCATAGGGAATTTCATAAACTTTACCCAATGCAAATGTTGTTCCATCACCCTCCTGAGATAGAGTTTGATTGTCTAGACCCAAACTTCATAATGTAAATAAAAGAAATTATTGGAGTAATCAATTTTAGTCCCTGTAATTGAGTATTTTGATTGAGTAGGATAATTAAAAAATGAGAAGCTGGCAGTCTGTTAATAATTGCTTCAACTCTCACATATCTCCAGATGACATTTATTATTGATATCTTACACTAAAATCTGGAAATACTGACATGTAGTTAACTCACTAAAATCAAGTACTACTAAAAAAAAAAAAAAAATCAAGTACTACTTCCATAAGCTGATAATATAAACTAATATATGAACCATTTGATGAGCTACCTTTGAAAGAATGTTTACTTCAAGGCATGTAGCTTACAACGAAGGGCCTCTGAAAATAATCTGTCATCACAGTGATTATATTTTTTTAGTTATTTTTTTATTATGTTATGTTAATCTTTTTTTTTTTAGTTTTTTTTCCATCACATTGATTATTAAAAGTGCAGTGTTTTTAAAAACATAGGCTAAGATGACAGAGAGATAAAAAGTCAGAGTGAATAGCTAGGATATAAAAACATGTCTCATACCGGTGGCAAAGGTCCTCCAGGCGTCTGGTACAACTGAACCGGGGGCCCAGGGTGGGGAGGATGGGCGGGAGGGCCTGGCGTTTGGCACTGTTGCACCTGTGGTGGTGCAATGTAAGGACTGGCCCTGCTGCTCACAGGGGTATGACGATATGGATTGTGGCCTTGTTGCGGTGTTCCCTGGGGTGGGCTCCCAAAGCTGGAAGGAGGGAGACTACTCGGGTGAGAAGGCAGGTAAGTATTCATTCCCATCTGTGAAGAAGGCGGAGCACCATACTGAGTCTTCGAAATGGGTGGTGAACATGCATTCAACACATCTTGGGATCCAGTTGTAAAAGGGAGGTCAGCCGGGGACTTGGAGAATGCCGAGTGTCCAGCTGACGCTGCCACAGTTGTTAATGGTGACTGTCCAATATTCCCAAAAGGATCACTACCGCTTGATACCTGAGAGAAGTAACTAAATGTCTGTGGGGTAGACGTGTGAGCAGAAGTCTGACCGAGAAAGCTGTCCTCCTCACCGACATCTGTGGAATCCTCTGAAAGGGAAGGGGAGAGCAAACGGTTTAAAGGATAGTCTATTGCTCTGCAGATAGGATCCTCTACGGCAGATCTAGCAATTGCACCTCTTGTTTCCTTGTCCTATTTCTGCATTACAGAAAAAAAGGTGAAAACCTTTTTCTTTTTTCTTTGAAATGAAAAACCAGAAAATATGGATAAGAAACAACAAAAGGAGGAAAAAATGAAAATTCATTCATAAGCCCACCTCCCAGAGACAATCACTGTTAACATTTTGGCACACGACCTTTTATGTTTTTTGAATAAATATAAATAGTTAAGTATTTATTTTGTAAATATACATAGATTACACCTATTTGTACAAGAATGTTTTCAAAAATAGAAACAAAATTTGTATCTACTATTTTTACATTTCATTTTGAACTTTTTCCTGGTAAAAAATAATTCAAATATTATTTCACTACCAAATTACACATAATTCTATTTCTACAGTAATAAGAAACTTAAGTACAGATATGACTCTTGACAAGAAGGGTGTGTGTCAGGGCTTTTACCTACAAGGCATTCATTGTACAAATGAACATGTGGTATTTGTATTCCCAAGGCAAAGTAGGTCAACCATTAATTGCCATCCCTAAAATCACACAGTATCACATCCAGATAACTAGTCATTAGAGAATGCCAAATCATGAGAAAAGTCATTTGCTAACCAAAGGAAGTTCTCTTTACTTCCCTTGCCAAAAATGATCTTCACTGCAGGTATTATCAACCTCAAATTATCCTCTCTTCTGCAACCAAGCTGTAAAATAAAAGCATGTTCCCTGGGATGCCTGGGTTGGCCTTCAGCTCAGGTCAGATCCCAGGGTACTGGGATGGAGCCCGACATCGGGCTCCCTGCTCAGCGGGGAGTCTGCTTTTCCCTCTCTCTCTGCCTGCCGCTCCCCCCTGCTTATGCACGCTCTCTCTCTGACAAATAAATAAAATCTTAAAAAAAAAAAAAAGAAAGAAAGAAAAAAGCATGTTCCCTCTACACGGCCTCAAAAGTCCAGCCTACTTTTCCTTATTAAGTTTTTTATAGCCCTTAGTTTGGAGAAACTTTCCTCTTCCTAATCTTTTCCTTCTCCAGTCTCATTCCCTCTTTCCTCCTGCTGCGGGAGGCACGGAGCCCAACAGAGGACCCACACCCAGCACAGAGCACGCTGTGATCCTTGCCCCGAAGTGGACTTTCAAGCTCCAGGATCCTTTTTGACCTCTGCTGAAGGAGGCCACCGGGCTCACAGAGATTCTGGCTTGAGCTTCTAGGTTGTTCCCATTATATTTCTCACACATCAATTTAACTAAAATACTCCAATATTCAAAATACTCCCCTCAGTTGTTCCTTTGTAACTAAAAATAAAGTATCACCTCCTGCACAAAGCCCTTTGTGTCCTTGTTCTACTCTCCTTCTTGGATATATTTCCATTTCTCACTCTCTCTTTTCAGCTGCCTGGACCTAACTTGTCTGTATTTCTCAGTTCATCTCTCAACAACTAAAAACATGGAATGGAGAAAGCCTCCGTGGTATCCTTCGTCTTTTAAGACAACTTGGGATCAACGTGATCCAAGAAATTCTCTGATTAGCATCAACCGTAAATGAAATGCTGATCCCAACGTGCTGCCAGCTCACCTCAGGGGCACTTTCTAATTACACGTGGACACATTTGGTAAAGACACCTACAACTTTAATGAGCACTTGTACACTTATGACACTCCCAACTCTGTCTCAAACCGAGACTGTTCTCATGTGTTCCAGAACCTATTACCCAAATGCTTCCTCAACACTTTTGGCAGACTCAGCCACATACACCTCAAACTTAGTAAGCCTGGGGTGCCTGGGTGGCTCAGTTGGTTAAGCGACTGCCTTCGGCTCAGGTCATGATCCTGGAGTCCCGGGATCGAGTCCCGCATCGGGCTCCCTGCTCAGCAGGGAGTCTGCTTCTCCCTCTGACCCTCCCCCCTCTCATGCTCTCTCTATCTCATTCTCTCTCAAATAAATAAATAAAATCTTTTAAAAAAAAAAAAACAACTTAGTAAGCCTGAAAATGAATTTATCATCTTAACCATGTCCCTTCATGTGCTCCTTTTACTACACTACACTATCTCAACAGATGTTTGCCAACATCCACCCAGACACTCAAATCAAAACATTGTCTCTTAGACTCCTCCTTCCTCCCCCCACCCCTTAATTTCTCAATCCCTTCATTTAATCATTCAGATACTCATTCAAGAAATATGTACACAGTATCCATTATATGCCAGTTAGGGAGCTAGGTCTTTGGGCTAAAACTGAATGAAGAGAAGTGTGCTGACAGAGCTGACAGTATGGCCTCCAGTGAGTCACTAAGTCACAACAATTTATAGACTAAAAAAACCTCTCACCTCTCATCCCTGCTCTTCATACCCAATACGGCTGGGGAGGGCTAGAGGGCCATCCACTCGTACCTGACTCCCAGTGGCCTCCAGACTGACCCCTCTTGCTACAGTCAATTTCCTCTGGTGCAATTTCATAAAACTCCAGTCTTTCTGAAACACACCTCTAATTTCACTGCCTTGTTAACTTAAAATCTACCGACTACGTGAGCCACTCTTCTAGCACATACTCTAGCAATAGCCACAAACTTCAAGAAGCCCACAGTCCCAACAGAGAGGCAGATATGATTTCACAAACATTTATATTACACCAGGTGCCAGACACTACACTCAGTGCCTTACAAAAATCAATTCACTTCTCCTTAACAGCTTTATGAGGTTGTACAAATATGGAAACTGAAGCACAGAAAGGTAAGGTAACATGCCTAAGGTCACACAGCAAGTTAATGGCAGAGCCAGGGCTGGAACACTGTCTGTGCTCCTAAATACCATGCTCTGGGTTATACCACACAATCATTTAAAAGGAATACCCCTAGACAATAATAAAGAAGTGAAAGAGCTAGGGTGAGCATAGGAGTGGGGGACAAGAAGAACAAGAAAAAGCTTCTTAGACAAAGTGAAGCACTGTCTTGAAAGATGAGCACTGCATTCTGTACCTCTACTTTCCAAATATTACATGACTATTCCAGGAAAGGGAAGCTGTCTATCCTAGGAGATATCCCACCGTATCCTAGTTGAGAAGCACTAATTTCTTTGCATTCCCTAGCACACCAATAGGTGTTCGACAAAAACCTGGGTAATGTCAGTGCCAGCGTGGAGCGCCCAGCCCTCGGAACACAGGGTTCCTTGGACGAAGACCAAGCCTCCTGATCTGGCCCCTGCTTCCGATATCTCAAAGCCCCCGGGCCATTCAAACCTGGCCACTGATGGCCCTGGCAAGCTACCCAGAGAGTCGGATCGAGACAGAAGGAAAACCTACCATCCGACCCTCGTCGCCCCACGTCCCCCGCCCGCCTCCCCACACACACTCGTCCCACCAGATCCCCCTCTCCCTACTACCTCCGGCCAGGAGCAAGGAGGCCGAGGCAGCGGCGGCTTGGGTGACTGGGATGAAGGGCACGTTGAAGCTGAATTCCGTGGCCGAGGAGGAAAAGAGTAAGTTAGTGCCCGATGAGGAGGTGTTGGCGGCACTGCCGCCCCCGTTAGGTTTCCTCTCGGCCATGGCTGCGGCCCACCGTCCGTTACACGTCTCCTGGCAGCCCGGGCAGCACCACCGGCCGGAAACCGGTCACACTCGGGGCCAACACACTTCCGCACTTGCGCACAAAGCCCGGAACTCCGGAAGGCTGGTCTGCGGCTTTCCGCTTCCCCTGGAAAGCGCCGCCAGAAACCAACATGGCGGCGCTGGCTTCAAGCCCGAGTCCTAGCACGTGACACTCCCAGGTGCTGCCGGGGCCGAGGCTTGGGCTGGAGTGTGGGAGTGGCAGTGCCGCTGGCTCTGAATCTAAGCGCGAGCTGACGCTGAGGGTCACGGATTGCGTGGGGCGTACTGGGCCTCCTAAAAGTACGCACAGGAGCGTGTAACTGGCAAAAATTTTGAAAGAACAGCGGAAGCCTGCAGGAGCAGACAGCAGAGTGCTACCCGCGTTGGGAGGGAAGAAGTGGTGTGTGAGCCATTTGTAGCCAAAGCTGAGCCCGGTTCACCCACGCTCGCACTCACATCCAGCCCGCCCACGTGTCTTCCTGGACTGAACTGAACTCTTCTTGTTGGCCCAGAAATAGAAATGGCAAAAACTTTTGAAGTTTTTAAGCCATGTTTAAAAGAGGATCCGGGGAATTGAAATTTAGAGGTTAAAATTGCTTTCTATATCTGTCTGCAGTAATCTGATTAGTTGAATCCCGAAATGCACTGTGGGTGATTTGGATGTAATTGTCATCTTTCATGTAGTTAGAGATTATGAAATAAAAAATAACAGATAAGTAGCTTTTTGGAGAGTGGGAGAGGAAGACATACCCTGAAAGAAGCTTTGAAATAATGAAACTCCTTCCCCGCAGCTGTTCACACGCCTGTATAGAACCTGTTTAATTCAGTAAATATTTAGTGTGCTTACTGTCAGAGATAAACAAAGCCAGACACTGGCTAAAGCAGTAAGGATAGATTCTACTCAGTAACAACCATTACAACAGGAAAGAGGGTACATCGTGAATTGAACTGAACTTCCCCAAAACAAAAGACTGGAGACTTTTTAAAGACTGGAGTGCTGAGGGAAAAGCATTGAGAGGTGCCAAGGGTGTTGGTCCATGTGACTAGACCACCTGGGCTTGTTAATTGGCACTTATCTGGAGGAGAAACAAACTTCTCCTATCTTTATGATAGGCAGTTATACAAGTTAGAGCAATACACCACCAGGCTGGGAGGAGATGGGCCTTGAGAAGACAGTTCTGTGTGGCAGATTTGCATCTCAAAATTATAAGGGATTTATAATTGCAAGTTTTCTAAAATAACTGCACTGAAGGGGAGCTCAGGGCCCTATATGCCTAGCACCAAGTTTTGGCTGGAACAAACAATAAATTCTCCTGGCAGTGTTGAGCTTTCTCAGGGCGGGCATTTTTAAGGAGGACTGGAGTCATTCTAGGGACATGACCTTAAACTGCTAGAAGGCATGCTGAATTTGGTCAAGAAGAGTATCTTTGTCATTCCTATGGGGTGGGAAAGACGGTATACTAAACACTGGTGTATAAGATAGAGACAAGACCCTTCCTTCTTAGAGTTTATACTTCGGTTGGAAAGACAGAAAACTAAACACATACAGTAAACTACAGTGTGATGAAAGCTGTAATGTAGAAATTCCCAGAGTGTGTTATGTGGAATATTGACACCATCAGGGGAGGGAGGTCTAACCCTTCTGTGGGGAAAGACAGCAAATATTTAGACCAATCAGACCATCAACAAAGGACCTGCATAGTGCTGAGTGACATGAAAAGCTTCCTTGAAGAAGAAAAATTAAAGTAGAGACCTGAAAGACAATGAGGAGAAGTTAACTGGAAAATTTGGTGGGGAGGGTTTGGAGGAAGCCGTAAGAGATCATTTCAGTAAAGTCGCAGTAGGTAGGGATACGCTGCGATGCCACATTTGGGTGTGAAAAGACACACGGGTTAGAGTCTGGCTGGAGCCCAATGAGCACCTGGGAGAAAGTTGGAAGATGAGAATGAAAAGCTCAGCAAGGCCAGATGATGCCGGTCTTAACAAGTTAAGAGCAAAAGGGAGTCAAAGAAGAATTGAAAGGAGGGTGGAGAAATAACATTTGCTCTGTAGAAAGTCCACTCTGACTTCAGTGTAATAAAATAGATAAGGAAAGAGCGAGCTGGAAGTAGGAAGAGCAGTTAGCAAGCTGCTACAGGGGACCAGGCAAGCAGTGATGGTGGCTCAAATTAGACCAGTTGCAATAGGAATGAACAGAAATAGGAGTTACTTTGGAGGAAAGACGTCAAATTGAACAGAAGTGTCTTCATTTTTTTCCTCCTGAAGCCCTATTGAAAACACAAATAGGTGGGGGCGCCTGGGTGGCTCAGTCAGTTAAGCCTCTGCCTTCAGCTCAGGTCATGATCTTGGGTTCCTGGAATCGAACCCCACTTTGGGCTCCCTGCTCAGCAGGGAGCCTGCTTCTCCCTCTGCCTCTGCCTTTCCCCCCTTTTGTGCTCTCTTGTGCATTCTCTCTTTCTCTCTCAAATAAATAAATAAAATCTTTCCCCAAAAAAGCCACTAATAGGTGTGTTTGTTTTTAAACCCATAAGGATGAGGAGGATGGGAGAGGATTTGACAGCAACAAGATTTTGCATAGAAACAAACAATGGACTTGGAGTAGGTGTTTTAGCAAACCAGTAATGGGAAAAGCGCAGGGGCAACTTTATTTGCATCATTAACCATTTTAAGGTTTAGGGCCTGATAACCTTAGGCACCTCAGGAAGTAGCAGAGAAGCTAGAGAGAGGTCCTGTAATTAGGAAGATTGGTTAAAACTGTTGGAGAAGAAGTTAGGTCCCTTCCGCCTACTCTGAGTAACTGGACCACTAACCATCCCCCTTCTAGAAAAAAGACTTAAGTTTTCCCTCTGGAGTGGGTAACAGAAGGAACATCAAGCAAATATGTGCTTACTGAAATAATCTTTCTGACAACCCCAGTCCAGTTTCTCCACTCAGCTCCAAGAACACTGGCTGCCAGGTCTTCAACCTCTAGGCAGAAGATTAGAAGAATCTTCTTTGGGGCATGGGAACGAGAGATGTAGAGATGCTGAAGTCAGGATTCCCCAAGAAGACAGTCCAGCCAGATCACCTCATAATTAAGCTCACAATTGACAAGCCCTATTTATATGTTCTGAGCTCCAATCACCTTGTTAGTCCCCATGATGTGGAAAACAAAGGCAGAAGGAAATGTAGATAAAATTAAATTTCCTTATAACCTGCAGACCACTGACAAATACTTAAGATAGGCAGATTATAACATTCCTCCAGGATCCTAAGTCTTCTTTAACACATGAAAGTCCTTTTGGAACTTCCTTTATCATTACTTCTCCCAACCCCAAGGTATAATCAGTTGCTCCTCACAGTCCTGGGGAAGCAGAGAGTAGCAGACAGCAGCTCCTTCTGCCCACAGGTCCTGTCCCTGTGCTTTAGTAAAACCACCGGAGGTATCTCAAGAATTCTTTCTTGGCCGTTGGCTCTGGATCCCACCAACAACAATATTCAAAAAAACTACATCACCCAAACTTTATTTTTTCATTTTTATTTTTGCTAAGTATGCTCTACGCCCAATGTAGGGCTCAAACTCACAACCCCAAGATCAAGAGTTGCATAATCTACCAACTGAGCCAGTCAGGCACCCCGAGTCCCCACACTTTAAATACGACCACCACATAGTTGAGAAGATGCTTTAATGTGAAAGAGACACAAAAGGAAGAAATAGCAATTTAGAAGAACAACCCACACAGGAAGAAAAAGACTTACAAAATCTATCAATAATATCCTCATGGGGGTAAGAAGGTCTGTAACCAAGAAACAAGACCAGGGTGTTATTTTAAAAAGAAATGTTCAGGGAACAAACAAGAAAATCAGTAGAAGGAAGATAAATAATGAGGAAATTTCCCAAAAAGTGAAGCAAAAAGACAAACAGATGGGAGCTAAGAGAGAAACATAAGAAAATTTGAGTGCCAGGCAAGGAAAGCCAATATCTGTATATTAAGAGTTCTGCTAAGAATAGAGACAGAGAAAATGCAGGGGAGGGAATCATCAAAGAAAAAAAATTTTATTCCCAGAAGTGAAGGATACAAGTTTCCAGATTGAAAAGGTTGAGAACCCAGCACGATAGTTGAAAATAGATACACACTGGAACACTAGAGACAAACAGAAGATCCTTAAAGATTCTAGAAGGATAAAAACAGGTCAAATGCCAAGGAATTCAGCTTTCAAAATACTTACCCCCCCAAGCACACCTTCTAAGAAAGCAAATGGAGGAGGTGGTCCACCAAAATAAAGGAATAAGCTAAGAAAGTCTTCCTATGTGGGATAGAGGAAACCCGGTGTCCAACACAGGTGTACAAGGGAATGTAAGGCGTTATAACAAAAAGACCCAAAAATGCAGTGGCTCAAACAAAAGTTCATTTCTCACTCACATAAGAGTACATGTAGGTAACCAGCTTTTCACCTTCAACACAAGGCTTCCAAGGCTGCTCTAGTTCTTAACCAGCTGCGGCAGCAGAAAGAGGTCAGAGGAGTTCAGGCACAAATGTCTCATTTGGGGGCGCCTGCTTTTCCCTCTGCCTGCCTCGCCCCGCTGCTTGTGCTCGCGCTCTCTCTCTCTCTTTCTGACAAATAAATACATAAAATCTTTTTTAAAAATGATGATAATGGGGCGCCTGAGTGGCTCAGTCGTTCAGTGTCTGCCTTCGGCTCAGGTCATGATCCCAGCATCCTGGGATTGAGCCCCACATGGGGCTCCCTGCTCAGCGGGAACCTGCTTCTCCCTCTCCCTCTGCTGTCCCCCCTGCTTGTACACTCTCTCTCTTTCTGTCTTCATTCATTCATTCATTCCATCCAAAATTTACTGAGCACCTGCTCTCTGCAAGTCATGGTGTTCAGTGTCATATGAAGGACAAGTCTGTCTCCTTCCATGCCATTCTCTGTGCAGCATTTCTGACATGTACCTCTCTCCAGTTGGAAGCAGGCTATCCCTGCTCCAGACTCCACATTACTTTGATTGGAATCTTTCTTCCAAAAGGCAGCATTTCGGGGCACCTGGGTGGCTCAGTCGTTAAGCGTCTGCCTTTGGCTCAGGTCATGATCTCAGGGCCCTGGGATCGAGCCCTGCATCAGGCTCCCTGCTCTGCGGGAAGCTTGCTTCTCCCTCTCGCACTCCCCCTGCTTGTGTTCCCTCTCTCACTGTGTCTCTCTCTGTTAAATAAATAAATAAATAAAATCTTAAAAACAAAACGTCTCATCTTAACAAATGAGGCAGCCCTTGCACGAGATGCTTCTGTTCACATTCCACGAGTGAGAACTTCAACAAAAGGCACTCGGTGCAAGTAGAGCTAGAAATAGCGTCCCCACCTGAGTAGCTACATCCTAACTACAATTCTGTAATTGTTCTGTATGGAGGAAGAAGATTTTAATGGGCACATGACCGTCACCACAACAGTCTGTCCCTCTGGCCACCAAATACCAACCAATCTTCCCAAAGGTAGAACATACTCACTCCCCAAAGGAAGCAACCAGCAGCATCCAGCTTAAAACCCCAGGATCTCTGGGTGCAGCTCAGCCTTTTCCATGAGGTCTGGATGAGGCTCCTCCTGAGCTATGATGATAAGGCACAATAGACAGTCGTGGAGCCCAGCAGGGTAACTGTCGTGTAGACTCTCACTGTCACACAGAAATGATTAAATCCTGCTAGGCAGAAATTGAAAATACTTCCTGCCCTGATAGTGCAGAATATTTATGATTAGTCCTGGCTGCCTCTGGTTCAGGGCTCTGGAACTATTTCCCCAGTCTACAGTCTTCCCTGGCCTCAGCTTTGCCCTCAGGGAGGTTTCTCCTTGTCCTGAATCTTCCATGGCCATATCTGAAGTGGAATTGGGAAGCATGTCCTCTTTGGGAGCCGTACAGCTTTGGTAGCCCACTTCCTGCTCGTATGAGTGCTGGGCCTGAGACTTGCTTTAAAGCTTGACCAGTTGCAGACTTTTTCAGGCCAAGCTCCTGGTGTTTTATTCCTGATAGTTCCGTGCTCTTTACTTTCTTGTCTGACCTGAGCTCTTTTTCTGTCAACCTAATAGGCATAGGTGGGAAAGCTACATCCTTGATCTGACCTTTGCCATAAGGCTAGGTTCTTTAGTTTACCTGAAAGATCTTATTTTTTTAATTCTTTTAAAAGATTTTATTATTTATTTGACAGAGAGAGAGCAAGAGAGCACAAGCAGAAGGAGCAGCAGAAAAAGAGGGAGAAGCAGGCTCCCCGAGCCGGATGCAGGGCTCGATCCCAGGACCCTGGGTTCATGACCTGAGCCAAAGGCACACAACTGACTGAGCCACCCAGATGCCCCCACCTGAAAAATCTTAAAAGACCCTTGAAAATGCCTTTGAGCAAGATTCTTTTTTTTTTTTTAAGATTTTATTTATTTATTTATCAGAGAGAGAGGGAGAGCGAGCGGGGGAGCAGTGGCAGAGGGAGAAGCAGGCTCCCTGTTGAGCAAGGAGCTCAATGCGGGACTTGATCTCAGGACTCTGGGCAGATGCTTAACCGACTGAGCCACCCAGGCATCCCTTTGAGCAAGATTCTTACCTCCTCTGATCTGAAAACAGAAGGCCCTAATTTCTCCTGTGCTGCCTAATCTGGTCGCACTGGCCACCTATGACTATTGAGCAGAAATGTGGCTGTCTGAATTGAGATGTGCTGTAAGTGTAAAATACACACCAGATTTCAAAGAATCCGTTTAAAAAAAAAGAATGCAAAATATCCATTAAAAATCTTCATGTTGGGGTACCTGGGTGACTCAGTCGTTAAAGCGTCTGCCTTCAGCTCGGGTCATGATCTCAGGGTCCTGGGATCGATCCCCGCATCAGGCTCTCTGCTCAGTGGCGAGTCTGCTTCTCCTTCTCCCTCTGCCTCTGTAATCTCTCTCTCTCAAATAAATAAATAAAATCTTTAAAAAAAATCTTCGTATTGATTATTCAAATTATAGTATTTTGGATATGTTGAGTTAAATATACTATTAAAATTAATGTTATCTGGGGCACCTGGGTGGCTCAGTCAGTTAAGCCTTTGACTCTTGGTTTTGGCTCAGGTCATGATCTCAGGGTCATGAGATTGAGCTCCGCGTCGGGGTCTGTGCTCAGCATAGAGTTTGCTTGAGTTTCTCTCTCGCCTCCCTCTGCCCCTTCCCCCTTCTCTCTCTCTCTCTAAGATAAATAAATAAAATCTTTAAAAAAATGTTATCTGTTTCTTTCTACTTTTTAATCAACTTTATTGAGGTATAATTTACATGATAAAATGCATGAAATGTGAATATACAATTCTATGAGTTTTGGCAAAAATATGTATCAGTGTAGAATAATTCCATCACCCTAGACTATTCCCTTGTGTTCCTCTTTCCAGCCAATTCATAACTTTGTAAGTTCTACTCCCAGCCCTACTCAACCACTGATCTACTTTCTATTTTTACATTTGTCTCTTTTTTTGGTGGTACCAATTTTTAATTTAAATTCAATTAATTACTCGGTATCAGGGAAATACACATCAAAACCACAGTGAGATACCACCTCACACTAGTCAGAATGGCTGAAATTAACAAGTCAGGAAATGACAGATGTTGGCAAGAATGCGGAGAAAGGGGAACCCTCTTACACTGTTGGTGGGAATGCAAGCTGGTTGCAGCCACTCTGGAAAACAGAATGGAGTTTCCTCAAAAAGTTAGAAATAGAGCTACCCTACGACCCAGCAATTGCACTACTAGGTATTTACCCCAAAGATACAAATATAGTGATCGAAGGGGCACCTGCACCCCAATGTTTATAGCAGCAATGTCCACAACAGCCAAACTATGGAAAGAGCCCAGATGTCCATCGACAGATGAATGGATAAAGAAGATGTGGTATATATCTACAACGGAATGCTACTCAGCCATCAAAAATCGAAATCTTGCCATTTGCAATGACATAGATGGAACCAGAAGGTAGTATTACATTAAGCAAAATAAGTCAATCAGAGAAAGACAATTATATGATCTCACTGATATGTGCAATTTAAGAAACAATAGAGAGGATCATAGGGAAAGAGAGGAAAAAATAAAACAAAACAAAACCAGAGAGGGAGACAAACCATAAGAGACTCTTAATCATGGGAAACAAACTGAGGGTTCCAGGAGGTGGGGGGGTGTAGGGGGGTGGAGGAATGGGGTAACTAGGTGATGGACATTAAGGAGGGCATGTGATGTAATGAGCACTGGGTGTTATATAAGATTGATGAATTACAGGCCTGTACCTCTGAAACCAATAATACATTATATGTTAATTATTTAATTTAAATAAAAAATATTAAAAAATAAATTCAATTAATTAACATATAATGTATTATTGGTTTCAGAGGTAGAGTTCAGTGATTCATCAGTCTTATATAATAACCCAGTGCTCATTACATCACATGCCCTCCTTAATGTCCATCACCTAGTTACTCCATCTCCCCACCCCCCTACATTTGTCTTTAGTAAGTTTCATATAAATGGAATCATATAGTATGTATTCTTTTGTGCCTGGTTTCTTTTGATTAATACAATGTTTTTGAGGTTCATCCATGTCATGTGAATCATAGTTCATTCTTTTTTCCTTGTTAAATAGTGTTTTATTGTATGGCTATACCTCAATTTGTTTACCCATTCATTTGTTGGTGGACAGTTGGGTTGTTTCAAGTTTGGGGCTATTGTTATTAAAGCTGCAATGAACATTTATGTAAAAATCTTCATGTGGACATGTTTTCATTTCACCTAGGAGTAGAATTGCTGGGTCTTACCGTCAAGTATATTTAACTTTGTAAGAAATTGCCACTTTCTTTTCTTTTTTATTTTTAAGATTTATTTTATTTTTTTAAGATATCATTTATTTATTTGACAGAGAGAGAGAGAGCACAAGCAGGGGGAGCAGCAGACAGAGGGAGAGGAAGAAGCAGGCTTCCTGCTTCTGTGGGGCTCCATCCCAGGACCCTGAGATCATGACCTGAGCCAAAAATCAAGAGTTGGCAGCTTCACCGACTGAGCCACCCAGGTGCCCCGCCACTTTATTTTCCAAAGTGACTGTACCATCTTATTTTCCAACCAGTAATGTCTATACTTGGTGTTGCCAGTATTTTAAATTTTGGCCATTCTAATGGGTGTGTAATAGTATCTCACTATGGTTCCTTGTTTGTTTTCACTTTTTAATTGAAGTATAGTTAACATATAATATTATGTTAGTTTCAGGTGTCAAACATGGTGATTTGACAATTATATACACCATGTAATGCTCACCACCATAAGCGTAATTTTCACCTGCCACCATACAAAGTTATTACAATATTATTGACTATATTCCCTATGCTGTTCTTTTCATTCCCGTGACGTCTTTATTTTATAATTAGAAGTTTGTACCTCTGAATATCTCTTAATGTAACTACTAGAACTTTTAATTTACATATGTGGCTTCCATGTTATTTCTGAGAGACTGAATATACAAACAGTGGCCAGACCATATTTAACAATAGAACTCTGACCCACAACATCTGCAGCAATTGGCCTAGAAAAGTCAGGACTTGGTCAATGAGTCCAACTTCCCTATTAGTTGCCCCCACTTACTCCTCAGAAAACTGGGATAGTTAAGAAATCCCTTCTCCCTTTGTGTTCCAAGAAAAGGATAAATGCAAAAGACCAACTTGCTTTTGCATATTCCAACATAAAACTCACCTCTACCCTTTCTCAACGACTCCCTTGTTTTACAAAACCTCAAAATTTAACCCTCTTCTTTGAGATGTTTCTGGATGGAAGTTCTCCCTATTGCAACAGCCTGGATGAAAGCAATCTCCTTCATTGTCTGAGGCATTTCCTCTTTCACCTATTGCTACCCACTCTCCAACCACTAACTTAGAGCCACATTACTTTCTGTTTGTTATGATAACACCCCACTTATACCAGCTTTCTGAATTATTTAGAATAATGTTAGCAGCTGTAACAAAGAGGCCTCAGAATGCAATATTCCTATCAAAATCCAGGCTGTCTTTAACACAGAATCATTCTAGTCATCAGCATTCTATCCATCATGAAGGAGGAAAGAACATACCTGGGCCAAAAGTTTTCTGAGAAATTGAAGTAGAAGTTCCAGACACCTCATTTGCTCCCAGTACGTTGGTAAGAACCTAATCACACAGCCCCACCTAGCTGCAAAGAGGACTGGGAAATGTAGTCCCTAGTTGGGCAACCAGCCTCAGCTATACCTCTGAGACTAAGAATTGCAGTTCTTCCCTAAGCAATCTATCTATAGGTATGGAAGAAGGAGGGAACAGATTTTTTTAAAAGTCTCATGAAAACACGAAAGGAAAGAGAATCTTTAGGATAATGGTGGTAGGAGACCCTAGGAAGACAGTTTTATACCAGAGGTAGAGGGCAAGAAATCCAGATTGGAACAGGTCAAAGTCTCTGGGAAAGATATCCAAGAAAATGTGTCTAAACACCTAGAGAGGAAATTTAGGCAACTGATGGAAAATGTGCATTATCCATTAGACAACCATTTATTGAGCACGTACGCTATGCCAGGCACTGTTCTAGGTGCCAGAGAATAAAACAGCATATAAGTACCAAAATTATTGCTTCATGGATCTTACAATCTAGTGGAAATTCTAGAGCAGGTGGGGTTGAATTAATAAATATGTAGAAAACTAGCCAATGTTTAAAAAAAATTTTACCCCACCCTGAAGGCAACTACATTCAACTCTTTCAGCCAATTCTTTTAGTATTTCTGTTTGTAAATTAATATAGTTACATTGCCACTTCTGAAGTTTTTCCCATTTGCATTACATGTTGACTGCCCAGATGAACAATGAGGATTTTGCCCCTTTTGATCTTTGTCCTCATCACATATATGAACCCTTTCCCCCGTAGCCTCTCACTAAAGCTAAATTACAATGTTGGTTAGATTGACATTCAAATTTTAACATTATTATGATTATATAAACACTATAAAATAGCCAAATCATATAATAAATTGTCATTATTTTAATTTTTCTTTGCAAGCTTTATTTTCCTAGGCTTGGGACACTCTTCCCTCCCACTTTTTGCGTAGTTAACTCTTATTTGTGTTTCAATTCCTAGTGTAAATGTCACATTTCAGGAAAGCCCTCAAGCATTCTTTTCCTTTACCCCACAAAGGTAAACAGGATTACTTAATACCCTCCTTAAAAACACAGGCTTGGAATGGGGGCAGAAGTGCTGTTACTGGTGGCGGGGGGAAAAAATCCTATCATAGAGATGTACTATTTTGGACCCTGCCCTGGCCGCTTACATTTTCATAACTACTTAGTAGTAGTATCAAATGTCTTCCCACAGAAAAAATTAGATGTTACAGTTATTCACATTATAGAATAATGACATCTCAAAAACATCAGTGTGTCTTTAAGTAAATCTGAGCAACTGGTTGTTTATAAGTAATTACATACACAGGGAGAAACCTAAAACTGAAGTGTCCCTAGCCACTGCTGACTTGGTACCCATCTGCAATTTCTTATGAAACAAATCTTTGCTTATTATGACTTAAAAGCCAAGATTTTCATGTCTGCATACATTTAATTTGCATGTTACTGGTCACGAAGCTAAAATATGGGATTTCTGCATTTAATAGGAGGGACTTGGCAACGCTCTCTGCTAAACAAATGAATAAATGAATGAAATGTGGTAGTGCCCTGGATTTGAAACTCTGTTTTCTCAGCTCACCCAAACTCACAGAGCCAGATGTATAATCCAGTATGCCAATTAATTAGTTCACAATGAGAAGTACAAATGAGCTCCCTTTGTCCTAAGTAGGGCTTGAGATTTGAATTCAGTTCTTGTTCTTGGACTCCCCACTTTCCAGACTCCATTCAGATCATCCTTCTGTTAACAAGCTCTGTTTTCAGCTGCTGATACTGCAGTTTTCTCAGGTACATTCCAGGCCTAAGAGAAACATGCTATTTCATTGCTGAACTTGGATATTTTCCAAATTTCCTCGCTAAAAGGTTACCCCTAGATTTGATCTTTTGTGTGTGATGCCACCACCTTCATTCTGAGGGTATCTCCATTGTTTTACTATGCTTTATTGTACTTCACGGATACGGCTTTTTTTTTTTTTTTTTTTTACAAATTGAAAGTTTGTGGCAACACCATTCGGAGCAAGTCCATTGATGCTGTTTTTCCAAAAGTATTTGCTCACTGGGTATCTCTGTGACAGGTTTTGTAATTCTCGTGGCATTTCAAACATTTTCGTTATTACTATATTTGTTATGATGATCCCTGATGGGTGATTATGACTTGCTGAAAGTTCGGATTACAGCATCTTTTTTTTTTTTTTTAAAGATTTATTTATTTGGGGAGGGGAGGAGCAAAGGGAGAGGGAGAGAATCTCAAGCCCACTTTCCACTGAGCTCTCAGCCGGATGTGGAACTCCATCTAATGACCCTGAGATCATGGCGTGAGCTGAAAGCAAGAGGATGCTTAACTGACAGAGCCACCCAGGCGCCCCCTGAGGACAGCATCTTTTAAGCAATATTTTAAAATTAAAGTATTTTTTTTTAATACTTATTCTTTTTTTTTAAATATTTTATTTATTTATTTGAGAGAGAGAATGAGATAGAGAGCATGAGAGGGGGCAGGGTCAGAGAGAGGCAGACTCCCCGCTGAGCAGGGAGCCCGACGTGGGACTCGATCCCGGGACTCCAGGATCATGACCCGAGCCGAAGGCAATCGCTTAACCAACTGAGCCACCCAGGCGCCCCAGTATCTTCTTTTAGACATAATGCTATTGCATGCTTAATAGACTACAGTATAGCATACACATAATCTTTGCGTGTATTGGGACACCAAAAAATTCATTTGATTCACTTTATTATGATTTTCGCTTTATTGCAGTGCTGCAGCACAAAGGAGCAGTATCTCTAAGGTAAACCTGTACACACCTTCTGCAGGAACCTGCCAAAGCAATCTGGCTGTTTCCAGCTTCTAGGCAGAGGCAGACCAGGTATGTTTTCAGGTATGAGCTTGCCTCTCAATTAGGAACTGGTCCCTCTAACCGAGTGCTGGAGATGACAGCAAAGGGCGTTTGGGGTTTTTCACAGTGCCCCTTATCTAAATGCATACCTCCTTCAGTGGGATAAGACTTTATGCAGCTGAGGGAAAGTCACTGCATGGGTTTCAGGCAGGGCTCCAGAGAAAGGAGCAACCAAAAACAAAAACAAAAAACAAAACCAGCACCAAGAGGAGGTGGGTGGACTCCAAGGGCTGTTCCATCCACTAATTTTGCCCAGATACGACCACAAGTTCTCCTTAGGCTTATGCTTTCAGGACGCTGCGGTCTCTGACCTGGGCAAGGCCTCCTACCACGAATTAATAAGCCGGACATCGGCAGTTTCCTCCTTCACACTTGCACAGCGTGCTAAACTGCAACACGCCAACCTCGGCCACGACGCCAGTCTCCCCGAAGCCCCGTATGCCCTTCCTTTTGCCCATCTCCAAGATGGCGGCCGGTCCGCCGCCGCGTCGCCGCCGCGTCGCGGCCCCGCCCCGCCCCGCCCCCGCGCGAGCCGACCCGCCCCTCCTCCCGCCCGCGGGGCCGCGCCGCGCGCTCCCGCCGCCCCTCCCCGCGCGAGCTCCACCCAGGTCGCAGGCAGCGCGGTCGGCGGCGCCTATTTCCCGCCATTGTGCGAAGTGGAGGCTGGGGGCCCGCGCGCGCCGCCTGCCCGTGGCCAGCTGCTCCTCGGCTGTCGCCGCCACAGCCGCCGTTCCCTGGGTCGTGGGGAGGCCGGGCGGCCCGCGCCCTGAGGCTCGCCGTGCGTGGGAGGGCGCGGGCGACCAGCGGCCGAGCCCCCGAGGAGGAGCCGCGGCGCGGGACGCCGGGCCGCGTCGGCCCTGGCCCGTCGGCGAGATGCCCTGCGGGGAGGATTGGCTCAGCCACCCGCTCGGGATCGTGCAAGGCTTCTTCGGTGAGTGGCGGCGCCGGGGGCGGGCCGCCGAGTTTGTCGAGCCCGGGGCCCGGCCCCGCCGCGCGGCCCCACGCGGGGCTCCCCCGAAGGCTCTCGCGGTCGGCCGGGCCTGCGCGGGCGGCGCTGAGGCACCCCGGTGCGGGTGCCCATGCCCGGGCCCGGGCCGCGGCTTCCCCCGCCGGCCGCAGGTGCCTCCCACCTGCCCGATTCGCGATTCGCGAGCGGCCAAGGTTACGCGGCGAGGAGCCGGCGGTCGGCGGTGATTGCCGGCCTCGCTCCCCTCCGTGGCGCACCGGGGGCCCGCGCCCCCCGTGCGGCCGTTCGCGGAGGGGTCCTTGAACCTTCGGGGACCCACTGAGACGGGGCGAGGAAAAGCACTTTGCCTACGGGGAGCCTGCAGGATATTTCAAAACTTCCGGTGTGTCGGGGGAGTGCTCGCTCGGAGCAGAAGTTGGCTCTCACTACTGTATTACACACATCCTCTCTTTTTGAGATAAGATTGGGTATAAGAGCTTAATTTTTCTCTTAGGATGACTTTAAAACCTGCCTGGTAGACGTCTCCTCTCGTGTCAGAGCTAGCAAGAAATGTGGAACTACTCAAACGAGCTCCTACGTAGAAGAGCTGAGAATGCTGCAGGCAAGCTTAGTAAATTGTAGTGCAGTTTATTTGTAAATGGTACTTTCCATGAGGGCAAATTTAGGCTTGTGTGTGGTTAACTGGTCATTTTGGCCCCCTCCACCCTTCTTTTTGCACTTAGGAGTGGTGGAGGCAAACCAGGAATCACTTAGGTTGTAGCACCTGGAGATAACAGCGTTGTAGGAGTGGCCTTAGCTCATTTGAAAACACCGTGGGATATTGGTGAGATCGGCTAATGAGAAGCTAAATAGTCTCCAGCAGCCAAAATCAGTGGCGTAAACTCCATGTATTTCTTGTAGGAGGGACTCAGCGACTCTATTCATTTTCCCTGTAATTTGAACTAGTTTAGTTTTCTGGTTTCCCAGGCCGAAACTAGAAGCAGCAAATTAGAAGAAGGCGTGGGTAGGCATCCGGATTGTAGTCCGTGAACATTGACAACCTGATAAAGAAGAAATCTAAAACTATGTGTATGTATATTTTTAAAAAGGCAAAAAAAACCCACTACTATATCCATAGGGTGCTTTGAGGAAGGGGCACATTTACCTCCACTAAATCCTAGTAATTGATGTTTACAAAGAATACTGGAGCCCATAATTGATATCTAAAATAATGGCCCCAAAATGTGGCCTGAAGATTAAACTGCACAGTTGGTGGGTGTAGATGCATAGGTACTTTTTAGGGAAAATCGTCAAAAGTAAAAAGTTTTGGTGCTTAAGGGCAAAGTTCCAGTTACGGATATTTAGAAAATATATTTATGAGAAATACCCCATACCTTAGTCTTGAAGGATACGAGATGATTTTATATTTGATGTAGTTTTGAAAGTATTTGTCAGATTTTGTGTCCTGAGTGTATGATCCTAAGGGGGCACATCTCTTTGTAGTACAGAAAGGGTATGTTTGGGTATAAAATGCTGGCTTTATGATATTTTGTAAATTTTGTAAATTGTGGGCACCTGGGCCTTGTTGATGTGTTTCCCCACAGGATGTCTTCTTTTCCCATATAGATTGTGTTACAGAGAAGAAAATAACACTGCTTTGTAGTCAATGATTTTTTTTTTTTTTGGTAGAAGCTGTTCTGAAGTACATATTTTTACTGTTCTTTTTATCACCATGAATATGTTGAAAGCCTTTATAATAACAGCATTGCAGGTATGTTTCTGTGAGATGTAAGTCCAGTGTTAAACTTGTAGACTTTCTTCGGTTTTGTAGTAAATTGCTTTAAATTGATTTTTCACCCAGATAGAGAAACGGCTCTTGTGGTTTATGGGGCCTTTCTTGGCTCCACCCCTACCTAGCTCTCAGACCTCATCATTGCATTCCCTCTCCTGTTGAACCCTCTTTCAGTTCTTTGATTTTGAACCTTGCCTCTAGGCCTTTCTGCATCGGCTGTTTCCTTTGCCTGGTCCCCTCCTTCTCTCTCGTTCCACTTGTACTTTCCTGGCTAAGTCTTACTTTTCTTTCGGGAACGTAAGTTAGTTACTCCCTGCTTCAATCACTACAGGATCCTGTGTCCTGGAAAGGACACATGTGTTAACCTTAAAAATAAAACTGCCAGTTACTTTACCAGTAAAAATGGGTTTATTGGGAAATAGCAGAGAAATTGCAATTTGGGACATGCAAGCTATGGCAAACCATAGACAAGTCCCGCAAAGGAGAGGAACTTTATTTTACAGAGAAGAAGTTGGGATGGATTATTTTTGAAGGAAAGCGCATTGGAGAAAAGCAGGGGTTGAGGGTGATGCTGGTTTTTCAGTGGATGAGTTGTAGGGATAGTAGACTTCTTGTAGGAGATGCAATGTACATCTCACCTTGTTGGGGCCTGTAATTGATGATTCTTTCCTGTTGAAGCTTCTTCTTGTTAGGGGTCTGTAATTGATAGTTCTTCTTGTAATTGTCATTGGGTGGTACAGCTCCCCTTTTAAGCCTCGCCTTGTAGCATCCCAGGTCCACTTTATTTATTTTTCTTAATTACTTTTTAAAAAAATCTTATTTGCCAGAGAGAGAGAGCAAGCACAAGCAGGGGGAGCAGCAGGCAGAGGGAGAAGCAGGCTCCCCGCTGAGCAAGGAGCCCGATGTAGGACTCCATCCCAGGAACCTGAGCTGAAGGCAGATGCTTAATGACTGAGCCACCAAGGCATCCCTTTTTTTCTTAATTTATTTTTAAATATTTTATTTATTTATTAGCACTTGCACATGCGTGAGCAGTAGGAAGGGCAGAGGGAGAAGCAGACTCCCCGCTGAGCAGGGACCCCCCCCCCCAATGCGGGACTCCATCCCAGGACCCCGGGATTATGACCTGAGTCAAAGGCAGATGCTTAACCAACTGAGCCACCCAGGCGCCCCCTCCAGGTCCACTTCAGTGAGGTTTCCCTTTAATAATTTTCACATAATACAAAGCAAGTTACTGAAAGAACTTGTTTCCTGGGTTCCTTTTGTTGCATTTTTTACTCAGGGAATTCAGGGCCTGTATCTGATTTATTCACCAGTATATCCTCATTGCCTGGAATACACCTTGTACGTTAAAAATGCTCAGTGAATATGTGCTGAATAGAGGCAGTGAAAAGACTGATTAATCATAAATGGTGTGAATTGGGCTGGTGACTGTGACCACAAGTCTCAGACTTAGGACAGTCCTGGTGGACCTCAGTGATTTCAGAGGATTCATGATCCTACCAGGTATGACTTATTTTCACATGCAAGGCCTAATTCATTCTTATCATTCAGGTAGGAAACTTTGAAATTCGGTGAGTGGCCGGTCATAACTACAAGGGTCATAATTCATCTTTGTGAATCAGTCTGTATTTTGATTTTGTATTTGCCATATTACAATTGTTCATATGTAAATTTTTTCCTGTAAGCCTTCATAGAATATCTTTAATATTTCCCTTGGAGTTTCTAAAAAATTTTATGTACAGGACGTTGAGATCCAAAGGCTTAAATTATGATTTAAAATACTTTAGTTGAACATATCCTTGTCAGTCTCTGTTATGTGCATAGTGCTTAGTCCCTACAGTGATGTTCATTTAGTGATCCACATCAAATCACTTCCTTTAAACAAAGGCAGGAATCTTTAAAAAAAAAAAAAAAAGTTCTGTATGCTTTTTTCTCTTAATCATTTAATATTTAAAATAAATTTTCTTTACTTGAATTAATAACTTGTTAATTTTGGAAAAAACGCGTATTGACTCTGATTTCTTTCACTATTTTCTCTTTAGATTGTTGGTTAGGTCAAGATCATTATTATTGGTTATAGTCAAGGTACTTTGGTTCTAACAACTAGACTAGCTCATGCAAAAGGCAGTGGTGTGTGGAGGAGGGTAGGGAGTATTTGATCACTAGCATTTTATTTATTTATTTATTAAAGGTTTATTTATTTGAGAGAGAAACAGAGAGAGAGTCCCAGGCCGACTCAGCACTGAGCACAGAGGCATGGGACTCAATCCCAGGACCTAAGATCACGACCTGAGCCGAAACAATGAGTCAGGTGCCCAACCGACTTCGCCACCCAGGTGCCCCTTGATCACTAGTATTTTAGAGAATTTAAAGCAGTAATAAAATTGACTAAAAGTCAGTCTGCTTTTTTTTTTTTTTT
>NC_138374.1:10267458-10314179 GCF_054177405.1 Leptonychotes weddellii
CCCCCCCCCCCCCGTGCTCGGCTCTGTTGCATGCTGTCCCACAGGCGCGCAAAATATAAATTAAACTTTTAAAAAAATGTATCCACTTCACCTGAATTTTCAAATATGTTAGTTTATAATTCATAATATTTCACAGTTTTTAATATTTGTTATCTATATAGCATTTCCCCTTTTTTCATTTTGTTCTTCTACAGTTATTTCTTTTGGTATTGTGTGCTGTTTGTATCTTGTTTTTACTTATTTGTATGATTCTTTTGGATTTTCTTTGTTTTTATTCTGAACGGGCTTTCCAGAAAATTTGTCCATCTTAATGATTTGTACTAGTGTTTTTGTTCTCCATTTCACTGGTGTTTGTCCTTTATTATTTTTCTTATTCTTTGGATTTGCTCTATTCTCTTTTTCTAGCTTCTTAAGTTGAATACTAATAAGCTCATCCATTTCCATTCTTTCTTGGTACTTGATTAATGTATTCAAACCTATAACTTTCTCTTTGAACACCACCTTAGTAACCCACAAACATCAACCCTTGTAGCTTTCTTTGTTATCCACCTGGGAGAATTTCATAATTACCCCTACAAATTCCTCTCTCAGGATTATTCATTAGTATGGGCTTCTTTGTTTTAAAAAAAATCATTGTAGGGGGTGCCTGGGTGGCTTAGTTGGCTAAGCGTCTGCCTTTGGCTCGGGTCAAGGTCTCAGGGTCCTGGGATCGAGTCTGGCATAGAGCTCCCTTCTTAGCAGGGAGTCTGCTGTTTCCTCTGTGTGCACGCTCTCTCAAATAAATAAATAACTAATAATCATTGTAGACATAAGCGTGCTTATATGTTAAGCTTTCCTTTTGTCATGAGTTCTTGTCACATTTTGGACAGAGAATATACACCTGGCATCTACTGAGGTTTCCTCTATAGTACATAGAACTTTTTGTGAATGTCACATGTCCTAAAGTGGTACCCTGAATATTTATATTTATATTGGAGAGCTTATTGTCTTCATACCTGCTGTATACTTACTTTTGTGTTTTATGCTTGATACATGTTTCTGAGAGGGCTGTGTTAAAAGTCTCTAATTGTGATTTCTGTTTAGTTTTTCTCTTTAGTTCTGAAAGTTGTTGCTTTATGTATTTTGAGGCAGTGCTGTCAGATACATTATGTATTTTCTTGAGCAGTACTGTGTTAAAACTTATATTTGTATTACTGCATTTCTTTTTCTTATTGAACAGAAATTTGGCATTTTCACCAAGTTCTTCCAACATTTCATTCATACTATTTATTTACTGAGAACTATGCTTTCTTTGTGGATGTTCTTCAACTTGCCCTCTGAATTATTCCTCTAATTTCTGCCAGTTGCTTTTTAGGTTTGTTGTTTAATTGTTATGCTTGGATTTTTTTTTTTTTCCATTGCATTCATGAGTTAATTTTGTTTCTTGGACCTCGGGTCTTCCTCTTTAGTGGATTCTTCATTTTAAATTAAAAAATACATACTTTTAAAGATTTATTTATTTTAGAGAGTGAGAGCACGAGCGGGAAGGGCCGTGGGAGAGAGAATCTCACGCAGGCACCACACTGAGTGTGGAGCCTGACACAGGGATCGATCCCAGGACCCTGAGATCACAACCTGAGCGGAAACCAAGAGTCAAATGCTTAACTGACTGAGCCACCCAGGCGCCCCTTAAATTTAAAAATATTTTTAAGAAAGGTTGTGTGAGAAGAGAGCAAGAGATACATCACACAATGATAAAAACAGTTTGCTAAGAAGACGTAAGTGTAAATGCACCTAACAGCAGAACTTTAGAATGCATGAAGTAAAAACTAATAGAACTGAAAAGAGAAGTAGAGAAATCTGTATTGGAGATTTTACCACTTCTCTTTTAGTAGTCTACAGAACTAGTGAACAGAAAATAAGCAAGGATATAGAAAAACTGCACAACACCATCAACCAAGTATATCTAATTGCCATTTGTAGAATGCTCCACCAACATTAGCAGAATATTATGTTTTTTTCAAGTGTGCATGGAACATTCACCAAGATAAACCACATCCTGGATCATAAAAAAAAATTAACATTTTTTTTTAAGATTTTATTTATTTATTTGACAGAGAGAGACACAGAGAAAGAGGGAACACAAGCAAGGGGAGTGGGAGAGGGAGAAGCAGGCTTCCCATGGAGCAGGGAGCCTGATGCGGGGCTTGATCCCAGGACCCTGAGATCATGACCTGAGCCGAAGGCAGACGCTTAATGACTGAGCCACCCAGGCGCCCCAATATTAACAGATCTTAAAGAGTTGAAATCATCAGGTATGTTCTCTGACCATAATGAAGTTAGATTAGAAATCAGTAACAGATGACAAGAAAATTGAAACTTGTGGAAATATTTCTAAACAATCCATGGGTCAAGTCTCAAAGGGAATTTTAAAATATTTTGAACTAAAAATAACACAGCATATCAAAATTTCTGGGATTCAGCCAAAGATGTGCATTAAGTGCACTTATTAGAAGAAAAGATCTCAAATCAATAATTTAAGCTTCTACCTTAAAACTAGAAATGACCAAAATAAACCCAAGTCAAATAGAAGGAACTACTACAGATAGGTCAGAAATGAACGAAATTGAGGGACGCCTGGGTGGCTCAGTCGTTAAGCGTCTGCCTTTGGCTCAGGTCATGATCCCAGGGTCCTGGGATCGGGCCCCGCATCGGGTTCCCTGCTTTGCAGTAAGCCGCCTTCTCCCTCTCCCACTCCCCCTGCTAGTGTTCCCTCTCTCGCTGTCTGTCAAATAAATAAAATCTTTAAAAAAAAAAAAAAAGAAAGAAATGATCGAAATTGAAAACAGAAGAAAAAAAAATCAATGAAACCCAAAGCTGTATTTTTTTTCACAAAAAGATCAATAAAATTCATAAGTTTATAGCTAGACTAGCAAAGGGAAAAAAAAAAAAAAAAGGAAGATACAAATTACCAGTACCAGGAATGAAAGAGGAAATAACACCATAGACTGTATGGACATGGAAAGGATAATACAAGATAGCTCTATGGACATAAGCTCAACAAGTTAATGGAGTAATTCCTCAAAAAAAAAAACCACTGTATTTGTTTCCTTTTTTTTACTGTAACAAATCACCACAAATTTAGTGGCTTAAAACAACAAAGTTCTTATTTACAGTTCTGGAGGCCAGAATGATGTGGTCTTACTGGGTTAAATCAAGTTGTCAACAGGACCACATTCCTTTCTGGAGGCTCTAGAGGAGAATCTTTTTCCTTGTCGTTTTCCACCTTCTAGAGTCTGCCAATGTTTCTTGGCTTATGGCCCCCTTCGAGTTCTTTTCTCATCACTGACTACTAGTTCTGTCTCACTTTTCCGCATTAAGTGCCCTTACAATTATATTGGACCCACCTGGAAAATCTCCCTGTTTTAAGGTCCGTTGATTATCAACTTTAATTCTATCTTCTACTTAAATTCCCCCTTTGTCATGTAACATATTCACAGTTTCTGGGGATTAGGATGTGGCCATCTTTCCGGGGGGGCGGGGGGGGCCATTATTCTGCCTACCACAATCACATGTTATCCACACCCACCCAAGATGAAATAGATACCCCTCCCCGCCAATTCCCCCTCATTCCCCTGTCCCCCTAAGAGCCTCTGTTCTAATTTTCATTTCTATGAATTTGCTGATTCTTAGTATCTCATGTAAGTGGAATCCTATAATATTTATCCTTTTGTGTCTAGATTATTTTAGCATAATGTTTGTAAGGTTCATCCTTGTTGCCCTCATTGTTTGACAGAGTACAAAGGTAATTCAATGGAAAAGGATATTTTCAACAAAGATATTGGAACAATTAGATACTTATTTGCAAAAATATGGACTTTAACCCAAAATCTCATGCCTTATACAAAAATTAACTCAACATGGGTCACAGATCTAAGTATAAAACCTAAGACTATAAGCATAAAAGTTATAGAAGTAAACAGAAGATCTTTGTCACTCAGGGTTTGGCAATGAGTTTTTAGACATGCATAAAACAAAACTTCGATAATCATCAAAGCTAAAAGCTTTCGTTCTGCAAAAACTACTTTTAGGAGAATGGAAAGATAAGCTGTTGACTAGAAGAATGTAATTGAGAAGACTTGTATCCAGAATATATAAAGAAAGCAGATGGTAATTAACCCAGTTGCAAAAAGAGCCAACATTAAATAGATGCTTACCTAATTCAGCATCATTAGCCACTAGGGAAATGCAAATTTGAACCATGATGAGATATTACACACCTATTAGAACAGCTAAAATTGGAAAACACTGACAGTACCAAATTCTGGCAAGGATAAAAACAGCTGGGTGTCTAGTATGTTGCTGGTGAGAATGCAAAATGGTACAGCCATTCTGGAAAACAGAATCTGGAAAGCAGAATCTTAAAAATTAAATCATTCATTTACCATATACCCAAGTGTCCCATTCCTAGGTTTTTACCTAGAGAAATGAAAGCTTATGTTCTCACAAAAACCTGTACACAAATGTTTCTATTTGTTTTGTTCATAGTTGTTAAACCTGGAGACAATTCAAATGTCCTTCAACGACTAAATGGAGAAACAAATTGTCATTCAGCTATACCATGGTATACTATTTAGCAATTAAACGAAATGAACCATTAATATACTCATGTGTTGGGATTCCCAGGATCACTTCTATCTTTAGAGATTCACTAAAGGACTTACTGTGACTCCGTATATATTTGTATTCAAGGCTAAGATTTATAACAGCAGCATAGTAAAGACACAGCTGGATCATAAGGGAAGAAGAGACAGATGGAGTCTGGAGGAATCCGTGTGTAGGTCCCTTTATTCTCTCTCCCATGGGAGAATTCATAGAATAGAAGACTCAGTTTTGTTACGATAATCAAGACAAACTTGAAATACATAAGTACTTGATTTTAAGACTTAAGATCAAGCCATAGTGGTTAAGACAGTATGACTGTAGTATTAAGACGGCATAAAGATAGACAAATAGATCAGTGTAACATAATAGAGAATGTAGAAAAAGGCTAACGTAAGTACAGTGAGTTGATTTTTTTGACACAAGTGCCAAAGCAATTCAATGCTAGAAAGAAAGCCTTTTAATTAATGCTGGAACAAGTGGATCTTTTTGGAAAAAAATGAGCCTTGACCCCTATATCACAATATAAACAAAAAGATTAATTTGGTGTCAGTTACAGACCTAAATGTGGAAAATAAAAAACCTAGGAGAATATCTTCATGACCTTGGGGTCTGTAACTGAAAGAAAAACTTGGCAAATTGGACTTCATCAAAATGAAAAAAGAGTACTAAAAATACAGATTAGCAGAAAATAATGTGCCCTACATATATATCTGACTTAAGACTTATGTCTAGAATATACAAAAAATTAGTGTAATCGATGCCACAACAAACCCATTTTTAAAAAATGGGCAAAATTGTGAATAAGCACTTCACAAAAGAATTTATTGAAATGGTCAATAAACATGAAAGGTGTACAGTGTCATTAGGGAAATGCATATTAAGACCACAGTGACATGCCAGTATGTATCCAGCAGAATGACTAGGATTAAAAAGATTGACAAGGTCAAGTACTGGTGAGGTAGAACCAACTAGAAGCTTATACACTGTTGGTGAGAGCCTATATATTTTTTTCTTACTCAGTTCCCTTGACTCTTAAACTAGATCAAGATTGAGAGCAGTGGTGCTCAAATTCAGATGGCCAAGAATTCATAGCAAATGTGATAAAGTGATATATGTGTGCTAATAAGCAGGATTCTTGGTTGCAAGTGACCCAACTTGGTCCTACTTAAACTCAAAATGATGAATACATTATCTTAGGTAATCGAATGCATGAGTGGGTTAGGTCAGGCTCTCAATTAAGCCAAATAATTAAACCATGTCTACAGGAATCTGCTTCTCTGTTTTTCTCTGGAATGGCTTAATTTCGAGACAGAACTTAGTCCTAGGGGCCACATGCAGCTTCCGGCACTGAGTGCTCTGTGTACTTGAATATCTGGTAGTGCCATCCTTGTCCTTGATTTATGTCTGGAATACGCTAATTCCTTATACCTCAGCATGTTTCAAGTCTACCGCCCTTTCAAGGCCCGGCTGAAGTACCACCTCCATCAGAAGCCCTCTCTGAGATTATTTGACCTGCATTCATTTCTCTTCTTTGCTTTTGGCTGTTACTCTCTGTTCACCACTTTTCTTTGCTTTAAGTTCTTCAGCTCTTGATAACCTTACTGAACCTAGTGGAGTGCCGGACACACTGTAGGCTTAATAAATAATGGACAGTTATTGCATGCTTGATTTTTTTTTTATTATCTGTTGAATCCTTTAATTGTCTAGCAGTACCAGATATTTGTAAGATGGCCTTAGGAAAATCCTGTCTGTATACACGTACCTTACTGCCTCCCAGTCACTCTCTGATGGAGCTTCAGCAGCTGTTAGGTGGCATGATCATGTTTGTTTGTTTTTACTTTTCTTTCTTTCCTTTTCCTTTCCTTTTCTTTCTTTTCCCTTTCCCTCCCCTTCCCTCCCCTTCCCTCCCCTTCCCTCCCTTTGCTTTCCCTTTCCTTCTTCTTTTCTTTCTTTCTCTGCACCCAGTGTGGGGTTTGAACTCACCACCCTGAGATCAAAGTCGCATGCCCCACCAGCTGAGCCGGCCAGCCAACCCACCAGCACCCCCAAGCGTGTTCATGTTCCTTACACAGATGCAGTCACAATAGCAGTGTTGGTGTGCTGTTGTGACTGTGTATCAGCCTTTTCTTTAATACCCATTTTCAGTGGAAGCAAAAACACCCATTCTTTTTTTCTTTTGATCTAATTCAGTAATCATTTATTGGCACTCATCTAGTATAATAGTGGTTCTCAAACTTTAATGTGCGTCAGAATCACTTAGAGGGCATTTTATGTCTTTATACTATTTTTATCACAATTTGCCAATGGCACTTTATTTTTTCTTCTCAGCATCCTGTTCTGCGGCTTCCTTGGCCCTTTTTGCTTGCCTGGGCACCAGAGCTGAGCATGGGCACGGGCCATGTGAACACTGGCCAAACGCATGCAGTCCTCCTCCTCCATTGTGACTCCGGCTTTCTCCTTCTCGTAGACATTCCATGTGGGCGTGACTGGTCCTGTCAGCTGGGTAGCCAGTTTGAGGTCTTCAGCAGAGCTGTCTCCCTTCTTGGGGGCCAGGGGCTTCCTGGAAAGAGGATGGGCTTGGGGTAGTACTCTGTAGCGCTGCGTGCTAGCCTGCAGGAACTCTGTGGACTTGTTCCGCCTTCTTGGATCCACTGAGATCGCGGTGGTCTGTGCCACCTTCTTGTGGACGCCAGTCACTCATAACTTTTGAGCTGAAGCCCTTGCCAGCTTGCACTTCGGTGTAATGCCTCACGGTGGGGCACCTCACTGTGCCCCGGGGTCCAGACAGGGCCCAGGTGGATCTGTGGATCTTCCGTGCTGGCTGGTTGAACTATGGGGCCATGCACCGTTGCCAGTCCTTGTGCAAGTAGGGCTTCGGGGTCATGCTGTTCTGGCTAGGTGCCATGGCTGCTCCAAGGGGAGGGGACGGCCAGCGGAAAGGGACTGACACTGCAAAGCCACTTACTAGGCATTTTAAAACATGAATTGCTAGGCCTCACCTCCAGAAAATCTGATTTGCTATGTCTGTGATGGGCTGAAAAATTTGCATTTTAACACCTACTCATGTGATTCTAATGCTGGTGGTCAAGGAAACACACTTTGAGGACCAGTTTACTGGTGAATTTAACCCTCATTCCACATCAGAATCACCTGAGGAGTTTATTTCCCTCCTCCATTTTCAGAACTAGACCTTGCTCAATTATGTAAAAGTGTTTGGAAGCCCTGCTAATAAGCATGGTGTTAGTGGGATTTTATGAGTATTTCTAACAATCAGCTCTGTAACAAATAGAGACAATTGCTTTACTTCACATCTACGTAGCACCTAGTGATGAATATGAATGGTGGAAGTATTGGCTAGCGATGTGGTTTGCTGGTTCTCCCAAAATAGGTATTCCTAATTCTGGCAGTAATTTACTTTGGTCTTGGCCAATTCCCATAATTTTTTTCCCCAAAGCCTTGGTTTTCTTACCTTTTTTTTTTTAAGGTTTTATTTTTAAGTAATCTATCCACCCAACGTGCAGCTTGAATTTACAGCCCTGAGATTAAGAGTCATATGCTCTACCAGCTGAGCCAGCCAGGTGCCCCAGTTTTCTTATCTTTAACATGACATTAAAAACACCTTTCTCATCATTTTGCAGTTATCATTGTAAGAGTTGTCAATGGATTCTAAATCTGAGGATTGGGGCAAGATCCATAAAAATTTTTGCATGTCTTGAAGTGTCTTCAGATTACTTAATAGTTGCAAAGGGGGAAAAAGTAACTGCACTGTCGAGAGACTGGCTATCATTTTGACTGGGTGATTAAAGTGAACATCATCAGGGGTGCCTGGGTGGCTCAGTCGTTAAGCGTCTGCCTTCAGCTCAGGTCATGGTCCCAGGGTCCTGGGATCGAGCCCCGCATCGGGCTCCCTGCTCCGCGGGAAGCCTGCTTCTCCCTCTCCCACTCCTCCTGCTTGTGTTCCCTCTCTCGCTGTCTCTCTCTCTCTGTCAAATAAATAAATAAAATTCTTAAAAAAAAAAAGTGAACATCATAGTGAGGGGAAGGTGGACGTGGTGTCTCTAGATGGTACCATTACAAGGACGCAGCATCACTAAGGGAACAGCCTGACTGATAGTGCACAACTGCAGTCTAATCATAAGTGAACATCAGACAAACCCAAAGTGAGGAGCATTCCTCATATTTGTTTTTTACAGGTTTTGTTTTCCTCTTAAATATGTCATAAAACAGATAAAGATTGAGGGACTGTTCCAGATTAAAGGAGGTTAAAGAGACATGATAGCTAAGAGCAATATGTGATCCCAGACTGGTTCCTGTACTAAAGAGGAAGAAGTGCAGTCAGGGATAGTGGTGGAATATGGTGATAGGTTAGATAAAAAGTATGGTATCAGTTTTGAATTTCCTGAGGTTGGTTACAGTACTGTTATGTAAGATAACCTCTTTGTTCTTAGGAAACAGGCATTGAAATACTTAAAGGCAAAAGTATATGATGTGTGTAACAATCTCAAATGGGTCAGGAAAATGTATATATGAGGGACTAGATAAAGCACATGGAGCAAAGATACAGGTATTCTTTGTACTATTCATTTGATTTTTTTGAAAGTTTGAAATTATTCCCAAATTGAAAAAAATTTTTTGTAGAGCACCTTCTTTTCATTTCAGGGTAGTTATAAAGAAAAAAAAATCTGTGTAAAAATGTTTTCAGAGAGCATTGCGCTTTGTCCAAGTGGCTTCGTATCTCATTCTGTGGGTATTCTCAACGAGGTTGCTGGCTTCTGAGAGCCTGCACGAGGGCAGCGCTGCCCTGCATCGTAATACGCACCCCCTCTTAGCAGGGCGGCTTCCTGAGGGCCCAGTGCGGCGGTGTGCCACTAGAATGTCACCTGACCCTGGTCTGTTGTTAGGCAGTGTCCCTTTAGCTCTGAAAAGTATATTTTTCTTTCAGCCCAAAATGGAGTTAATTCTGACTGGGAGAAGAAAGTAATTGAATATTTTAAGGAAAAGCTGAAGGAAAATAACGCCCCTAAATGGGTAAGTTTATTGCTGTTTGCAAGGGAGAGGGTTGGGCCGACTTTCAGTTTCTCTCAGTAGAGTCATAATCCACATAAAATTTTAGTATATGTGCTTCTGAAGCGAGCACTAAAATTTAAAACTATATACGTTAATGTGTACTGTCTTCTGCTTTAAGTGCATATGTATTGAAAGATTTTGCCCTCTTCCGACTGAAATTTAAATTCAAGCAATTCAGTGCTTCTGTGTTGGTGCCTCTAGGTGGCAGTAATTGACCATGTTACTTTCTAAGACCCCCCCCCCCAAAAAATCAGTAGTTGTGAGAGTCCCAGATATCTTTGTTCTATTCCCTTCATTTAAAGAGAATTGGCATGTACTAGTTTTAAGAGAAGAGCTCAACAAAGCAAATGATTTTCTGCTACTTGAGAAGTATTCTTAAGGAAGAGCATCCTTTTACATTAGAGTCAGATGTCATGATACAAACTTGGAAGAACATAAAAAATACTTTTGTGCTTAGCACTTTTGTTGTGTTGACTGTTGAGATCACTGGCTTCCTAATGGGGCTTGGTGTGTGTATGTGTGTGTGGGGGGGTGGTGGTTCTGGATATACAGTCTCTGTATATGTGCTTCACGTTTTACAGATAAGAGTGTTTTATTGACTTGTTTTCCTTTAAGGTACCATCACTGAATGAAGTTCCCCTTCATTATTTGAAACCTAACAGTTTTGTGAAGTTTCGTTGCATGATTCAGGATATGTTTGACCCTGAGTTTTACATGGGAGTTTATGAAACGGTTAACCGAAACACAAAAGCACGTGTATGTATTGCTTTTCTTCTTGAAACTTTCTGTTTATAAATATTGGCATTAATTTTATCCTTGTGTTGTTTATGGTGGTTTTGATTCAGATATATGATGCTGTTATCCTTTGTCTTGGATCATAGGTCCTTCATTTTGGAAAATACAGAGATGTAGCAGAGTGTGGGGTATGTATCCTTAAGACATATAAAATATTTTAATAAGAATTTCTTCTTAAGCAGTGAATTTTCTTTTGGTTGATCTTAAGTGTATTTTGTGTGTAAAGTTCTAAGAAGTCATGTGAAATGTTTTATTTACCTTTTATTTAAGTTTCTCTGGTATGTTTTTGATCTTTTAAAAATCTCTTAGAAGGTGGAGTATTGTAAATAACAAAACTAATTCCTTTTCCTTGTGTCTCTATACTTGCTTTCAAAATTAGAGGTTATGATAAATTCTTTTAAAGTAAAAGTGGAAGATTAACTTAGGGCTTAACACTTAATTAAATTTCATTAAATCCTGCCGCCTTTTCCTAGGAGGAAAAAAGTTTATAATAAATTTAAACTTTCTTTGATAAAGAGAGGTAATGGAAACTTACGTATCAGTAATGGGAGAGGCAAGAAGGCAGAGGACACTAGATATAATTATGGTTGTGAAAGGGATAGTCTTGAGGTAGAAACTTAATAGAAAAGCAGTTATAGAGGAACTACAGTATATCTACATTTTTTAAAATTGGTTTTTCATGTGGTTCTACTGAAACTGATGGTAATTGTTAATTGTTGGGGGGAAAAACAAGTATCACAGGTGGGGATTGATCAGGCAGGTGTTTAAAGGTGGCACCTTAGTTTGAGTTACCTTCCTTCTGGGTCTAGTTCTCTGCTTTGGTGATCCAGAGTCTTAGTTTAATCAGATTATCTGGGGCTTTTTACGTTCTGGGAGTCTGACTCCCGCTTACCCAAACCTCAAGAGATTGATTTATAAGCCCTAATACCACACCTTAATTCACAATAGAAGCTGTGCCTGATTGAGTAAAGTGTTCTAATTCAGGGCCAATCTGGACAGAAAAACAGCCCTAATTTGGAAAGTTGCTGCGAAGATTATATTAAACAAAAATATAAGTTCCTGTAATTATTTAGGGGGACTTGTGAAAGATGGATTTGCTTATCTTAACACATGATGAACTTGAGGTCTCCCAATGTCTTTTTTCTTTGAGAGTGTTTCTACAAAGTAAAATGTGGTGCCAAGTCTAATGAGTCAACTTTATAAATACTTGCTGTGTCCATTGTTTGAGGAGCCCTAAGTCATATTAGCCTAATCTATCAATACACAGTAATGTAGTATCACCATAGGCTAGTAATCTCAGCATCTGGAAATAGGAAAATAGGTGAGTCTGTCCATGTGTGACACTGCTGAAGGCCAAGAGTTCATATTGTGTTGCTAAAGATCATAAGTAAAAGCACCAAACCAGGAAAACTTTGGGCCTGGAAAGAAAGAAAGAAACACATAGAAAGCCCTGTTTGTGTATATACTAGCTCAGGCTGAGACTTGATGTCTCTTGGCTCTTCCCCCCCCTCCAACCCACAAGATGGAATATACATTTTATTTTACTTTTAAGAGATTTTTTTTGTAATGTATGTACTAAAAGTAGTATATGCTTATTAAAGTAATATTTTAATATTACATCTTGGGTTCTTTCTAACTCTTAGGATTTTCTCAGTATATTTGAAATGGGGAACATTCCTTTTCTAGGGAATAATATCTGACTCAAATTTCCTTTCAGAGTTACTGCTAATAAATATTTCATTAAGTTCCTGTTTTATAGGCTGATACTGATGTGGTCTATGAAAGAGACAGTGCTTTGTCTTTGAAAAAAATTAATAAAGTATACTGTTTATTAAAAGATTTAATTTTGTAACAGGGTGCTGTGTATTATGGACTTGAGGGAAAGTAGTATATTGATGGTTGCATGTGAAATGATTTTATGTCCATTTTCCTTTTTAAAAAATGAGTTTGGATTTGGTATTTGTTAATTCTTAACGTGAAATATTTACTATAGTTTTGTAAATAACATGAATATGTGGTTTGCTAATTAAAATTTTTGTTTTTCTTAATAAAATTTTAAATATACTTTTTGTATATATCACAGCCTCAACAAGAAGTTGATTTAAACTCCCCACGAACTACCACTTTGGAAAGACAGACTTTCTATTGTGTCCCAGTGCCTGGGGAATCTACATGGGTAAAAGAAATATCCTTTATCTGAAGTTTCTTCTGTGTTGAGTGGTTCCTGATTCTTTTCTTTTTTTTTTTTTTTAAGATTTTATTTATTTATTCATAAGAGACACAGAGAGAGAGGCAGAGGGAGAAGCAGGCTCCCAAGGAGCAGGGAGCCCAATGTGGGACTCGATCCCAGGACCCTGGGATCATGACCTGAGCCGAAGGCAGATGCCTAACCATCTGAGCCACCCAGGCGCCCCCTGATTATTTTCTTAATTGAAGAAACCACAATTAAATTTCGAGTTTTTAGAAACTTAGTCTTTTTACACCAATGAAGTTAGCTGGAAAAAAATTGTTCTTCATTTACAGAGGTTGGCTTTATTTTAATGAAGTGTTTTTGGTTTGTCCTAAACAAGAAAGGTTATAAAACAACCCAAGTATGCATCGTTGAGAAATGAGAAAATTGTGGTACATTCCTATAGTGAAATACTGTTAAAAAGATTGAGGTGGATTTAAAGGTACTAAAAAAAAGAGCACCATAATTAAATAAAAACATAGTTTCAAATTAGAACTAATTCTGCATTTCTTTTTTTTTTTTTTTTTAAAGATTTTATTTATTTATTTGAGAGAGAGAATGAGAGACAGAGAGCATGAGAGGGAGGAGGGTCAGAGGGAGAAGCAGACTCCCCGCCGAGCAGGGAGCCCGATGCGGGACTCGATCCCGGGACTCCAGGATCATGACCTGAGCCGAAGGCAGTCGTCCAACCAACTGAGCCACCCAGGCGCCCCCTAATTCTGCATTTCTTAAGGGAAAACAACATATTGGCTCTTTTGAGAGATGTTGAAACATCTTGGTATCCTTTTTATTTTTTTTTAATTTTATTTTTTTAGTTAGTAATTTTTTTAGGCATAGTTCACACATACCTGAGATGCATAGATTTTAAGGGTGCACTTCAGCGGACAAGTGCACACCCATTTAATTTACACCCGTAAAAGTAAAGAACTTGGGCCAGAAAGTTTCCTTGTGTCTTTTTCCAGGCACCTCACTCTCCTTTTATAACCACTGTCCTGATTTCTTTCACTGTAGCTTCATTTTACCTTTTCTGTGTGCCAAAAAATGGAATCATACAGAGTCTTTTGTGTCTGATATTTGTTCTCCATAACACATTTGAGATTCATTCTTGTGTGTGTGTGTGTGTGTGAGTTGCTCGTTCCTTTTTATTGCTGATTTTATTTGTTTATATCTTTTCCACTTGATGAGCATTTGGGTTTCCAGTTTGGGGGCTGGCATTTTGTGAGAAGATTTTCAGCTGGGTTTTTTAACAGTTTTTTCTGTGCATCAGTTGTGATAAGTTGTATCTTTCAAGGAATTGTTTCAAAATCATTTAGTCTCAGTTACTGAATTTATGTCAATAACAAAGCTTTTCATAATATTTCCTTTTCATGTCTGGGGGATATCTAGCAGTAATCTCTTTTCATTTCCAGTAATGTTAATTAATTTTTCTTTTATTCTTGATCAGTGTTGGTAGTGGTTTGTCGAAGAACCAACTGTTTAATTTTCTGTTTTCTATCATTGACTTTTGCTCTTATTTTTTTATGCTAGTTTGGCTTCAGTTTTTCTCTGGCTTCTCAAAGTGGATGCTCAGATCATTAATTTCAAATCTTCCCTTTCTTGTATTATCATTGAAGGCTATACATTTCTTTCTAATCACTGCTTTGATTGCATTCCACAGACTTTGATTTGTTTTCACCATCATTCAACTCAAAATATTTTCTAATTTTCCTTGTGATTTCTTCTTTGTTCCTTTATCTTTACAACAGTTTACTTCCATTCATCCCCCTCATTCTTTGTGCTGCTGTTGTCATACACTTCATTTGTACTTAAACTGTAGAGCCCACAATATATTATCCTGTTTGCTTTATTTTTTTTTAAGAATTTATTTATTTGACAGAGAGACAGCAAGAGAGGTAACACAAGCAGGGGGAGTGGGAGAGGGAGAAGCAGGCTCCCCGCCGAGCAGGGAGCCCGAGGCGGGGCTCGATCCCGACCCTGGGATCATGACCCGAGCGGAAGGCAGACACTTAACGACTGAGCCACACAGGCGCCCCTTCTGTTTGCAATCCCCGACCCTGAGATAATGATCTGAGCCGAAATTGAGAATCAGATGCTCAACTAGTTGTGCCACCTAGGTGCCCCTGGCCCCCATTGCTTTTTGATGAAACGGTAGCCATCATTTTACTGTATCCTTGTGTGTAACATCTTTGATTTTTCTCCGGCTGCTTCTGATGTTCTCTCTTTCTCTCTGTGGTTTTCAGCAGTTTGACTGTGATGTGGCTGGGTGTGGGTATTTTTGTGTTTATCTTGCTTGGGTATTTTTGAAGTTTTGGATCTGTGGCCTGGTATTTTTCAGGTTTCAGCTTTATTTCTTCAAATGTTTTTCTGTCCCAGTCTCTTGTCATTGTCTCATTTTCTGGGGATTCAGTCACATAATCATTAGATGTTACTGTCCTCCAGGTGACTGAGATTCTGGGGTTTTTTTGGTTTTGTTTTTCATTTCAGATATCTTATTTTTCAGTTTTTGATTTTTCATTTGGTTCTTTTTCATTGTTCCCATTTCCCTGCTAACATTCCTCATCTTTGACTCCTCTATCTGTTTTTTTTTTTTTTAAAGATTCTATTTATTTATTCATGAGAGACAGAGAGATTGAGAGAGAGGCAGAGGGAGAAGCAGGCTCCCAAGGAGCAGGGAGCCCGATGCGGGACTTGGTCCCAGGACGCTGGGATCATGACCTGAGCCGAAGGCAGACGCTTAACCATCTGAGCCACCCAGGCGCCCTCTTCTATCTGTTTTTAAGATTTTAACTGTTTATTTGAGAGAGAGAGTGAGCACGAGCATTGGGGAGGGGCAGAGGGAGAGGGAGAAGCAGACTCCCTGCTGAGCAGGGAGCGTGATGGGGGACTCCATCCCAGACCCTGGGATCATGACCTGAGCCAAAGGCAGATGCTTAACCAACTGAGCCACCCCAGGTGCACCTTGTCTATCTTGACTTTTAAAATTGTAAATTTTAAGGTTTAGAGGGAACATACCTCAACGTAATAAAGGCTATATATAAAAAAAATGGTGAATTTTAGATTGTCTTTTTAGTGTCCTTGTCTGCTAATACCAATATCAGAGTCATCTCTGCGTTTGTTTTTATTGATTATTTTTAATCCTGATTGTAAGTCATATTTTCTTGCCTCTTCATATATAACTAGTAATGTGTTCCTGTATGCTGATGTACAGCATTGTAGAGTTTGGTTTTGTTTTCCAAGAATGGCATTTTGTTCCGACAGGCAGGTGATTTGAGTGCATCACTTTGACGTCATGGCTTGATTTTGGGATTTAAGGTGGGTATGGAATAGCCCTTGGCCTGTAGGACGTAGTCCTTACTCATGAGATATGCTATTTCTGGGTCACACCTAAGTGCCCAAGATGTTCATGAGGGTCCAGTTCCAGTATTGTACAAATCCAGAATCTCCACTTAACTCCCAGCCAACTAGCAGCTGTTCCTGCTAGCCCTCAAGGACTTGTACATCCATGGTTTTATGTTCAGCCAGAGACCCAGATGGAACCTGCACAGGTTTCTGGGTCTTTATCTGCAACTCTCGCCTCTCTGTTACTGTCTTGCAACTTCCAGTTGCTCAGTAGCCGTGAACTGTGCGGTCGGTTTCTCTACCCAGCAAGGGCAGGGCCTTCACTTCTCTTTGTTGCAGTTTAGGAAATGTTCCCAAGAGAAAACTGGGAAGATTGTGGAGTTTACCGGTGTGTTTCCTTATTCAAGGATTATAACCTTATGTTCCCTTACGGTGTTCAGTGACTGAAAACAGTTGCTTAAGTCTTTTGTCCAGTTGTACAATTTCTTTATAGCACAGGTAGGGGGCATGAGGTTAAGCTGCTACTCTCATGATCAAAACTGGAAGTCCAGTCTTTTAAAAGGATGTTTTAATTTTAACCAAATTGCCTTTTTTATTAGAATCTTTTATCTTTTATTAATAATAATCTTTTATTAGCCCTGTAATTGGTATATTCCTCAAGTCATGGCAGATTTTCCTTAACTTTTCATTTAACGCCTATGTTAATGCAAACCAAGCTCGAGTTAGTCCTTCAACGTCCTACACTCCCAGTCGTCACAAGAGGAGTTACGAAGATGATGAAGATATGGACCTGCAGCCCAGTAAACAGAAAGACCAACATGCAGGTGCCAGGCAAGCAGGTAGTTTGTGCCAACAGGCTTTCTGTACATTCCTCTCTCAGATCCGTTTTCAGAACTAATTGTTGTGTAATTTAGCTCTAGATTTAGGAATTGACAATGATTTGACAACCTTGCATTCAAGTTCATCGCTGTTACAGTTTTGAGGGTTTCTGCAATACTCTTTGGTCAACTGTGCTTCATAACTGAGCAGTTAGGCATCTCTTAGTGAGAAGTGTCTGCTTTCCTATTAGTTTGTAAGAGTCTCAGGTGGTTAGTTGAGAAGGGTCTTTTTCTCATTTTTTATATTTTTATCTCAGCTCCTAAGTAATATGGAAGCCTAGTACTTTATCCTGAAAATGTTTTTTTTTTTTAATCTGAAAACATGCTTTTTTTATTTTCCTTTTGAGATAGTGGTACTTTATTTTTTATTTTTATTTTTTTTAAAGATTTTATTTATTCATGAGCGAGAGAGTCATAGAGAATGTGTGCACGTGTGCACACAAGGGGCAGAGGGAGAGGGAGAAGCAGACTCCCCGCTAAGCAGGGAGCCTGACCCTGGGATTATGACCTGAGCCAAAGGCAGATGCTTAACCAACTGAGCCAGCCAGGTGTCCCAAGATAGTGGTACTTTAATTTATTGAGTTTGAAAACATAGAGGAAAACCATGAAATTGTGGTGCACTAGGTAACTTTGTCCTCAACTTCAGAGCAGAGAGCCCTTAGAATAGTCATAGTTCTGTTTGTTCTATTTACGCACATTTGTAGTGGTTTGTCTCGAAACATGCTGAAAACCCAATAAATTCTGATTAACGCAGGGGGATCAAAAGTTGTAATATCTAAGAGCATGAGACAGTTTCAGAATTGGCATATTTCATTCTTGATTTCACCAATCACGGTGTTTAGGAACAGTGAGTGTCTTTATTGTGGCAGGTAGATAAGTTTGTCTTTATTCCTACCTTTGTGTCCAGTCACTTACTTCTCTTTAGGACCATCATCAGAGGGCAAGTGGAAGGGCGAGGGGGTCAAACAAGTCAGTCTAGTTAGGGGGCATCTGTAAGATTGGGTTGAGAGTGGCAAACAAAGAATTACTAATGAATTTCATTTAACCATATATTTTCATATTTTATAAGTTAATATTACTATATTTCCTTAGAGCTAAGGCATATTTTAATGTTTTTAGTATCGGAATGTTTTATAGTAAATCTATACAAATGTGGGGGTGTTCTTTTTCTTCACCCACCCCCCAAATGTTTATTAAAATTAATGGTGTATCATAACAATAAGTAACATTAGAATCCAGGATATATGGTAATTCTGTTATCACCTAAGCAACTGATGCGCTCTCCTCTTTTTTGCTTTTATTTGGATGTTAGACTGTAGGGTTTTTTGTACATTTGAGTGCATTATTTACAGCATAACTTGTTTGTCAGTTTCTAGGTAATCTTTCAAGCTATATATATTCAAAAATTTTTTTTTGAGATAAGTGTAGATCACATGTAGCTGTAAGAAATAAGTTTCCCCTGATGGTAACATATTGTATAATTCTAGTAGAATATCATAACTAGGAAATGGACATTGCTACCACCCACCGACCTTAGATTCACATTTCCTACATGCACTTATTTGTGTGCGTGTATTTTGTTCTGGGCAGTGTCATCATGTGTAGACTCATGGGACCACTGCCACAGTCAGGATCCAGAACAGTTCATTGCCTACATCTTTTGAGTTGTCCTTTTAGAGTCCTGCCCACTGCTCTCCTGCCTCTCCCCTCCCCACAAGTCCCTAACCCCTAGCAAACACTAATACATTCTTCATCTCTATACTAATGTTATTTTATTGCAAGAATGTTGCATAGTCAAGTATACTTCAATTATTAAAAAAAAAAAAAAGATTCCGGTCTAGCATTAACCCCCCCCAAAAAATAATAAGTTGCGTAAATGGGATCATATAGTATGTACACTTTGTGGATTGGCTTTTTTCATTCAGCAAAACTTGAGATCCATCCCCATTGTTGCGTGTATCAATAGTCTATTCCTTCTTATTGCTGAACAATATTTTACGGTGTGGCAAACTATCTGTTGATTCTAATTAGTTATAAGCCCTAAGCTATGACCACTTCAGGGAGAGAGGGCATTTTTAAAATCATCTTTGTATCCCCAACAACTAGTCTGATTCCTAGTTACACAATGGATGTTACTAAGTATTTGGTAAATGAATTTATTACTATATGATTTTATTCTGCGTAATAAGTAGAAAAAGTATGTTCTACCAAGGTGGGTTTGTTATCAGTAGACAATGTATTTCTTAGGTTAAAGATGTCAAAGTAACTGTATTAAATATTAACTTTTAAAATACTTACACTTGAGATTTGAAGGGGGGAGTATTTTGCCATTTTATTGTATCGGAGAAATGATTAAATTTTTCAGATCTTTATAATCTTTGTTCTCTTTTAGGTCAGACAAAGGCTTTGTTAGCATATGTACTTCCTTAAGAACTATAACAGCTTGAAATTTTTGAGTTCAGAAGCATCATTTATATCAGACTTGAAAGGCTCTTTAGGAATGTTCTTTCTCTCCAGGAAGCCTTAAAAATGACTAAGTACAGTGCTGTTCTTTGATTTTAGGGAGTGTTGGTGGTCTTCAGTGGTGTGGAGAGCCAAAACGTTTAGAAACTGAAGCTTCTACTGGCCAACAGCTGAACTTCTTGAACCTCTCTTCTCCCTTTGACCTGAATTTTCCACTGCCAGGGGAGAAGGGCCCTGCATGCCTCGTGAAGGTACTAAACCTTTTATACACCTGACCTTAACGTAGATGTGGAATGTGTCTTGGAAGTTAACCTAGAATACTCTTAGCATTTGTGTTTGTTTTCTGTGGCTGCTGGAGCAAATATTCACAACTTTAGTGGCTTTTAAAACAACAAAAATTTATCATTTTACAGGCTTTAGGTCAGAAGTCCAACATGGATCTCACTGAGGATAAAATCAAGGTGTCCTTAGGGCTGCATTCCTTTCTGGATGCTCTGGGGGAGAATCTGTTTTCTTGCCTTTTCCAGCTTCTACGATTGCTCACATTCCTTGGCTTGGGGCCCCTTCTTCCATCTTCAAAGCCAGCATGTTTTCATAGTCACCTCTCCCTCGGACTGTAGGTAGGAAAGATTCTCTGATTTTAAGGACCTTCGTGATTAGATTGGGCCCAACCAGATAATCCAGGATAATCTCTTCATCTCAGGGTCTTGAATTTACACACATCCCTTTTTGCTTGTAAAGTAACATTCACAGATTGCAGGGGTTAGGATGTGGACGTCTTTGAGAGGCCATGTTCTGCCTACCATGGCATTCTTGAATTGAAGAATATGGGGCGCCTGGCTGGCTCATTCAGTGGAGCCTGTGATTCTTGATCTCGGGGTTGTGAGTTTGAGCCCCATATGTTGAGTGTAGAGCTCACTTCAAAAAAAATGTGAAGAATATTTTGAAAACAAGTGGTACAGTTTTTTAATTCATGTGTACCTCCTATGTCATTTCCAGCTTCCAACAATATCTAACATTTTCAACATTCCTCTCTCATCAAAATCCATTTCTCATTTGTATTTAAAATAAAATAGAAGGCAAAAAATCTGTTGGTAGTTTGTTCTATCTTGCTTACCTTGTTTTTTTGATCCTGATAGGTGAAACAAGCAATATAAGTTTCAGAAATGATCATTGAGAATTTCCATTCTTTTATTTTGTGGTTTTAACTTAAATGGCCCTTCAGTTCTTTACCACAGAGACCAGAGTGAGGACAGTTTCCTGCCATGCTTCAGTTCATTCTCACCCCGAGGAGGCTTTGACAGTTACTAGAGTCCATCAAAGACAGATAACTTTGAAAGTTTTATTGTGAAAACCCTCATGGCCTGAGTTTTGTGTTAATCCTCCTAATGGTGCATAGTTGGTGAATAAGTCCAAAGTTAGTAATCCTTAGTAATCCTGGTTTTTTTTCCCCCTTCTCTGTGTGTACTTAATAGATTTTGAGGTAATGCAGGTTTTTCTTTCTTTTTTTTTTTAAGATTTAATTTTTCATTAATTTGAGAGAGGAAGAGAGAGAGCGTGAGCACGAGCGGAGGGAGGGGCAGAGGCAGAGGGAGAAGGGAGAGGCAGACTCCCCGCTGAGCAAGGAGCCCAGCGTGGGACTCCATCCAGAATCCTGGGATCATGACCTGAGCCAAAGGCAGACGCTTAACCAACTGAGCCACCCAAGTGCCCAGTAACGTGTGTCTCTAATGTTAGTTGACCATCATCCTTTGGGAAAACCTTTTCTTCGAAGTAATGTGGTGTATTGACAACAGACCTTGGTATGGGAGTCAGGAGTCCTGTGTTTTAGTTGTTAATTGCTAACTAGGAGAATGACTTCAGGCAAGTATTTTACCTCTCTTGGTTTCAATTTATGAAATAAAAGAGTTGCTTTAAGGTCCATTTCCTGACCTAAAAATCTAAGATATTATTACTTTAACCTTAAAACTAATATTTTAGATTTTTTTGGTGTTATTTAGTCCTAACAATGTGATTTCTTATGATCTCCTATCAGGTCTATGAAGACTGGGATTGTTTCAAAGTCAATGATGTTCTTGAGTTATATGGTGTCCTATCTGTGGATCCTGTGCTAAGTATACTGAATAATGATGAAAGGTGAGTCTGTTCTTTTTTGGGTAACTTTATTTTGATACAATTTCAAACTTGCAGAAAAGCTGGAGGATAGTTATAAAGAACTTTCTCCCTTTACCCAGACTTACCCGTTAACACTTACGCCCCATTTGCTCTGTCATTCATTTGTGCTCTTACATAGGCACATTTTTATATACGTATGTGTTTATCTGAAATGAGAGTAAGTTGTGTACATTATCCCCTAAATACTCGAGTCCATATTTCCTTTTTTTTTTTTTAAAGGTTTTATTTATTTATTTGACAGAGACATAGCGAGAGAGGGAACACAAGCAGGGGGAGCGGGAATGGGAGAAGCAGGCTTCCTGCAGAGCAGGGAGCCCGATGTGGGGCTCGATCCCAGGACCCTGGGACCATGACCTGAGCCGAAGGCAGACGCTTAACGACTGAGCCTCCCAGGCGCCCCTTGAGTCCATATTTCCTAAGAACAAAGACTTTCTCTTACACAGAGTACAGCTATCAAAATTAGGAACTTTGCCATAAATACATAGTACACTAACCCACAGTCCATACTTAATTTTGCCAATTATCTCAGTCTTGTTCCTTCTGGTGGTTTTTTTTTTTTTTCTTCCTTCTTTTTCCCTGATCCAGGATCCATGGGTTCACATGTTCCACTAACCTGGAACAGTCCTCAACTTTTGTCTTTACTGAACTTGACACCCTTTTTTTTTTTTTTTAACTTAACAGAAATTCGTTTCTCACAGTTCTGGAGGCTGGGAAGTCCAAGAGTAAGGTGCTGACAGATCTGGTGCTTGTGAGGGCCCATTTCCTGGTTTGCAGATGGCTGTCTTCCGGTGTCCTCACATTGCAGAGAGCTTTGACACCTTTGAAGAGTACATCCAGTCATTTTGTGGAATATTTCAGTTTGGATTAGTGTCATGTTTCCTCATGATTAGATTCAGGCTGTCATATCAGGAGGCACGTGAAGTCATTGTGCCTCATTACTGGTGATGTTAATTTTGATTGTTTGGTTAAGGTGGCATCTGCCAGGTTTCTGTCCTATAAAGTTACTGTTTTTCACTTTGTAATAAGTAATTTGGAAGGAGATACTTGGAGACTACATTAATATCCAGTTACTCATCTTAACTTTCATCAACTTATTTTTTTTTAATTTTATTTTATTTGTCAGCGAGTGTGCGCGTGCACAAGCAGGGGGAGTGGCAGGCAGAGGAAGAGGGAGAAGCAGGCTCCCTGCTGAGCAAGGAGCCCAGTGTTAGGCTCAATCCCAGGACCCTGGGATCATGACCTGAGCCAAAGGCAGACACTTAACTAACTGAGCCACCCACGTGTCCCTCATCCACTTATTTTAATATCCATTGATGATGGTTTTTTTTTTTTTTTTTAAAGGTTTTAGAGTGAGCATGAGTGGGAGGGGCAGAGGGAGAGGGACAGAGAATCTCAAACAGACTCATGGAGCTCGATAGGGGCCTCGATGTCACAACCCTGAGATCACAACCTGAGCTGAAACCAAGAGTCGGACGCTCAACCGACTGCACCACCCAGGTGCCCCTCTCCATTGATGACTCTTGACTCAGTTATTACTAGATGGTGATTTTCTATTTCAATCATTCCTTCTACACCTGTTTATTGCCATTCTGTTAGAAGAGAGATTTTCCTTCTCATTTGTTTATTTAAGTAATTTGTTTATATCAGTGTGGATGTTAGTCTGGTGCTTGAGATTCAAATTTTCTCATTTGGCTAGTGGGAGTCATTGTAAGCAGGCTCTGGGTCCTTGCTGACATAACCTTCCCATTTTTAGCGTATCTTTTCTGACACATTATGCTGTTTCAACCTCATCTTGTCCTTCCCATGCTCCAGCTGCAGTATCAGCCATTTTTCTAAGGAGTATCAGTTTCTTTTAGTGAGGGATTTTATTTAAAAGTCAAGATCTGAGTGCTTGTGTGCTCATTGGTACCAGGATTGGTATTGCTTTTATTCCCTTTTAGTGGACAGGACTAGGAAATACATATATACATACACTGTATGCATACAAGTAAATGCACATTTATATACCCACATACATATATCTTCATGTATTTTCAAGTGTCTCTATCAGAACTGTGTGTTCACAGTGTTTCTAGTTCTAATTCTGCACGCAGATGCTCTCCCTTCTCCCTTCCCATGTTTGTAACTCCTCTTCTAACAGAAAGAAGCTTGACTCTCATTATTCTCAATATATTCCACAGTGCAGAGAAGGTAACTTCAGAATTGGTAATCCATACCACTGCAAAAAACAAACCTGGTGTCCACTTCTTTTTATTTTAGAATGAGGTGTATAGTCAGAGTGCTATGTCTAAAGTTACTGGGGTGAGTTTTCTTCCCCATTGGTTCTTTTGCTCATTATTCATTTTATGTAGTTAGCTCATTTGTTTCCATTGCATTTCACTTCAGAGTTTTTCTTCTGTCCTTATTGTTTTGATTTTTTAAGTTTAGAAAACATTGACATTGTTGCCCAAATCACAGCTATACACAAAGAATGTAGGGGTGTCATCCCCCCTGCCCTGTTCCCACTCATCCTCCATAGGGAACCAACCTGTTTTCTGCTTTCATCTTTCCTGTATTTTTTGTAAAAATAAGTAGACACGTGTATGTTTTATTCCTGTTTATTATTAAAAGCATGATACATGTATTCCTGTACACTTTCTCTCCACATTTAACAATATATCCTGAAAATCCAGATCTTCCTCATTCTTTCTTATTTTGTTTTGAGCTTGCCAAAAGAATGGAGTCATATACCCCTACACAGTAGTTTTCTTTTTGAGTATTGGATATTAATCTTGGTTTCCCTATAAGAACTCACTTTTCACTATTAAAAATAAAGGAGGGGGACAAAAATTTTAAACAACTCTAAAGAAATTTAAATAGCATTCCTTAATAATAGTATAGCAAATTGCTTGTCTTGGCTGTTTCTGGTGATGATGCTTTTCCTGCTTCAGTCACTTCACTGGTTGAAGCCGCTTAGTGCACAGAGTGAGCCAGATGGCTCAGGGTGCCAAGCTGGTGTGGCCATTTACTGGCCATGTGACTTCCGCAGGGCCTTGGTTTCCTCATTGGAGATCAGGGTAGGTGAGGCGTACTGAATTGGTGTGTGCACAGTGAAGGACACTGCCCAACATGTGGTCCAGACCACATAAAGGTTGTCGCCGTCCTTGTGTGTAAGGAGGGGAGCCGTGTGAATGGGTGACTGTAGAGCAACCTGTCAAGTCTGAAGTTCTAAACACATTTTAGTGATTTGTTTCAGTTGTATCACGATAAATCCATTGTCTGCTAATTTATTTAGCAAATCTGAAAAACTCACACTTTTTCACTGCTTGACTACTCACTATCCGAGGGAGGTGTCGTGGAGGAATAAAATTTAGGAAAAACAATTAGCAAGATAAGAGATGAATGGATCCCCACACTGAATAATAGATACCTAATGGCTTTTCAGAAAAAGACCCCGGTTTTTGAGGCATGCTATGAAGTATTTCATGTTTTAGCTGATAAGGTGATTTCAAAACACAGATATTCTTTATCAGTGATGTGTTCTATCCCATTAATTGCAGTTACAGCATACTCAGTAGAAGTGTTCTTTTTCTTGAAAAACACATACATGTCCTTGTATGACGTAACTTGCCTGAGATCTGTGTGACCTGACAATTGAGAAAGGAGCTATTTTCCGGTCTTTTTTTTTTTTTTTTAAGATTTTATTTATTTGACAGAGACACAGCGAGAGAGGGAACACAGCAGGGGGATGGGAGAGGGAGAAGCAGGCTTCCCGCCGAGCAGGGAGCCCAATGCGGGGCTCGATCCCAGGACCCTGAGATCATGACCTGAGCCGAAGGCAGACACTTAACCATCTGAGCCAGCCAGGCATCTCCCATTTTCCATTCTTTAAGGAGTTGTACGGTGGAACCATTCTTGGCTTGAATTCTCATTCTCAGAGACGTGTCTGGGAATTGAAGTTCCCTCCTGTCTCCGTAGGGACGCCTCTTCACTGCTGGATCCGATGGAATGCGCAGACACAGCCGAGGAGCAGAGAGTGCACAGCCCTCCTGCGTCATTAGTGCCAAGAATTCATGTGGTGTTAGCCCAGAAGTTGCAGCACATCAATCCTTTACTGCCTGCTTGCCTTAACAAGGAGGAGAGCAAAACCTGTAAGTGTAAGTGCTAACGCCTTGGGAGCCAGAGACCGTGAGCCCCTGCGCGTGCGGGAGCTGTCTGCACCGTGTGCTCGCGGTGGGGCTGAGCCGGCCAGATCCTCGAGCCGCAGGTTAAGTTTCTCTAGTAGTTGCTGTGACTCTGGCCCATTTTCCTTTATGTTAATTCTCTTTATTAAAATGAGGCCAAAAAAAGTTTACAAGCTGTCTTATTTTGAAGATTGGCATCACTTAATGACCAGTATTTACGTCTACACTTGTTGTCTACTGACTTCAGTGCTAGGTTCCACTTGGGTTTTTTTGGGTTTTTTTTCCTTCTGAGCCTGAGACACTCGGGACGAGCTGGTATGTGTGTTCTGAATGTGGTCTCCCTTCTCCAGTCGTTTCAGGTTTCATGTCTGAATTGTCTCCTGTCCGAGCAGAGCTGCTTGGGTTCCTCACACATGCCCTTCTGGGAGACAGCTTGGCCGCTGAGTACCTGATACTGCATCTCATCTCTACAGTGTAAGTGCCGTGTTCCCGGTGGCAGGCAGGGCAGGTGGGGGTGCTGTTGAAAGTGGAAAAGAGCAGGAAGGTTGCTCAGGTAACTCTGTGTTAGAGTTTATTAGCTTCATCATCAGATGGTTTTTATTTGTTCAGTGTGACAAGTGTTACACGAAATCACAGATTCCTTTGTCCACCTTTTTTGTTTCACATTTAACCTTTTGTTTATGTCTCCCTTAAATAGAAGAGCCACAGTCAAAGAACCTGGCTGATGAGTAAAATGAGCTATTTCATTATTTTTGCATTCTGAAATCTCTTTATACATCCCAAGGCTCTGCAAGACCCGACGTGCACACATCTAACTTGTATGCAGAGTTGCTCACCTCCTTTCCACCCCACTGCAGGTCTCCGCTTCCTGATTTCAGAAGTAACGCGTGTTTTCAATGAGTTCCAGGAGCATAAAGAAACTGGAAATCGTCTGTGATCTCACCCACTTAGAGATGATCTCCATTAGCACATTTGGCTCATGTTCATTTCGTCTTTTTTTGTTTACATATATGAACATCCCTGCACAAATCTCCATTGTACTCTATAAACACCGATCTTGTTTTTATCATTTCATATATCTTAAATATTCTTCCTTTGTAATTCTTCATGAACTTTTTAATGGCTGCATGGCATTTCATCGTAGACTGTTGTCCTAGTTCTTTAAATGCTAGGTTTCCTAGTTTTCCTCTATTACATACGACACTGCAGTCAGCGTCTTTGTACTCCACATCTTTCCTTGGCTAGGACTTCAGACCGCAGTACATAATGGTTGAGTGCACAGACTTTCGAGGCAAACCCTGTACGTTCGAATCCAGCTTTCCTACGTCCTGCTGACCTGCCTCAGAGAGTCTGGAAATCAAATGAGACATTAAGCACTCTGAACAGTCCCAACAGCACCACGAACAGTACTCATGTATGAGTACTGGCTGTTATTGCTGTTATTTCAGAGTAATTTGCTTTATTTTTAATGACAATATTGTGCTAATCTTTGGTTGCTTTTCGTTGGAAATGAGGAAATAACCTGAATATCTTACTGGTTGGTATCTTTTTATTCTAGGTATACAAGAAGAGATGTTCTTCCACTGGGAAAATTCACAGTTAACTTGAGTGGTTGCCCACGGAATAGTACCTTCACAGAACACTTATACCGGATTATTCAACATCTTGTTCCAGCAGTAAGATCCATATAAATATTTATTAGAGATCTGAACACAGTAGGGCACCTGGGTGGTTCAGTGTCTGCCTTCGGCTCAGGTCATGATCCCAGGGTCCTGAGATCGAGCCCCACGTTCGACTCCCTGCTCAGGAGCCTGCCTCTGCCTCTCCCTCTGCCACTGCCCGCTCCACTTGTGTTCTCTCTTACTCACTCTGCTCTCTCAAATAAATCTAAAAAAAAAAAAGAAAGAAAGAAACCTGAGCACACTTTAAAAATCCATCTAATTGTCTTTTGTTCAACCCAAGTATTTAGATTTGAGATTTTAATAGATCTTATTAAGGGGAAACAAAGCCTGCTAGGTTCCATAATTTACATACTCACCCCTAAACATTTCACTTTTACTGCCTTAGCACGGATTTCTGTGAGTCTAATGACACGATTGCAAGTAAATCCCTTAAAATCATGCTCTCTCTCAATGCCAATTTGTACAACTTGGTATCTATCCTTTGTGTGCATTAAAGTCTTAAATCTTTAAGTAAGCCTTAATTACAGGAGGATAATTCATTTAGCTGAGGTAATAAAGATCTTTATCTCCATTGCCCCAGTTTTAATTCCTGTTTGGAAAGTTGAGCTGCCTTGTTTGCCAGGGCGTGTGGAATGCAGGGTTTGTGTGGCGGTGAGACATTGGGAATGAGCATGTGACTGGCAATGCTGATCACTTCTTATTTTGGAGATTTAAGAGGTTAAAATAGATCATTCATGTGACCATGTCATTGGAGGGTAAATGCTAGCGCTCTTCCAGGTCCTTCAACAGCAGTGGACCAAACAGACCAGCATTTCTCACTCCTTGACTCACTTGACACTCTGAAAAAATTATCGAACACTTGAAGAGGTGTAGTTTATCTGGGTTGTTGTTATTACCAGTGTACCATAGTAGAAATTAAAACTAAAAATATACTAAAATATTCATGAAAATCAATTACATATGAACATAAAATATTTTTGTAACAATAGCTATTTTCCCAGTTCAAAAAACTTTATTAGTGATAAAAGTGACATGGTTTTAAATTTTTCCCACTCTCTTTAATATCTGGATTAATAGAAAAGACCACTGGATTGTCAAATCTGTTTCTGCATTCAGTCTCTTGTAATAGGATGTTTTGAATGAAGTATATGAAGGAAAGCTGGCCTTTTTTGGATAACTGGGTATTTGATACTAGACTACTAAACTGCCCATCTGACATTTTCTTGAAGGGTAGTTGCAAGTGTGAAACCTGTAATCTCCTCAGTGAACTTTTTATACTCTGCTGTAGTAAATTCTTTGGTCTGTCTTGTATATCAAATGGGTCTTTTATCCATGCATGATTTTGACCGCGTGGACTCCATAAAAGTGAATCAGCAACTCCTTGGGAGTTCCCTGGACCACATTTTGGGAGTTACTGAAATAGTCAGATTTTAGATGATTGTGGTAGACAAATACAGACTATGTCGTTGAAGTGCCATGGGGGAAGAGTTAAGGCCCAGGAGAAGGGGACTAGGGGGCGCTGGACTAGGTTGGGAGTTGCTCATGTATACAGTGTGGTCAGGGAAGGTCTCCCCTTCCGGGAATTTGGGGAGAGATTTGACACAGGTGGGAGCAAGCCACATGGCTCTGTTGGGGGGAATGTCCATCCTGTGAGAGATGGGAGAACAGGCATGGGGGCTCTGAGACAGCAGTGTGCTCGGCAGGTTGGAGGCACGCCGGACAGGGGCCGGTGTGGCTGGTGTGGGATGATTGTGGGGAGAAGGGGGTGAAGTCCAAGCAGCTGCCTAGCGCACTTAATTAGGACATGAGTTACGTTTTAAATGTGAAAGTTATCTGTGGGAGGTATTTCCTTTTTGATCTTTTCATTTTGCTTCGCTTCGTAGTGGGTTTGTGTTACTCTTTCATTGTTACCATATCCCACTCCCTACCATTCCTCTTGTGTGTTTGTCTAGCACCAAACTCTTTCTGAACATTTGGCTCGTTCATATCTTGTTTAGTTTTCACAGTGGGTTCAGTATGAGCGACCTGCTTCTGCTTTCGTGGAGCTAGACCCTGCCGTAGGCTCCCTTGTGTTCTGACGACTGTGCTTCTGTAGGGCTGGTTTGCTTCTGTCTATAATGTGGTCCCAGCCCTCTGCCCATTTTCTTTGAATCACTGAGCCACAGTACAGTAATCCTGTAAATTCTGAAAGTTTCTCTCTTCCTCAGCACCCTTCTCCCCAACGCTGGTCTCCAACCTTACCACATATACTTCTTTTTAGGCTGGAGTGATAGGAAGGGAGAGTGGAGTGTGAAGCAGGGTGCGGAGGGCCTTGAGTGGTGGGCGCGGGGAGGCAGAGTGGGTGCAGAGGGGTCTAACAGATCCCGTGCTAAGATCGGACTAGGAGGCAGCCTGCAGCACGTTCTAGGACCCGCCGTGCCTGGGCCCGGCTCAGTGTGCTCTCTTCCTCGGCGCTCCTCGGGACAGTGTGTTCCCTGGTCTGCGGGTGTCTGAGGAATGAATGTGATTTTAATTCGAGGAGCACTGAAGAAAATTAAGCTTTTCTTTCCCCATCTTCAATAAGTAAATATTTTCTGTTTTGCTAGCCTGCGGTCGCCCGTGGTAGGTAAAAGAAGTTAAGCTTTTTGAACACTTGGTAAATGTATCTGAAGTATCTATCATTCGTTTCTGGTTCGCTGGTAAAATAGAAATTATTTAAGAATACTGAACGAAACAGTTGAGAATAAAACAGCTCATAGAATTAGTGCAATTCTTATTTAAGATGTAGGTTTATTATTTAAGGTGTATATGTAAAATTTTTGCTTTAAGAGCTCAAGAAGCCAGGAAACTACATCCTTAGAAATTGATAAGACCTTTCCTTATACACATATGGAAAGTATTTAACCTGATATGTATTTTCTTAAAACAGGGAACCTTTGTTCCTTGCTCATTAAAAAATTTCTCTTTGCAGTCTTTTCGTCTGCAGATGACTATAGAGAACATGAATCATTTGAAATTCATCCCCCACAAAGACTATACAGCCAATCGCCTGGTCAGCGGGCTCCTCCAGCTCCCGAGCAACACTTCCCTTGTGATTGATGAAACTCTCCTAGAGCAAGGGCAGCTAGACACACCAGGTATGGACAGGGGGCGTCTCCCTTCATGTCTAACATGCCGTGAAAGCCAGATCTGGTAATGACTTAAAAGAATCACCGATCCAAGGTACATTCACATTTCACAAGTATTTAAGATCAAGGCTTGCCGTATGAATTTGTATAATGTGGGGATTAGAAACTTACAGACTGTGTACATCAGCTGTGTTTTGTCATAGTAAGAAGATAGTACAAGGACGTCACAAGGAGCTCTTGAGAGGCTGAGGAGGGAGGAGATTTTGCCTTCAGTCCTCTGTTAGCTAAAAAGAAAAGTGTAGAGAAGATCTAATAAAACATTTTTTACTGGCCATTGTGAAGTTTAAAATTTGTTTTTCGAAGAATCTCTGAAAAAAAAAAATAGGTTGGAAGGTTTGAAGTAACCTCAGTTATGGGAACTTGTTATAAAATGGCAAGGAAGCAGATTGCTTTATTTGTGCTCAAATGAGGATTGAGAAGACACTTTGCTGGCGGTAAGTTCAAGAGATAAAGGTAGAAGAAAAAATAGTGTGGACGGGCTATCCTTAAGGCACAGCTGAGTATAAAAATCATCATCAATTCTACCATATTGTTGCAGACCTGTGAACATACCACATAGAAAGTGATTGTGCTTACTGGGAACCTGTCTTGTGCCCAGTTGCATACCAGATGCTAGATTAGATTTGGGGGGGTCTTGGCCCCAAAATACATTTGTTTGGCTTGACCAGTATTGTCTGTGAAGCCTATTACTTAGTGAACATTTAGCTTATGAAGTTGAACAGTGCCTGAGATACTTTTTTTTTTTTTTAAAGCAGTAGAAACCTCATGTCTTATATAGTCAGTGTCAGTAAAACCAATTTGTTTAAGTGATTAAAATCAACCAAAAAATTATTTTTTTTTATTTTCTAGGTGTTCATAATGTGACTGCCCTGAGCAACCTAATAACTTGGCAGAAGGTGGATTATGACTTCAGTTATCACCAGATGGAATTCCCCTGCAATATTAATGTTTTTATTACTTCGGAGGGGAGATCACTCCTGCCGGTATGATGAGACATTTTAAGATGGAGGGAGGTTACATTAGAAAGATACCTAAATTTTTATTTTGTTTCTTGGTACGGTTTATTATTGAGAAGTTAAACTTGTTTCAAAACTGGGGCTGCTGATTATCAGTAGGAGAATGAATTATTTTGTTCCTGCCTTGAGGATGAAAAACTGTGAAGAAGCAGATACGGCAAATCACCAGACAAGCGAAGGAAAGGTGTTGGTGGCCCCAACTCCCACATCCAGGCATAGAAAGTGGAAGCTGTCTATAAATTGTCTGATTCACATCTAGACCTTTGTTCTTACTGCCTCGGTCCCATTGTTTTCCGTCAATCTTATGTGAGAAATATTTCAGAGTTCCTTTTAAAATGTTCCTGATGACATGGTAATTATTTTTATGCTTTATGGTGAAATGCTCTGGTAAATCATTAGAATGACTGATGAAGAGAGCTTTTAATTGAGTTTCTTCATGATGAGAAGTACGCCCAGTTGCTTAAAAGGTCTATAGTTCCTCTGTAAACTAGCGTTCACTAGTGTGGCCCATGTGTAAGTTTTCTGCAGGAAAGTGTGATTTGCTTTATGTGGTTTCTAGAAAGGCAGATCAGTAAGACATAGAGTACATATTCCAGGATTAAAGAAACCTTGCAAACATTTTAATTAGCTATTGTTTAGAGGTTGGCTACCTTTTTATGTGTTTACTCATCCTGTTGAGGATGTGTAAGTAACCAAAGAAAGGCTCGCTTTTGTAATTACCACTGAGGGAGTCACGGTGCTTATAATTAATGTTAAAAAGTGACCTCCCCCCAGTGACCTCCTGATTCCTTCACCCCTGATATGGACAAAGCCTCCTCCTGAAACTTCGGATTAATTTAGGAACTTGGAAAATACTGTGTCCTGGTTCTCTCTCCAGGCAGACTGCCAGATCCACTTACAGCCCCAGCTCACCCCCCCAAACATGGAGGAGTACATGGACAGCCTTCTGTCCGCCGTGCTGCCCTCCGTGCTGAACAAGTTCCGCATCTACCTGACCCTTCTGAGGTTCCTGGATTACAGCATCTCCGATGAGATAACCAAGGTGTGTTTGGGGTCAAAGAAACGATTTCCCTGTGTTGATTTAGACTGTTTAATCACTTTAGGTTTACTGTGACTACTGGTGAGGTAAGTTTGCTATTTGGTCTCTGTATGTCTTTTGTCTGTTGTGCACCATCAACGCATTTATAATTCTTGTTTTATGCTGTTGTCTTTTTTTTTATTTTTATTTTTTTTGACTTGGATCAAGTTCTTTATTACATGCAGAGAACCAACCTATAAAGTAGGAACATATAGAATGATGAAGTTTTGGGGGATGGAGGCAGGGGGAAGTAAATATGCTGTTGTCTTTAAATCAGAGGGAAAAAGTTACAAGGAAAAAGACCTTTACACTGCTTTTTATATTTACCCATGTCATTCCCTTTACGGGTCATCTTTGTGTGGATTCAGGTCACTGCGTGGTGTCCTTCCATTTCAGCCTGAAGAACCCTCCGTGGTCCTTGTAGGGCAGATCTGCTGTGACAAGTCCTGTTAAGTTGTTGCTTATCTGGGAATGTCTTAATTTCTCCATTTTTGAAGACTAGTTTTACTGGATGTAGAGGTCTTGGTTTGTAGACTTGCTCTTTCAGCACTTTTTACGTAGGTCCTCCAGTTGCCTTCCGGCCCCTGTGGTCTCTGAGAAGTCCGCTAGTTTCTGAGGAGAGGCTTCTTTGGGCTCAGGGTCATTTGCTCTTGTGCTTTCAACTTTCCTTGGCTTTGGACGGTTCAGCTGTCATGTGTCTGTGGGTGTGGAGTGCTTTGAGTTTGTCCTACTGGAGTTTATTGAGCTGCTTGGGTGTGCAGACTAATGCACGTCTTGGGGAAGTTTTCAAGAAATTTGGTGAAGTTTTGACCATTATTTCTTTAAATTTCTTTCTGCCCCTTCCTCCCTCCTCTCCTTCCAGCACTCTGTATATGAGTGTTGGTGCACGTGTTGGTGTCTCACAAGTCGCTGAGGCTCTGCTCTGTTCATTTTTCCTCCTCCCTTGACTTTCTCCTACATACACTGGACATTTGCAGTTGACCTTTCTGCACGTTTGCTGGACCTTCTTCTGCCTGCTGCACAACGCTGAGCCTTGTTTCTAGTGAATTTTAAGTCTCAGTTATATTGTTCACCTTCAGAATTTCTATTTGCTTTTTATTTTTTTTTTTTTTAAGACTTTATTCAGAGAGAGTGAATGAGCGAGCGGGGGAAGAGGGGCAGGGGGGGGCGAGAGAGAGAATCCCAAGCAGACTGCGCTGAGCATGGAGCCTGATGCTGTGCCCCTTCCCACAACCCGAAGGTCATGACTTCAGCCGAAGCCAAGAGTTAGACGCTTAGCCGACAGAGCGACCCAGGCGCCCCCTACTTGATTTTTAAATAATTTCTATCTATCTCGATATTTTTTATTTAGTGTGACATCATTCTCCTACTTTGTTTTAGCTCTTAATATGTGGTTTCCTTTAGTTCTTTGTATTTAAAGAGCTGATTTAAAGTCTTTGTCTAGGGATGCCTGGGTGGCTCAGTCGGTTAAGCATCTGCCTTCAGCTCAGGACATGATCTGCGGGTCCTGGGATCGAGCCCCACGTCAGGCTCCCTATTCGACATGCAGCCTGCTTCTCCCTCTCCACCGCTGGTGCTCTCTCGTGCACGCCTCTCTCACCGTTTCTCTCTCTCTCTCAAATAAATCTTAAAAAAAAAAAAGTCTTTGTCTGGCAAGTCCAATATTTGGGTTTCCTCAAGGACTGTTTCTGCTGACTTCTTTGTTTCCAGTGAAGGGGTGCAGACGTTCTTGTTTCTTTCTATGTCTCCTCATTTTTGTTTTGAAAACCAGATATTTAAGTGATAGGATAGCTCTGCTCTGGTGGATCCTCCCTCTCCCTAGGGTTTGTTGTTGTTGCTTATTGCTTAGTGGCTTTTCTGAATGAACTCTATGAAATGTATTCTTTGTATGCGGTTCCTGGAGTCTCTGCTCTGTTAGCTCAGTCAGTGATCAGATAGAAATTTAATTTCCTTAGATGCCTGGAAACAGGTCTCCCAGTCAAAGCCAAGGGCTCTGTGTCTCCATGGGGGCAGGCCTTCAACACTCTGGCAACTGTTTATAGCTGTGACCCACCCTTCTCTTACTGCTTGCACAGAGAAGGTCACTCATGATGGCTTAGGGCCTGCTCCGATCTTCTGAGGGTGTGCACGCCCCTTTGCACGCACGTGGCCTTCTGCGTTCCTGGGGAGATAGAGATAGATCGTCCTTTGGGGGCTTTTGGGAGGAGAAAAGTTCTCATTCCCTAGTTTTTTCTTTTAAGGGTTTTGGTTAGCTGTCTATTTGCCCCAACGACTATCCAGTGCGTGAAGCAGCCAGGATGATCAGTAATTGCTTCTGATTGTTTTTGCTAAGTTCCCTGGGAGAAGAGGCTGTTCACACTGGGTAAGCAGAGTCAGGCCGAATAAACACAGCCTTGCACGTGGCTTCTCGCAGGGAACCACCAGTCATGAGAATGACAGATCTCAGGAATGGTGCTTTGAAAGAACCCTCTCTTGTGATGGCCAGGCTGTCCCTTTTCAGGGCTGCAGGGGTGGGGTGGGGGTGGATAGGGAAACTAAAATGCCTCAAAGCCCAGTGTTCTTTCTTGAACAAACACTCCCTGTATTCTGGTTAATTTTCAGACTTTTGAAGAAGCAGATTCTGATAGTTTTTGCTAGTGTTCTTGTACCCTTCAATGGATAAAAAGTCACTGGAATTTTCTGTGGCCCTCCCTCACTCTGCCACTTTTGCTGACATTATTACCCTGCCCTGCTGGCCGTGCACATTGCTGGACCTAGATATTTGGCCGCACCCCCAGGTCTGTCAGCAGCATTATCCCTGCGGGTGAGGCGTGGCTCTGGTACCCTCCTCGTCTCCTAAGAAGCCTGAGCAGCAGGGCTGACTTCCTCATTTTCGCATCAGCCGATGGACCATGTTACTTTGCTTCTCCCTACATAATGCATAGCGTTTCTTCATAAGCGGTAGTGTTGCAGTCCACTTACTCTCTTGATACAGGCAGTTGAGGAGGACTTCGTGGAAATGCGCAAGAACGACCCTCAGAGCATCACTGCTGACGATCTCCACCAGTTGCTCATTGTTGCTCGGTGAGTAGTACGTGTCCGTAATTGCTGTTTTAGTAAGCTCTGTATGAACCTCCCAATTTTTAGAGGAGTAACTGAGGCAGATTTCTACCAGTGGAAATGTTTTTCCTTTAAAATACCTTTTGAAAGGGCTTAGTGAAGGGAGATTGTGTTTGGCCCGTGACCAGTGGAACAGGCTTGCTTTTTGTCTCTAAACTTCAAAGATCCCTTTGTGGAAGTCTAACTTGGCTCTTGACTTGTATGTAGCTACCAGATGGTCTTGACCCCTAACCCAGTATTCCTAGGTTCTTTAAAAAGGAAGAAAGAAAGAAAAAGAACGAGATCCTGTCCTAGGTCTAGACTTAAATCCGTTTCTGTGTTTCACGCCAGGTTCCTGTCTCTCAGTGCTGGCCAGACAACGCTGTCAAGAGAGCGGTGGCTCAGAGCAAAGCAGCTGGAGTCTTTAAGAAGAACCAGGCTTCAACAGCAGAAATGTGTGAATGGAAATGAACTTTAAAGATCTGACACCTAGGAGAGTAGTGGGCAGATTGTAGCCACATTATTGTAAAATTCAAATACCATTTATACCACATTGTTTTGTAGATAATTTGTATCAAAAACCAATGACTTTTCCTGAAGTCAAGCCTGGTAACAAACATCTGAAGTTTATATAATATTCAGTAAGGGCTTTTACCTTATTGATTTTATGGAGCTTTTGATTGTTTTATAATTATATAAATTAGTAACATGTACAAAAATGTATTTGATATTAAAAGTTTAATATTGATAATGTTGCTGATACCATTTCCTTAGTTTCAGCCAAGTCATAGGTCACAGACTCTGTTGAAATGCTAATGTCAACTTCATTTGAAGAAATTTGTTGGAATTCCAAAGTCAGAGGAGTTGTTCAGATTTTTACAATGTCTTTCCAATTAATGGTGGGTCTGAATGTGTTTAGTGGTCCAAGTTTGGGGAATGGGGTGTAGCTGCCATTAATTCACATGACTGTGTGAAATACTGTAGTATCATTTCCCAGACATTTGACCACAGAAGTTTTTTTCCACTTAACAGTTGTTAATAACCTGCAAAATTAGTCTTTACATGGCAGTGGTTCCCAGACTTTTGGATTTCATGGACCAGTAACATTTCCAAAAATTTGGGGGACAGGGTTGCCAATGTATTTTGCCAAGTAATCTGAAAGAAACCACTGTATTATCAGCATTTTTTTTTCCCCATAAAAGGACACTCTCCAAATAAGAGAGTCCTTTAAATGGAATAAATACAGCTTTTTTGGAAAAAACACTACATTGTTCTTTTTTTCTCATTTCACCCCTGTGCATTTGGGAACCACTGTTTTATGGGACTTAAGGGAATGCTGTCCTAGGATAGGTTGTTTTGCCCAAATAGGAAGAAAGCAAACAGTTAACTTTTTAAAATATGCCTTCTGTAGAAAATAAAGTTTTAAATTGTTTTCCTAATAATTGTCATTTAGTTGCTTTGATGATTGTATTGGATTTTAAACTTTTGTGTAAGTTTTTCCATTAGTTCCAGATGTGTTAGTCAACGAACATACCTACTAATCCAGGAATACCCAATAAAGCTTTAGGTAAGTTTTTCCCAGACCAATTACAGATTTAATATAAAAGTTTTTAGTTTTTTTTTTTTAAAGATTTTATTTATTTGACAGAAACGGAGAGGGAGAAGCAGGTTCCCCGCTGAACAGAGAGCCTGATGTGGGAGCTCCATCCTAGGACCCCAGGATCATGACCTGAGCCAAAGGCAGATGCTTAACCGACTGAGCCACCCAGGTGCCCCTAACAATAGTTTTTAAAATAACAAAAATATCATTACCGATACCTAGAAAGCAGTTAATACAGTATAGTGTAATTGTGGCATCAAGAATGTTTGAAAAGTTTAGACCATTACTTTTTTTAAGCTGTCAGTGGTTATGTATGAAGATTAATGTGTTTTTTTAGCCAGTAACTTATCTAGTGGGAAACAGGAGATCAGTTAAATGATTCTGTTAAGTGCTCTTTTGAAAAGCACCCCCCCCCCCACTGACATTGCTAAACAAGGAAACAGGGTTAGCCTTAAAAACCAAGAAATTCATTATGCCTAATGAACTGAAGTGAAAATTACTAGTTAACTTTTCCTAACCTCAAATCTATTTTTATAAACTAATATAAGTAATCTGTTTATATTTAGAATTCTAACTGGTTTTCGTTTTTATAACTGGTAGACTAGACTTCCTTAACCTTTTAGAAATAAAATCAAGACTCAACTGGATTTGTGAGAATAAAATTCAAGCAGATTAGTTATCATGTGCTTATTGTGCCAATGTGAATTGTAATTTACCAAAGAGAAGTACGTAATTTGCTTGATCTTGCAGAAAAGTTCCCTTGAAAGGAAGACCCTCTTTGAAATAAACAAAACTTCCCAAATTATTAGTACTTTGGGTTGTTTTTCATGATTGTAAGACTTATCCCATGATGTGTGGGAAGAGATCCCATTACCTCCTGCTGGGAAATCTTCACTGAAAGCAGACTGTGGGAGGTGGTACAGCCTGATGTCGTCCTAGTGGCATCCCACTTGGGTAGGAGACTGGAACCGTGGGCTTCAGAACCCCCTTTCTTTTCTCCTTCGCCCACACACTGGACAGTGAAGTTTGAACACAGTACCCTGACTGGAATTAAATGTTGCCTTCTTTTTAGTTTTTAAAAATCTCTTTGGAACAAATTTCGTGGAGCTTAAAAATACATGTATCACCTGAACTTTGCTTATATTTTCTCTCCCATTGTGCAACACTTTAATACTTTGAAGACCCAGAAAAAAAGAACAGAATAAAGCATTCAGTTTCAGTGTTTGGGTGTTTAAAATTTGATGGTTTGTGATGCACTTCATTTGTAAAGTCATATAATCACTTAAAAGAGGAAAATACTGGAAAGGCTGAGACCCAAGTGATCAGTTACAGTTTACCTTACGAATTTTTTAATCTGATTTAGAAATCAACATTATCTTTAAAATATTAAGGAATTCTCACACACATTTGTCACTTTAAATTACAATGGTATTTTATTTTAAATAGTCACAAGATTTGACACTTCAAAAAAAAGATACCACTAATAAATAACAAATGTGGAAATACTTATCAAAGTTACAACAGACATAATGTTGAACTGAGAATCACTTCAACAGAGTAAGGCTCTAAAGAGACCGGACAAACCAATACTTGTTTGGAATAAGGTGTGCAACGTTCTTGTATGGGCTTTTCTGAGGCCATGGTTCCATGGGTTCAGGATTATAGTCATGTCAGTTTTAGTACAACTGTGCTTCAGACTAAATTTTCAACAATTCAGTTACAGTCTGTACAAGATGTTAAGGAATGTTCCCCCGTAAAAAAATTACAACTTGAACACTCATTTCAAGAATTACCAGTACCCAGTAAATGTAGTCTTCCATTCCTGGAAACAGCAAAATAATTTAACAGGTGCTGGTATGCACATCCGGTGTCTCAGGTTTTATGAGTGACCAGTCTTAATTCTAGACTTTGGGGTGTACAAGGGGCAGAGTATTTTAAGCAGACTCTGGGGAAAATTAGGATCAAATGGGCATACCTTTCTTGACTGTAATGCCAGTAACCCTCAATTAACTCTTAATAGGGAATGGTTAAGCCATCAAAGCTAAACTAGAATTTTTTAATATTCAAATGCTTCTTCGTACTAGTAACACTCTAAAGTCACTAAAAACTAAATGTATTTACACAGAAATGAATGGACAAACAAGACAAATTATGAAAAATGCTATTCTCCTACATGTGTGTCCATGTTCATCCTTTATGTGTTTCCTTCCTACACTTCACTTATCCACCCCACTCCACAAAAGGTTCAGGTTATTACTGTCTCAAAGTAATTATCCCCAAATTACTTTCAGAGACCAACTGCTCTGTAGTGTATAAGCTACTCACGTTTACACCTTCTAGGGTGATGTACTCCTGTCGTCCTGGCTCTCAAATCTGGAAATCTGCTCAGCTTCAGACTCCTTTAAAAACCTTTCCCGATAAACATAATTAGAATTTGTGATCCCTAGCTTCAAAGACAATACAGGTTAAAATAGCCTAATATGTGAAACCTACTTTTGGATTAAATAAAAGCCACAGGATTCTTTGTGGCTAAAAACTAAATCTGAATTATTCGTGTCTGGCATTGTGTAAACATACTTTTAAGTTCATTTTGCTGGACTTCATTAACCCCTTCAGGTTCTGCAGGGCTCTTCTGAACCTTTGCCACTGCGAAATGGATCCCTTGGGTGAAGCCAGCTTGAGTGATACTAGCAACTTGGACCATGGAACTTCGAATCTTTGCAAAGGGAGAGACTGCTCTGCTGCTACCGCCCTCTGAAGGAGAAGGAGTTCCATGAAGCCCTGTCTCAAATTCAAGCGTGCTGGGTCCAGAGCCAGGGGTCTTTTGAGATACAACTGGGTGCACTGGTTCAACTGACAAATACCGGGGACCTGTTGCAGAAAAAGACACATCTAATTGAGACGGCCGTGAAGGTATCCGTTCTGTTGATTCCGATTGTGTTTCTTCACTAGAAGCTTGATTGGCCATTTGATTTCCCTCCTCACTAGCCTGTTGACAAACAGACCCTGTTTCTGACAGCTGGGTCATTTTGTTTTGTGCATCTTGTACAAATCTGTGGCAGTAAATATCCACAGGCTTGGCAAAGCCAGTCAATATGTGTATGTTGTCAGCAGAAGGACTTTTCTTCAAAGGAGACTCATGGCCTTTTCCAGACCCACTTCCATGAGCAGCAATCTCTGAAGGAGCATGAATGCTAATATCAGTGCTGCTAATGGACTGGGACCGACTGCCTAACCGAGGTGCTGAAGCAATAATACCACAACTAGGAAGAACATAGTCTCTTGGCCCTACGTTCTCTAAAGAATTAGCTAGCTGTTTGTCTTCATCAGACTTGGAATTTGTAAGGAATTCATCAGAGTGGTAGGAGTCATTCTCTGACGACATTTCCCCATCTGACTCTGCCTGGACTTTGTTATCCATCACACCTGTGGTTTCCATAGTTTCAAGACTACTATCTGACTTCCAAAGATTCACTTTTAAGTTTGGTTTTAGAAAGTTAACTTTCATTTCAGGTTTGGCAAAGTTTCCTAGCTTTCGGAGATTGCCAATATTTACATTAGATTTGGTCTGTTTCACTTTTTGATTTAGAGATGAAAATTTGCTCATTAAAAAATTCTTTCCCTGTGCCAAAGAGCCTTGGTTTTGAGATCTGATGCCAAGGATGTCTTCATGAGGTTTACTGCTCTTCCTACAAATTAGAAGAGAAAACAGTTAACTCCCTCTGAAATCCAATATACCAGTTCCAGTTACTGTAAGTGAAAGCTGTTACTTAAATTGGGCCCAGTTTCTGAAACCGTGCACTAATTGGTAAAATCAGATAATCCCTTGGAGTTGATGCTAGAACAGTACTGTAAAATAGAAATGTAAGCTAGATGTAGTTTTAAATTTTTCTAGCCATATTAATAGAAATTTTGATTTTATTTAATCCAGTATATACAAAAATAGCTCAACATATAATCACTAGTAAAAGATGATTAATGAGGTATCTTATTCTTTTTGTTACTAAGTCTTTGAAGCAATCAGTGAGTAGTAGTTTACAATCGGGCAGCAGAAGCCTTTTAAAACATTGACAAGCTGTCCCGGGGCACTGAGTGGGAAGGGTGCCCTGGCTGTGTGACTTTAACCCCCAGTCCGGTAAGCAGTTTCCTGCGTCCTGTCCTCAAGCAGCCCGTGCACTGAAGAGCCAGCCTGTGGAAATGCTACATGTGTAAATCGTAATCCTGCTCTGTCAAGATTCTCACAGTAGTTGGATTAATCATGTTGAGTTCTTCTGGATCAAAACTGTGTCTTTAGATTTGATCATTATTATTGCATGTTTCCTTCAACTGGATTCTCTTTGGCATTCAGAGGAGGAGGAAGCAGCAGAGGAAGGGAGGTAATCCTCCCAATGGTTGCCTCAACCTGCATTTTTGTGTATTCTAAGAATTAAAAACAAAAACACCACACCCAAAATTCAGACAACAGTAGTTTCCCCCCTTACCTGTGGGGGATATATTCCAAAACCCCCAATGGATAGCTGAAGCCACGGATAGGATCAAACCCTGTATGTACTATGTTTTTCCCTATACATATATAATCTGTGACAAAGTTTAATTTATAACTAGGCAGAGTGTAAGAGATTAATAATTTATAATACCGTAAATAAAATTTATATGAACGTCCTCTCTCTAAATATCTTATTGTACTGTACTCACCCTTCTGGTGAGGATGTGAGATGATAAAATGCCTGCACAGTGAGATGAAGTGACTGAGCGTCAAGAGGAGGATCATCTGCTCCCAGACCAGGGCTGACCACAGCTAACTGAAACGTGGATGGGGGAGGAGGAGACTACTACAGTCACTTTCAGAGCAAGTGGCTACCATTTAGGGCAGATCTACTACATGGACAACCTAAACACCAGCCAAGCCAACACAGACTATAGATGGGAATCTACAGCATCTTAACTAAAGCTGTCTGCACCCATTCCAACTTGGCTGAATTCAGGTGGGAGGGGGGCAGAATGTTTGTTTCCTGTGGATTACCTACAATTATTTTAAAAGATATGGGATATGTAATAAAGGGTTTTCTCATTTGGCATTCCCTCATGACAGCTGTAAGTATAAGAAAAAGTGACTGCTATTTGCCACATGTTTCAGTACGGATATTTGACTTTCTGGTCATGAGCATATTTCGTAAAAATTAGGAATGTTAAAGAGCTACTGAAACAATTCTCTCTACTAACACAAGACTGAACAGTTTTTCTCTAGATGACCAAATGGCTCTTCTCCACTCGAATGTGGGCCATGAAACAATCAGATGGGAAATCCAAATTTTAATGTGAAATAATCTCTTTATAGGCATTCCTTTCCCAAATTCAAAACCCACTGGCATTTATAGAGAAAATGACAGCCAGTATGTTTTAAAGTTGTTTAAATTATGGCCACAGAAATTTGACATTTCCCAGTCTAAATACCAATATATTACCATAATTTGATTTCTCCCCATCTTGCAAATACTTTTAAAGAAATAAGACTTTGGATAATAATGTCTTTATTCTTGAGAAAATCAAAGTAGTATACTTACCTCTCAAGTTTTTTCTCAAGTATAGGTACATCTAATCCCATGGCTTGCTTGGTTATCTGCAGCATCTCTGCAATGCACTGAAGGGTATCTGAAACCCAAAAACAACTGCTTGCCAGTTTCTCCAAAAACATACTAAAATAGCACTTGTAATTCAGAACCCTAAATGAAATTTGTGATCTTAAATTTAAATACAAGTTTATTTGCTACAATTTACAGAAAACTGCTTATTGTTATTACTCTCCCCACTAATTCAAAATGTTCTAAAACAAATTTTAACAGAAGAGTTAATAAAGGGCAAATGAGCCAAATCAATTGGAATTAAAAGTTTATTCTCATTTGTCCTGTGTTAGTCCTGTGTTAGATGCCAAGGCAACAGCTGTGAACAAGACAGCAATGTTCCCTGACTACTGTCCATGAGAAGCATATGTGGTGGGAAAAAGCCCTAGTACCCCTATGACCAAACACACTGAGATTTCCCATTACAGACACCCTTGCCCCAAGCTAGATCAGTTCAAATAAGTTCCCTGCTTTCTGAAGACAGAGTAGCTATTTTAAGATTACAAAGCTATCTTCCATTTGTAATGGTATGTACTGTCCCCACAAAAGTTACCACTGAATACTGTCCTCTCTTCGTTACCTTTCCCATCCTCTTCTGGATTGCGCATTACAGCTCTCAGTGTGTGGAAATAGCCACTTGCTTCTTTATATCTGTAGTGCAATCGCATGCAGGAGAACTTCGGCTTACCAAAGAGAGTGGGTTCAGGACCTAAAACCCAAATGAGTATGGTTAAATCTTTCACATAAAATTTACTTTTTTCTGTAGCTTCATTGGTTAGGTACTTAGCACATTTTTCTTATTCTAAATGAGAGTACACAAAATACAATCATCACAGTAAGATGATTTGGTTTGATGAGACTAAAAAACTTTTCTTTAGTCTCAAATATTTAAACTTTCTTGATCCTTGGTTAATCTTCACAAGGTTTAAGTAATAAAAGAAATAGTTATTAGACTATCATCCACCACTAATCTCTAAAGAATAGAGTCCTAAGAAATAGACTACTTGCAATATCAGTATCCTTTTCTGGTTCTATTAAGTTGTAATGCTTGCTCAAACAATGTGGCCCACTCTTGGGAGAACAATATTTGCTTTCTAGGACTTGGTTAGCATGTTAAAATTTACCTATTTCTATTTTTTCCAGGTCTTCTAGACTTAGTCGTTGATACTGGTTTACTTTATCAACTTCATCATCATAACTGGATAAAGGGAAAGGAAGTAAAAAAATAGGATTAAAATCAAAAGCGTATCTGGCTTGTCAGCTGAGATATAATAGTAGCAACTTCTATGCAGTTAAAATCTTCCAGGGCTCAATACACTCTAAGATAGAGTTAAACATTTTAAAAACTAGATGAAATGAGATTAACATATATGTAGTTCAGTAGCTAAAGGAGAATCAGCTTATAGATCTTACACTAAAATCAATTACAAAATATAATTTGTTTTATAAAAACTTTTACAAAACAAAACCAACATACCTAAAACTTAACCTAAAAGGAAGGCAAACACACATATACTGAAGGTATGTGTTTGTGAATAACACAGCAGATAAACCTGCTGTCCAAAATCAAGAATAAAAAATCCATATGATCAATGCCAATGGGCACCTGGGCCAATGACTTAAAAAAAATGACTGTTCATACAAGGCCAAAAAGAAAGTATTTACTTAGAGAAAAAAATTGATTTTGGTAAGGCAAATGAGAAAGTACTTGTATTTGTGCTAGTGGCACTGTTAATAGTCTTTCTGGAGATTTGGCAATAAATCACACAATTATTAGAATTCATCATACTCTTGTAACCAAAGAGAAGCATGTGTGTGCATGCATGTGCACAAAATTATCTGCACAAAGACAACTGTATCATTGCTAATAGAAATAAAATGGAAGTATCAGTGCTAAACAATGGGGAAACGTGTACTGGATAGTAATAAAAAATGTATACTCATTAAAGGATATGGAGTACATCAAAACATGGAAAATATATAGGAAATAAACTAAATGCTAAAAGAATATTATATAAACACTGATTACAACTCTAAAATCACATTTTCAAACTGATAAGAGGAACAGTGATGTAACAGTATGTAAAGTTCAGTGAAGTTCCATATAGCAAAACCAGATTCTTAATGTTGTCATGAACTCTAATAGGAAATGTATACTCATATTAAAGGACAATTAAAAGCTTTAAATCAATAAGCAACTTACTAGGCCACGTAGTAGGCAGAGTTAGAAAGCAGTAACAGCACATCCACATCTCTGTGAGTAGCATCAATGAGGCTAAACAGACATGACACAGGGAATAAAATATTTTCATTTTCATCTGCATTCTCACCAAAATTCTATAGCAGAACCACTGAAGATAAAAGATTGGTTGGGGTGGGAATCAATCAGTGAGTCCTACTTTTAAAGTCAGATGTATACAATCTATCCATTTGGAGGGGGAAAAAAGGAACCCAGTTTGAGGAGGGGGGTAGGTGTCAGGAAAGGACGGTAGCTGAGGAGAGGTCCCTTCTCAGAGTGGTGGTCAAGGAGGTGGGAGGACTCAGGACAACAAGATAATTTGCAGGGGGAGGGGACTGGGAAGAAAGGAACACCCTCAGGCTCAGAAGGGAGAAAATGTCTAGATTATCTCACAAGACCTAACTTCACATTAAGTGTATTTTTACACACGTGTAGAATGCATCTTTTGGAGGAAAAAAATTACATAGAGCATTTAGGTGCAAAAATGGGACCAAGCCCAAACCACTTCGTGTGTTTCTTCCTCCAGATTTATTTGGCTTTTAAAGAACGAGTAAACATTTCCTTAGTCTAAGTCCGTTTTGCTGTATTTTCCCTCCACTCACAAATCAAATATCAAACTAAGGGTCAGAAACTAGGTGAGTGTTGATGAATCCATTAAACCTACAGCAAAATACACATTTTTCTAAGATTACTAATAAAAAAATGGCCCACGTATAAAATCTACAAATAACCAACAGATAAAGCAGGCAAAATGTGAACTTGAAGCTTCTAATATTCATCTAACACCAACAATATGAATTTCCAATCAAAAGGTGGAAATTAATCTAATATTGGTCTCAAAATTCCACTGTACGAGTGGGTATTGCTCCCTTAGAATTTCGTACCTATTTGCCAAGATTTACCAAATGCTACTGAAAAACAAATGGAAAACAGGAGGGAAGAAAATCATTTGTCGATGGAAGTCACGTCCTTCAACTGCGTCAGAATGAGGTCATTGTTTAATGCGTACTGCGGAGAAAAACGCACCAAAATCTGAACCCGCAGTAATTTACATCCACAGCACCTTGTCGCAGCGTACGTACCTCGGACGGTCTTAATCTAACAAATACGCCTCGATTTTCACCTAAAATAATACCGAAAAATACGGCGATTGAGATGCCAGGACCCACTAGCCCACAGCCGGACCCCAAATGTGCGCCCTAGCTAACCTGTCCGCGGAACCCCCACCGCGCAGCCCCCTGCCGCCGCCCCGCCCGCCGCGGTACTTACTCGCGCGCTGGCCGCGGGCGCTCCCGCCGAGCCACCGCAGTTACGTCACCACACAAACTGCACAGGCGAGAAAGTCTACTTGTACGAGTCGGCGCGGCCTCGGACCAGCTTCCGATTTGGGCACTACTATTTACATCAGTCCGACAGGATCCTCAGTCACAAACATTATGTCTTTAACAGAAAGCACTGGGCACGTAACAGGCGGTCAGGAAAAAGG
>NC_138374.1:10314279-10348480 GCF_054177405.1 Leptonychotes weddellii
ACCGCCAGTACCACATGCAGCCCCACCACCGCGACAATGGTCGCGTAAAAGCCACTGTCGTCAGGAGACATTAACAGGAGACTTTGGAAAAGAAGCAATTTGCAGGAAAAATACAAGCCCACAGGAACTTTAACCATCAGTCCTGCAAAGAGGAGGAAAATCTTGAAAGTCGTGGCCAGGCTGCCGCCTTCGGGCTTGGGCTCGGCAGCATTGCCGGTGGCGTTGCCGGGCCGCTGGGCGGTCGGCGGAGGCCTGTGGGAGCGCGGCATGGTGTCCGTCCGTCCGTCAGTCGGTCCGTCCGTCGAGAAGTCGAAGCTCAGTCACAGCCGCCTGCACCCAACCTCGCGCCTGCAGCGACTGCGGAGACTGCGGCAACTGCGGCAACTGCAGCGCCAAGCCCCGCCCAGCAGGCACATCTCGCTTCCGGCCGCCCCCGCTGCCGCGGCACGCACCCAGTGCGCATGCGCGCCCGCCCCCGCCAGCCCGCCCGCGCACGGCGCCCGGCCCACGGAGGGGCGGGGCGCCGAGGTGCCCGCAGTGCCCGGGACCCCCGCCGGACCCCGCCGGACCCCGCCGGACGCCACGGCGGGGAGGGGCCGTCACCGCCGCTCGAAAGGACGCGGGCGGCCGTGCCACCGTGAGCGTCTGTCCCCTGCGCTCACATGCCCAAGAGCGTGGCTGCTCCACTGAAACGGGTGAAGGGGTCATCTACTCGGGGTAGAAGCAGCGGATTCAGTAGAGCTGGGCAAAATAAAGAGTGCGCTGGTGGTGGTCCCGCAGGGCACCCGGGCAGGACGCCTGGTGTCCTTCCTCTTTTTAGGCTCCTCTTGCCACCCGCAGCGCGCCCCCAGGCACCCGTCATTCAGGGCCCAGCGCTTTGGCGGCAACGGGGCGCAGGGCTGGTGTTGGGGGGGCGACCGGGACCGGCAGGCCTTTGTGCCGGGGGCTGGCCGCGGGCGGTCCAAACAGCTCGGGGCTGCAACACAAGGGGCGGCCCGCGGGCGGTTCGGGGGCGGTGCGGGAGTGGGGGGAGAGGAGGCGCAAGGAGCGGGCCGCTCCTGCTGCGGCAGGGCTATGTATTTGTCAACTGCGGTCGGAGCTGTTTTTGTGCCAGAGAGTTAAGCGGCTGGGACTGCAGTGCAGCAAGTCTCTGGCGCAAAATTTAAGGGGACGTCAAAAACACCAAGCCATCAAGATAATTTTTAGTGCAGTATTTTAAAAAATCAAAATTAATTCCAAAATATGAGGAACAAAACACCAGCGTTTTAGATAAAGATAGGATCCGACCCTGCACCTCTACAACCTTAACCCCTGTAAAAGTTTATCAAAACACGTAGCTCAACCCGACAGCAAAAAGACCCCAGTTTTTAAAATGGGCAAAGGATTTCAACATTTTCTAAGGAAGATAAACAAATGGCCAACAGGCACAAGAAAAAATCCTTCACATCCTCTGTCAATAGGGAAATGCAAGTCAAAACCACAGTGAGATACCACTTCACACCCCTGAGGAGGAGTACGATTTAAAAAAAAAAAAAAAAGGAAAGCAAGTATTAGGAGGTGGAAAAATTGGAACCCTCATACACGGCCGCTGAGAATGTCAAATGCAGTCACTGTGGAAAATAGCTTGATGGTTTCTCAAAAGCACAGAATTACACATGACCCAGCAATTCCCACTCCTAGGTATGTACCCCCAAATAAAAAACTGGTGTTCAAACCAAAATTTGTATGTGACTGTTCAGAGTATTAATATTTACAATAGCCAGAAGCTGGAAACAACCTAAATGCCCATCCATGGAAGAAAAACAAAATGTGCTATCTCCACAGGACGGAATACCATTCAGCTGTAAGAAGGAATGACGTTCCGATACATGCCACAGCATGTGTGAACCATGGAAACGTGATGCTGAGCGAACGAAGCCAGTCACAAAAGGTCACATGTTACATGATCCCATTTATATGAAATGTCCAGAACAGAGACATCTATAGAGACAGAAAGTAGATTAGTGGCTGTATGGGCAGAGGGACAGGAGAATAGGGGGTGATCGCTAGTGGGTACAGGGCTTTCTTCTGGAATAATGAAAATGTGAATATACTAAAAGCTATTGAATTGGGCGCCTGGGTGGCTCAGATGGTTAAGCGTCTGCCTTCAGCTCAGGTCATGATCCCAGGGTCCTGGGATCGAGTTCCGCATCGGGCTCTCTGCTCCTTGGGAGCCTGCTTCTCCCTCTGCCTCTCTCTCTCTCTGTCTCTCATGAATAAACAAATAAATAAATAAATAAATAATAATTTTAAAAAAGTAAAAAAAAAGCTATTGAATTGTATGCTTTAAATGGATCATATGGCATATGAATTATATCTTAATAAAGGTGTTTTTAAAAACATACACAGAACCCAGGAGTGAATGGCTGAGGCAGACAGGTACCAACTGGTGAAGACCCCAAGCCCCACGGCTGGCTGGCTGGCTGGCTGGCTGGCTGGCTGAGCTGGCGCAGTCATTCCCAGAGCTGCCTCTCCCTGTCCTCCATCAAGGTCTGCCTGCTCTGGGTCCACTGCTCTGGCTCAGCTGGTAGACTGTACAAAGGTTCTGTAGCAACTCAGCTAGCCAAAGAACCAGTTTCCAAACATCTCCCTTCAGGGGCAAACTGTCCACCATCCATAAGATCTTCAAGCTTTGCAAATGAAGAAAAACACCAGTGGCGAATTTAAAGAAATTTTAGCAGTATTATAAAGGATGGCAACCACAAGACAAAGTAGAGAAGAGCTAACTAGGAGGGTTGTTAAAGAAATTCCAACGGACACATGATACCCATGAGAGAATAATCCACCTGAGAGGAAAATGTAGTGAATCTGAAGATAGTACTAATTCTGTATCTGAAAAAGCATCTCCTCTGGAATAAAAGGCAGAAGAGAAGACAAGACTGTTCTGAAACAATGCTGATTCCTGCTCCAGCTCCTCTAGAGCCCAAATCTAAGGCTCCAGATCACCCGTGCCTCCCAAACGGGCCAAGACTGGGGCCAGCCACAGGGTGGCGAAGTGTCTCCTATTACCACGAAGATACCAAGACTCTTGATAGGCAGGTCCCTATCCAGCCTGTTTTGCAAGCCAACAAGCCAAAACATGACCTTCAAAGTCACCAACTCCAAAGCATCAGCTTCACTATCTACTCCATCCACATCAGCTTGTCTCACAGCTTCAAAGGCAGTAGTTTCTAGTAAAACGGTAATAGTGGGAAACACAAGAGGCAAGAAAAAAACTAGCAAGTGGCTAACACCTCAGCCACTGTCAGATGCAACCACTTCTGGTATGGTCAGCCTTAGAGGAGATCCTTCTGAGACCAGAGTGCAGAGTCTCAGACCCAAGTAGTCTGTCCCTGTCACCCAGGAGCAGACCACAGGCAAATGCCACAAGTCTGTTCCCCCCCCACACACACCTTGTCCTCCTCTTGAGAATCAATACATCACTTCCTCAGACACTCCCATTGTCCTGTTTAGCAGTGAATTCAGCTACTTGCCCGTTCCTCCTTAGACCCAAGTTAGTGTCTGTACTGAAGAGACAACACAACCATTCTCCATCAGGCACTGATGTGTTAGCACCAATAAGAGAGGGAAGACAGCACGTCAGCCAATGAGATCTAAGCCGACGGGACAATCTTCAGAATCTCTGTGCCCCATAGGACAAAGGACAAAAGGTACCATTAGGTCCATGACTCTGACTGTGATGGGCCTCTTTTGGCCACCACCAACCATGAGGAAGAGGAGGAGGAGGACAGCGGTGGCGAATGTGCTTTGGCACGTAACACAGGCAAAGGGACGCTCTCACAATAAAACTTAGCAGTAGACCATCTAAGAAAGAACGAGAAGACATAACATCTTGCAGTGGTGACATGTGAAGAAGAGAGGCAGGGAATCCAGGAACAAATTGGAAATTAGAAGACTTAGCCAGAGGCCCACAGCTGAAGAATTCGAGCAAAGAGCTATCCTAAAACAAAGGCATGAAGAAGTAGACCAGAAAATACAAATGGAACTACAAGGCAGAGTCCGCAGAAAGCTTGGGCAGAGACCCACAGGGGCAGAGCTGGGAGCATGAAGCGTTTTGGAATTAGGAATACGTAGAGGTCACTGACTCCCCTGACTATGATCATCAGGCACGTAAGTCCTGGGCCAGGTTGAGACCTATAGACAAGGTAGAAGTGCAGAATTAAATGAACTTAAAGGCCCAGAAAGGTTTCATCATCCATCATGAAATGTGAGACTGTTTGGAAATAGCCACTGGTAATCTTTGGGGGTAGCGCCACTTGCTAAAAATGTGATAATGTGCTGGAATGCAAAAGCTTATCTTGCAGTGAAGAAGAGAGGGCTCTGCTTTTTTTTTTGGAAAGTGCTCCTCACCTGTATAACCCAAATGAGGCCACCAAAGGGAAGGATGTAGTGACACTTGCTGTCTAGCATGTGTTATCCATGTCAGTTATGCTTCACGAGGAGCTTTACCAAAGAAGATGAGCAGAACACAATCACTGGCTCCCAGTTATCCAAAGTCAAATCGTACAGTGCAGGCTTAAAGAAAAATGAGGAGTTCGATTGCTAGGCACTAGAAAGGGGTGGGAATCAAACAAAATCAGAACAAAAGAGAAGTATTTCATCATGTGAATGAAGAAAAGAGAAAACTGGAGTAGGCATTTGGCATCTGGGAAGTTATTATGGATTTGGGAATCTCACCACCCAACAAGTTTTCTTAAAGACCTGATCCTAGGAAAGGAGACCGTCTGGTTTCAGCCCTGAGTTGGTTCAGTTCATACAGCATGGGTACAGTACAGCAATTTTGGTTATGCCAGTGAGCCCAGTTTCCAGAAAGACGTCTGAGTGTTTTTATGCATGTTGTTCTTTTTTTTTTTAAAGATTTTATTTATTTATTTGAGAGAGAGAGAATGAGAGAGAGCACGAGAGGGAAGAGGGCAGAGGGAGAAGCAGACCCCCTGCTGAGCAGGGAGCCCAACGGGGGACTCGATCCCAGGACTCCAGGATCATGACCTGAGCCGAAGGCAGTCGCTTAACCAACTGAGCCACCCAGGCGCCCTATACATGTTGTTCTTAAATGCAAGAGACTTCTAACAAGAGACTCTAACAAGAGTGCTTATCCCAATTTTGTAGCAAGCTTTAAATAGCACAGCTAAACACACTTTACATAGTTTGAAACTCCTCATCCAGGATACCAACTTTACAGGAGAATTACAGGATCAGAAATCAAGTCAGGTGCAAGGTGACCTTACAAAATGGGAGTCAGCTTTAGAAATAAACCTTCTGGTCTTTCCCTATTTCAATTATCTCCAAAGTAGGAATAAAAATACTTGATCTAAGGAAGATGATACTGACCATCACGACACCTTTAAAAATCTCAAATGCAAAGTTAAAACACAAGCAAAATAACCTGCAGTTATTTCTGAATGGGAATTAAAAGTACTACCTTTTTTGGGGTGCTGCATTAAGTTGAACTGCTGCTATTAAAAAAATTAAGGTACATAAATAAAAAAACTTTTACCAAATGGCTCATAGGAGCATAGAATTTTTCTGCTAATTTGTATGTGAGGAAGACCTCATCTCTTATTTTAAGAGTCTGAAAATTGCATCCATACATAAAGTATTGATTATCAAAGTGAAATAATCCATGAAATTAAAGTCATGGAAGGTTTCCCAATGAACCTAAAGCCAATATTGTTTTTTTATTTATATATATATATATATATATATTACCTTGCATTCAGTTGTTCTTTCAAGCTTGTTTTATGCCCCTTTTATTAAAATCACATGAAATGTAATATAAGATAAAATCTAAATATAGAGCTATTTATCCTCAGAGCTTGGTCTAAAACTTTCTGCAATGTTTCTGATTCATAATACTGAAGATTATAATGTTAGATTTCAGCCTAGAAGCAAACATTCAATCTGGTGAATAAATTTAGATCCTGCCGTTCACTTTGAAGAATGACTTGAAACTGATTTTTGTTTCAAATATGCTGAGCATTAGTTGGCCTATTTATTTTGTAAAAGGCCAGGATACTTTACAACCAACCAAAGTAACTAGCTAGCATCACCGCACTTTTTGCTGCACTGTTACGTGCTTCAGAACAATAAACCTAGATCTGGGAGGGGGGTGAGGCCCAGCTGTGAACTGTAGTTCTACAATTTGGGTTTTTAAAAAATCAAATATTCCTTTAAAATATCTCTCTTCATTACTGAGTTGTTTTAATGCCCCTTTAATTTTGCACCCAAGGTGAGGGCCTCAGTCAGCTTGCCTTAGTGACCAGCCCTGTATTTGAAAACTGCCATGCATCACGCATCCATGCCCACAGCTTTATGGACGACCACTAGTACTAATTAGGACAACAGCATCAGAAATTTAGATGCCATTAGTTACCAGGGCATCACTCCAACTCACCTGGGGTCACAGTCAATGAGGGCCCAGCCCCCATGGAACTTCTCATCATCAGGCAGCAGTAACTTCATATAACTTTGTAACAGCTGGTTAATCAGTTCCTGGTGGCCTCTCTGATTCTCCTTATGCAAAGCTTCATGTTCTTTCTCCTTGGTAAATATGGAATAAAGATCTTCTGTCACTGGAATGCCTTGCATCAAATCTAGAGTAGAAAGTGTTAATATCTATCATCATCTTAATTTGCTAATACATTTTTAAAAAACAAAAGAGAATGTAAGATCTAAAACAACAGAACTCATAAGAAAACACAGGCATGAATCTTGGTGATCATGGATTAGGCTTTTTTGTTTTAGATAGGACACTAAAATCACAAGCAACAAAAATGAAAAATCGACAAAGTGGCCATCACCACAATTAAGAACTTTGTGTCTCAAAGGGCAAGATCATGAATGTGGAAAGACAATCCACAGAATGGGTGAGAGTATTTACAAATCATCTGATATTCTGTATTCAGAATATATAAAGAACTCCTACAACTCAGTAACAAAAAGACAAGCCGATTTTCAAATGGGCATAGAGGGATGCCTGGGTGGCTCAGTCAGTTAAGCATCTGCCTTCAGCTCGGGTCATGATATCAGGGTCTTGGGATCGAGTCCCACATAAGGCTCCTTGCTCAGTGGGGAACCTGCTGCTTCTCCCTCTGCCCCTCCCCCCCGCTTGTACTCTCTCTCTCTGGAAAATAAATATTTAAAAATAAAATAAAATGGGCATAGGATCTGAACAGACAAGCTAACTTCTTCATGGTGTGGCCTGTAGCTCAAGCTTCAGGAAGCACTGTAATCCATTCCCCACAGACGGGCAGGACAGCAAGACTGTCAGCTTCTGGGACAGAGGTGCCGACCACTGGCCTTACAAGGGGAAGCAGTAAGCCCAGACTGCTACTGGCCTCTCTCTCTCTCACCTTTGAAGAAATCCAGCTTCAAGATTCAGGTGAAGCTGATGCTATGGATGGTCAGAGTGAGAGAGGGACAGAGCCTGGATCTGCAGTGACATAACTGAGCTGCTAGATCCATCAAGGGAGGAAAGGTATCTTATTTTTCCTTGATTAAACTGCTGAAATCCAGTTTTCCAGTCAATACACACCCTACCTGTGGCAAAAACCAAACTTCTTTACACCAGACATCTCAAATTCCTAACTGGCCTGTGTCGAGGCCCTACTATTTCATGTATGACAAATAATCAGATTAAAAATAGGATTTAAAAAATATTCTCAGAGACCACAGGACAAGCTGTTACTTTGGTTCTAATCCAGTATGCTCTGCATTTACTTTAATCCTATGAGGTAATACTTTCACGCAAATTAAATTTACAAAATATGCCAACGTATGAATTCCACTAGGCAAGCAACCCTCCATTTCCTCTTCCAAATAATGATAAGAACTGGTTAGGATAATCCCTAAATCTGATACCCTGATATTATGTTCATTCTTTTTTTAAAGATTTTATTTATTTATTTGAGACAGAGAGAATGAGAGAGAGAGAGAGCGAGCACATGAGAGGGGGGAGGGTCAGAGGGAGAAGCAGACTCCCTGCCGAGCAGAGAGCCCGATGCGGGACTCGATCCAGGGACTCCAGGATCATGACCTCAGCCGAAGGCAGTCACTTAACCAACTGAGCCACCCAGGCGCCCTGTTCATTCATTCTTATCGGAAAGGATGGCGTGTTGCCTACAGCAAGAACATACGATAAATGTCATATGGGGGAAAGAAAGACATCTCATTACATCTCTCAGCCTTGAGTAATGGAAAAAACAAATAGAATGTGGGGTTTTCAGTTGATGAGGTTTTAGGCTACCTCATTCCATACTCCAGGAACCTCAACTCTGCCTTCTGTGGCAAGAACAGCAAACTGACAAATACGTATGGGAATGAGCTGTTGCTCTTTTTGCTTCACCCTAAAAAATTCGTCAAATTCGAGTCTTGTAAAAATGTGAATTTGATTTCTTGGGTAAGATGCTGAATATAGAAACACAAGTATATTATAAAACATGAACTATGTCAATGAAGTTGGTTTCTGTAAAAACACTCGTCACAGAGGAATAACAAATTTTAAAGAAAGAAAGGCATTTAGGTTCCTTACCTATAACAGCTTGCCTATAAGCATCCTTAAATCGATTCAGGTAATACCTATTTGCCGAGTTAACACCATCTTTCATAACTCCTGCTAACTTCCTTTCTCCTGTCCTTGTAAAGTCACCCTGTCAAGGAAAAAGTCATTTTGACAATTGATTCAAACACAAGAATGTTCCCAAAGTCAATGTGGGCTTTCAATACAAGACCAAAATTCTATAGGCTTTTATAATTTCTAAATAATGTAGTTAAGTTAAAATATCTACTAGTATTTGGCTGTGACCCAAGCACATCAAATCATTAGAACGCTATCTGTGGCATCAAGTCTTCACAGTTGGATGGTGCTTCAAAGTAAATCCACTCCTGGTAATCTGCAGAATTTCTATAATTTACAGGTCAAAATTTCCTATATAACAAATAACAAGAAGATTTTCAAGCCTCAAGCTGGTATGATACTCAAAAATCACAAATTTCTGATGAGGGAAAGTGTGGACAGTTCCCTAGAGTTTATTACAATGGGATTTAACCAGTGTACGTGGATGTGTGTGTACAGAGAAAGAACAGAGATTTCTGTACCTTGCTGCCCATTACAATCACTGTAGAATGATCCAATGAAGAGTTAAATTGTTTTGTTTTGTTTCTCTTGCTTTTCACAACAGAGGTGTCAGAGCAAGTCCCTAGAGGGCACTGACTTAGCTGGAGGTTTGTGCCCTTTGATCACCTCTCCATTTCCCCCATCCCCTGGTAAGCACCAACCTCTTTGTTTCTGAGTTTGATTTTTTTAGATTCTACATATAAGTGAGATCATGCAGCACTTTTTTGAAGAATGTGAGAAGGAATGGCATTAATTCTTCTTTAAATATTTGGTAGAATTCTGGGGCGCCTGGGTGGCTCAGTTGGTTGAGCGACTGCCTTCGGCTCAGGTCATGATCCTGGAGTCCCTGGATCGAGTCCCGCATCGGGCTCCCTGCTCAGCGGGGAGTCTGCTTCTCCCTCTGATCCTCTTCCCTCTCATGCTCTCTGTCTCTCATTCTCTCTCTCAAATAAATAAATAAAATCTTTAAAAAAAAAAAATATTTGGTAGAATTCACCAGTGAAACCATTTGGTCCTGGGCTTTTCTTTCTTGGGAGGTTTTGCTTATACTGATTCATCAAATCTCCTTACTCATTGGTCTGCTCAGATTTTCTATTTCTTTGTAAGTCAGTCTTGGTAGGTTGTATGTTTCTAGAAATGTATCTCTTTCTTCTAAATTGTCCAATTTGTTGGCATATGATTGTTCAGAGTAGCCACCTGTGATTCTATGTATTTCTATGATATCAGTTGTAATGTCACTTTCATTTGTAATTTTGAGTCCTTTTTCTTCTTGATTAGTCTAGCTAAAGGTCTGTGGATTTTGTTTATCTCTTCAGAAAACCAACTCTTGATCTTTTCTATTGTTTTTCCTACTCTCTCTTTCAAATATTTCTGTTCTAATCTTTATTATTTCCTTCCTTCTGCTAACTTTGGGCTTACTTTCTTCTTTTTCTAGTTCCTTGAGATGTAAACTTAGGCTGTTTGAGATCTTTTTTTTTTTAAAGGTTTATTTATTTATTTGACAGAGAGAGACAGAGACACAGCAAGAGAGAGAACACAAGCAGGGGGAGTGGGAGAGGGAGAAGCAGGCTTCCCCTGGAGTAGGGAGCCTGATGCGGGGCTCGATCCCAGGACCCTGGGACCATGACCTGAGCCGAAGGCAGAAGCTTAACCACTGAGCCACCCAGGCGCCCCTCTTTTTTCTTTATGTAGGCATTTATAGCTATAAACTTTCCCTTTAGAACTGCTTTTGCCGCATCCCATAAGTTTTGGTATGTTGTGTTTCCATTTTCATTTGTTTCAAGCTTTTTTTTCCATTTTTTTTTATTTAACCCTTTTTGATTTCTTCTTTGACCCATTGATTGTTCAGGAGTATGTTAATTTCCACATATTTATAAATTTTCTAATTGTCCTGTTATCAATTTCTATATTCATACCACTGTGGTCAGAAAAGATACCTGATACAATTTCTATCTTTTTGAACCTTGTTGAGACTTGTTTTGTGGCCTAACCTATGATCTGTCCTGGAAAATGTTCCACGTGTGCTTCTGAAGATGTGTATTCATTCTGCTGTTCCTAGATGAAATGTCCTATATATGTCTGCTGGGTCCAGTTGGTCTATAGTCCTGTTCAAATTCACTATTTCCTTACTGATTTTCTGCCTGGATGATCCATTGTGGAGAACAGGTTATTAAAGTCCCCTACTGGGGCGCCTGGGTGGCTCAGTTAAGCATCTGCCTTCAGCTCAGGTCATTATCTCAGGGTCCTGGGATCGAGTCCTGAAACAGGCTCCCCCCTCAGCAGGGAGTCTGCTTCTCCCTCTCTCAGCTCATGCTCTGTCTCTCTCAAATAAATAAATAAAATCTTAAAAAAAAAAAAAAAAGTCCCCTACTATTATCGTACTGCTATTTATTCCTCCTTTTAATTCTGTTAGTAGTTGCTTTATATATTTAGGTGTTCTGATGTTGGGTGCATAAAAGTATTTCTCTTTAACCAGTAACTTGTACAAGGACTTCTAAAGTCCAATTTCCTTAATTAATAAAAAGCTTTTTGATATTTATCACTCAACCAAAAGATGAACTATTTGATGCCAGTTGAGACCTTGATACAATTTTTTATAAGAAATATCCTGAAATGAACTATTAACCTTGAAGGAATATTAACATAAAACTAATTTAAACTAATTCCACCATTTCTTACTGCCCACAGAAGGAGTATTTGGTGACCAGTAACTACAGGTTATATTTAAATTCTGTGAAGATCCAAGCTCTGTAGGATCTTCAAAAGACTTATTCATAACAACCACAAAAAGATAATAAAACATTTCTTCAGCATTTACTGTGTGCCTGGGAATGGTCTAAGCCCCCACATGCATTAACTCATATAATCTCATGACAGTCTTGAAGTGTGTCTAGTATTATCCTGTTTTACAAATGAAGACACAGACACAGAGAGGTTAAGTGACTTGCTCAAGGTTGCAGAGCTGGTAAGGGGCAGGGTTGGGATTCAAATTCAGCGGAGGCAAATTATCATACTAGGGACCGAATTCTAGCAACAGACATGTTTTATCTGTGTAACATTTTAAAAACCAACTATTCCACATGAAATTCCAGATTTCTAAACCCCCTTGAAAAGCTGGAAGATCTAGCCACACTGGGCCTCCGTCCCCATACGGAAGCAGTAGAACAGCCCCCTCCTGAGATAAGATACGCTCTTTCTTAGGTCTGCCCCCATCTTCCCCTTTAAGCTAATGGGTGGTCACATTACCTGGCCCCAGGAGAATCTGAATATGTGACCGCTGCCTGAGCCGAACGTTCCAGAAAGGAGTCAAATACATAGACTACCATCTGTAGCCCCCATATCTTTCTCTCAAAAATGAAGTTGGTTTAAAACTGCATCCTGTGTCCCACAGAATGATCCACAAAAGCTGGCTGTCGGTACTTGCCTTCAAAGCAGCTGTCCCAGCATACTGTCTGCTAATGGAGTCCCCGTTGTTGGCCCACATTATCTGATAGATCCGATTGCACTTCACTGGTAGGGGCTGTTCCGGGGGCATCACACCTAATTTTTTCAGCTAAAATTAACACACTGGTGGATTAGCTACATATTAGGCAGGAAACCATAGCATCAAATATACACTGCAGAAAACGGAAGCATGTTCATGTACAATTTCGGACCCTTAAATAAAAGAAATGGTGTTTCTGGACTTCTCCAAAATAAAGCACAATTGAGAGAGAGTTTTATCAGTTGCTACACATGATTAAGTAGAATGAAATATTTATACTGTCTTGGTGTAATTTTTAATGTGTAGGCTATTATATTTTGTCTTTGTTTTAAATTTGCCTATGAAATGAGACTATCAAAAAAGCCTCCTGAAACAACAACATTAGCAGGAGAAGAGCAGTAAGCATCCGTAAGTGTGAACTCTGTGCCGAGGCTAGGGTTCTAAGAGCTTTTCTTATACAAATTATCTCATTTACTCCTCGTAACAACCCGCTGCAATCAATACTCTTATTATGTCCATTTTAAGGATGCAGAGACAGAAGTTTAGGAAGTGGAGCTTTTGCATGGGGTCAACCCCTAATATGTGGTAGAGCCAGGGCTGAGCCTCAAAACCTGGCTGCTTGATTGCAACACACGAAGGAAGAGACTCACCATCTCAAAAAAACAGTCCCCAGGTTCTATCAAAAAAGCCCAGACACGGTGCTAAGAAGGTCCACCTTGAGAATTCATTACTCAGGTGTTGTGGGGTTGAAGATCTAAAGGGGGACACTGAGTAACAGATGTTAGGACTGGAGGAAGCAGCCGCCACCAACTGGGGTGTGCAGCATAAAGGCTGGTTCTGTGGTGCCCAAGGAGCCAACAGCTGCAGAGAAGGCGCCAAGACGGCTCCAGCACAGGTGAGGACGCGTGTCCCTTCCTCCTCCTCCGGCCTCATGGTCTTCCTTTGGCACCTCCTACTGGCAGAGCCTGGCACAGCGCCAGCCGGCTGAGCAGAAGGTGCGGCAGACTCCCAGCCCCAAATACACAAGGCAGGATTTGGAGCTGAGAGAAAGAAGGCGTATGGCCACACACTGCCTCCTGATTGACGTTGAAATGTTGGGCCTCACATTTTTGAAATGAGTACTTAAGAAAATGCCACTTAGGGCGCCTGGGTGGCTCAGTCGTTAAGCGTCTGCCTTCGGCTCAGGTCATGATCTCAGGGTCCTGGGATCGAGTCCCGCATCGGGCTCCCTGCTCCTTGGGAGCCTGCTTCTCCCTCTGCCTCTCTCTCTCTCTCATGAATAAATAAATAAAATCTTTAAAAAAAAAAAAAAAAAGGGCACCTGGGTGGCTCAGTTGGTTAAGCGACTGCCTTCGGCTTAGGTCATGATCCTGGAGTCCCTGGATCGAGTCCCGCATCAGGCTCCCCGCTCAGTGAGGAGCCTGCTTCTCCCTCTAACCCTCCCCCCTCTCATGTGCTCTCTGTCTCTCTCATTCTGTCTCAGATAAATAAATAAAATCTAAAAAAAAAAAAGAAAATGCCACTTAATTTAACTTATTTCTAGTGAAGGTTGTACTTTCCGGGTTTTAATGCAACAAGGACATCTGTCTGTATGCTGTAAATGTTCTACAGAACAACGATCTTACTTGTTTACATGTGGAAAAAAACTAAAAATGAATACTTACAATGCAGTGAACCCCCCAATTACCTGCTGTTCCATGACCACTCGGGCGATGGCGGCCTGGACCACATTGGTGCGATCCAGGCAGTCCATGCAATTGACACGAAATATCCCTTCTTGTTTACATATCACCCCGGCTTGATCGACCCTTTTCAAAAAGAGACTGGCATTATTTTACAATATGAAATACTTTAATAAGGTTTTCAAAAACCACAATTCTTCAGAGGATAGCACTAACACCAGTAGCACTGGTTATCCCTCTGTCTGGAACACTACGTGACAGGCACTAATGGGTACTTTGTAGACACTGTGAATTTACACAGTAACTTGATAAGAAAGACGTCATTGTCCCCATTTTGAAGAAACACAAAACAAAACTTGCCTCAAGTCTCACGACTACTGAGTAGAGCTGACACAACCCCAGATTATGCTCTTCTACACACTGAAGCCAGAAGGCACTTTAAAACACCATCCTGTCCCTCCCTTTTGACTGCAAGGAGAAACGCATCTAAATGCATCTAGCTTGAACAAAGTCACTTCACCACTCAGTGAGGAGTCCTGCAGCACACCTTGCGTGTCTAATTTCTCTTGCCACCTCTGGTCTTAAAGTCTAATTCAATGTTCTCTCCTATTCTTTAAGTCAATTTCTTCTTCCTATATCTCCCTCCTGCCGTCTGAGAATCATCTTCCTTCTCTGATAATTCTCCGATAATTCTGAAATGCCTGCAAACTGAGACCAAGTACCCTGAAGCCATGTTAGGGATGCTGGGAGAGAAGAAGGAAAGAGGAAATGTAAACCATGGAACATTAAATGGAATTAAAGAAGAGTCATAGAGCATGTCACTCCATCTTGCCTGACCACCTAACACTTTTTCCCTGTTCAAAGCTAACGCTGCCTGATGACGGACACTCTCTTGAAAAGGAGAACAGGAATTGGGAAGCAAAACAAGAAAAACAAAAATGGTTTTTCAGCTGGCTATTATTTTAATACTTAGTAGTACCAAATACATATGATTTCACAGACCAAGAGTTTATATCAAATTAACTTCTTATGTAATACCTACCAACACCACTTCATGTCAAGAATAATGTCATAAATGGCATCTGTTAGAGTTTGAACATTCTCAAACTTCATTCCTCGGCTAAAATACATGCCAAAAGAAAAAAAAATCTTTAATAACAGGTTTTTTTTAGCTTAAGATACACTATTTAAAGTAGCTTGGAAAAATTAAAGAAAATTATTGCTTTAAGTACATGAGGTTAACACTACTAGAAATTATTTAGGCAACTACATAAATGCTTATAATTAATCTGCATTATGAAAGAAAATATATTTAAGAACACATTGAAACATATCACAGGTATCAGAAGCTTTTCCCCACCAAATTTTCAATACATGAGTAGATGAACCCACATTAGAGCCAGGATTATGACAAAAGAACCTGGCTTTCAGAGTACACACAGGTTAAAGTTACCATCAAAATGATTCACCGATTATTGTTTTTCCAGAGCAAACTCTAGTGAAGTTGATCCATAGGGAAAGAAATACTACTAATACAGCACAAAGATGAGACAACAGAATGATGTTTAAGTAAGGGGACTCCATTACGTTTGCCAGGCTGGGACCCAAGCAGAAACGAAAAGCTCCAGGAGTTCTCTGAGTGATAAAAGGAAAAATGGAACTCTCCATCTCCATGTTGTTTTGGGAAAGAAAGACTGAATATTTCAGAAATAACTAAATTTTTAGCCAAAATAAAGCTCGTCTGAAAATCAAAACTAAGTAACCAGGAGAAGCAGAAATGTTTCTTCCTGATAGGAAGACAAGAAGTTAAGGTTGCAGGGCAGCATGTACCACAAACAACGGAACGGATCAGAACTCCCGTCAGGAAGCCCTCTTACCAGTGCTCATGGAAGTCAAATGAGACATAAGTGAGGTGTGAGCTGTTGAAGAGCAACACTTGCTTCAGGTAAGCATCACCAATAATTTTCTCCCTGCCTGCCTGGTCCACCAAGTTAATAATAACCTGTGAGAGTGAGGAAAAACAAATTCAGTTTAATCAGATGTTAAAAACTCAATGTGGTTTTTAATCATTTTATGTGGTATACTGTTTTCGACACATTTTATAGCCATAGTTAGAAATTTATCTCCTCAAGCATCAGCTTTTTTCCATGAAATTAGACTTTCACTTGTTACATTTAGGTTTATGAGAATCATTTACATCAATAGCATTAATAGCTATTTTATGCATTATATATTTGCAATAACCAATTCGAATATGTAATAAAAGCCAGGTCCTTTATCATAGCAAATACATTTTTAGAATAATTTTTTTTTTAAAGATTTTATTTATTCATAAGAGACAGAGAGAGAGAGAGGGAGGGAGAAGCAGGCTCCCGCTGAGCAGGGAGCCCAATGCGGGACTCGATCCCAGGACACTGGGATCATGACCTGAGCTGAAGGCAGACGCTTAACCATCTGAGCCACCCAGGAGCCCCTATTTAGAATAATTTTTAAAGAAATATACAAGACCTACATACGGACACTATAAAACTTTGCTGAAATACAAAAAAGAAAATCTGAGTAAATGGAAACACACCATGGTGCCAGATAGCAAGATTCAATATTGTAAAGATGTCAAGTCTCTCCAGATTAATTTAAATACCCAACAATCCCAATTGAAATTTGATCAGATCTTCCTATGGATGTGACAAGTTAATTCTAAAGTTCATCTGGAAGGATAAATATGCAGAAAAAGTTCTGAAAACTAATAATAAAGGAGTACTTGGCCCATTGGAGAGCAAAACATACTTTAAGTCTATAGCAGTTAAGATGGTAGTACTTGTGTAGAAACAGATGAATGAGGACACAGAACAGGACAGCCATCCAAGAGACAGACCCATGTACATTGAGGAATATAAAATATGGTAACAATATTATTCTGGGATAAGTACAGAATATTCAAAAATGGTACTGGAGGGGCGCCTGAGTGGCTCAGTCGTTAAGCGTCTGCCTTCGGCTCAGGTCATGATCCCAGGGTGCTGGGATCGAGCCCCGCATTGGGCTCCCTGCTCAGCGGGGAGCCTGCTTCTCCTTCTCCCTCTGTCTACCGCTCTGCCTACTTGTGCTCTCTGTCAAATAAACAAAATCTTTAAAAAAAAAAAAAAATGGTACTGGAATAACTGTCTGTCTATATAGTTGGGAAAAACTTATTTTAGCTCCCTACATCTCATTATACACAAATTATAGATCCATTAATGACCTATTTTTTAAGTTATAAAAAAAAATAGAAGAATATTTGGGGTGATGTTTCCATAATTGTAGGATGGGACATGACTTTCTAAACATAAGATAAAAACCAGAGGGCATAAAGAAAAGGATGGACAAAGGAGACAATATGAAAATTTAAAACCTCTGTAACAGATGACAATACAAATAAGCAAAGGTAAAACAACAAAACAAAAAGAAACAAAGAACAACCTGGGGGAATATACCTGTAACATAAAACCAATAATATATAAGAGTGCTATAAATTTAGTAAGAAAAAAAGAATAAAGGATACAGAGGAAATTCACAGGAGAAAATATACAGAGCCAATAAACATGAGGCTACAACTTTGTTAATAATCAGAGAGAGAGACAAACCAAAAAAGAGACTCTTAACTATGGAGAACAAACTGACGGTTACTGGAAGGGAGGTGGGCGGAGGATGGGAGAAATAGGTGATGGGGATTAAGGAGTGTACTTGTTGTGATGAGCACCGGTGTTGTATGGAAGTACCGAATCACTACTTTGTACACCTGAAACATTACACCGTATGTTAACTGAAATTTAAATAAAACCTTTAAAAAAAAAAAAAAATACAAACTTATAACAGAAAACCAGTTTTCATCTATACAGAGACAAAAATTGAATCCTAAATAGAGTCAGCATTGGTGAATATATGGGGAAATGAGCACTGACTCCCACTGTGACTGAGAGTATAAATTCGTGTGATCTTTTATACTGAGAGTATAAACTGTTGGGAACAAGAGTGCTAGGTATCAAGCTTAAAGGCATACTGTTTGATCGAGCCATTCTACTTCTAGAAATGTATTCTATAAAGCACACAGTGTCCCAAAATATATGAACGTTGCTTTCTGGAAAATTTTTACAACAGCAAAAACTATATCCGGAGGGTCCATCAGTAGAGAACGGGAGAAAAAACAGCCACGAAATACTAAGTGAGAACAGCTGCAGGACAGTCTACATGGCATAGCCCTCTACGGGCTTAATTTTACAAATGTGTATATATGCACGTGTCAAGATGGTTCTTGCTGCAAATGACAAATCACTGACTCAGATCTTAGAACAGTAAGTCTGGGGGTTGCATGGTTCCAGAATTGCTTAATTCAGTGCTACCAATACGAAATCTTTCCGTCTTTTCCGCCGTCTTCAGCTTATGGGTCAGTCCTCAGGCTGGTTCGTTCACGGTTTCACCACGGCCACAGCAGTACGTCAAGTCCAGACACAAGCACCACGGAAGGGCTGGTGGTTCCTGTATCTCTTTTTATTAGAGCAGGAAATTGTTCCCAGAAGCTTCCCAGCAGGCTTCCCTCACATCACACCGCATGGCCAAACTGCCAATGAACACACACAGGCCAGTGCCTGAACCAATCACTGGTGACAGAAGAGTGGTGCCACCCTGAGCCAGACCGACCTGCGGGTCCAGCTCTGAGAGAGCAAGTACCCGGGGAGGCAGGTGGGTAAGGGAACGTTACTGGGGTACGGCCAGAAAGGAGGAGGGGTCTGCTCAGTGCATACACAGACACAACTGATATGTACAAACACGTTTTGAAAGTCAACACAGAGCAGGGAATGAGGGTGCTGAGGTTATTCTTCTTCTTCCTTTACACATCTCAGTATTGTTACAATTCTTACAATGATTATGGGTTACTTTTTTTTTAAAGTTTTTATTTTTTAGTAATCTCCACACCCAACATGGGACTCGAACCCATGACCCTGAGATCAAGCATCGCGGGGCTCCTCCGACTGAGCCCGTCAGGTGCCCCTATGTGTTACATCTAAATTGCGGTTTATTTACTGTAATGCTAGTTAGAATTACACACAGTGCTGATACAGGAACTTATTCACATTGTAAAAAAGTTCAAATGTAGATAAAGGTCAAATCCTTCACTGCAACCCAGACCCACAGCCTTCCCTGGAGGTAATAATGGGTTAGCAGCATGGTGTGCACCCTTTCAGCCCATATAAGGGTATGCTGATATACATGTGCACGCCATATATGTGTGAGAGCATATACTTGGAAAAGAATTACATGTATATATGGGGCGCCTGGGTGGCTCAGTCGTTAAGCGTCTGCCTTCGGCTCAGGTCATGATCCCAGGGTCCTGGGATCCAGCCCTGCATCGGGCTCCCTGCTCAGCGGGAAGCCTGCTTCTCCCTCTCCCACTCCCCCTGCTTGTGTTCCCTCTCTCACTGTGTCTCTGTCAAATAAGTAAATAAAATCTTAAAAAAAAAAAAAAATTACATGTATATAAATAACACGGTTTTGTTTTGTGGGTTTTAAATGGCAACACACCATATGCTGTTAGAGTTTTTTCTCACTCTACTGTGTGATTTTAAGATCTTTCCATGCTAGTACACACAGATCTACCTCGTTTCTAAGCAATTGTATCCAACATTTTAAATATGCCACGCTTTATCCGCTGACCTCCCGATGAACAGTCAGGTTACTGTGATGCTGCAATCAGTGTTCTTGTACAGGACTCCCGCAGTGGACACGTGTTTCTCTCAGGTGGCCTTAAAAATTTTTTGTATTAGAATTCCAGTTGTTCCACTTCCTTAACAAACCTTGGCATATACTATCTTTTTATTTTAGTCATTCTGGTGTGTCAGTGGTTTTAGTTTGCATTTCCCTGATGGTTGATGAAATGTAACACCTTTCTTATGTTTATTGGCCTGTTAAATATACCTTTTCATGAATTCTGCTCAAGTCTTTTGTCCAGTTTTCTTTTAGGCCATACATCTTTTTTTTGGGGGGGTGGTTTATAAGAGTTGGGTTTTTTAAACTAACTCCAGATATGAGTCTTTTGTCCTAGATATATATTAAAAAAATCTGAAATATCTTCTCCAACTTTGTGAACTGCTTTTCCACTCTCTTATTGGTGCCTTTTAATAAACAGAATTACTTTCTTTTTTATTTTTTTAAAAAATTTATTTGAGAGAGAGAGAGTGTGCACGCCAGCAGTGCAAGTGGGGAGAGGGAGGAGAGAAACAGAGCCTGACGTGGGGCTCCATCTCACCACCCTGAGATCACGACCTGAGCCGAAATCAAGAGTTGGAGGTTCAACTGACTGAGCCACCCAGATGCCCCTTTTGTTTATTTTTTAAATTATTTAATGTAAGTAATCTCTAAACCCAACATGGAGCTTGAACTCATAACCCTGAGATCAAGAGTCACATGCTCTCTGGACTGGGCCAGCCAGGTGTCCCCAGAAGTTCTTTATTTTAATCAAGTCTAATTTATTAATTTTTTTCATTATGGTTGGTGATTTAAGCCCTATCTAATATTAATACAGTTTCAATAAATAAATGATAAAATTTCAATAAAAGTTAAAAATTTAGTAAAGTCAAATGTATCAATACTTTTATTATGGTTAGTGCTTTTTATTTTTTTATGTTTTTTAATTTTTATTTTATTTATTTTTAACATTTAATTGCATATGTTAGTTTCTATGGTATCAGCAGCAAAACTGATCAAACTTGGTCAAGTTTGATCAATTATACAAACATACAAAGATTTCTCAAGTAAGAGTGGCGTGGTCTCCCTGAAAGCAAGTGGGTAGGCATTACTTTAATTAGGCCTTCATATTCTAGAGTCTGACCCTAGAAATCATAGATGAATTTCAAATTGAGAGCTCATAGATGATTGGGTTAGCTAACTCAAAAAGAGACTGAGGTATTGGTTGGCACTTTTTAAGTCCTGATTAAGACCCGAGGTCAAAAAGATGTTCTGGGGCACCAAAGAGAGGCTGGGCTAAGGCCTTGGGCTTTTAAAAAGGGAGAAAAAAAAAAAAAAGACCTTCTATATTTTCCTTTAAAAGGTTTATGGTTTAACTTTTCACATTCAGATCCACATCCACCTGGAAATGATTTCTATATATAATATGTAGTATAGATATCAAAAAGCAAAACTACTGGACTAATAGTCTAAGCATATTTTCTTTTGATTGATAATACCATTTATAACAGCTGTACCAACTTGTTTCACTAGCAATGTGTGAGAGTTCTCATTTCCCCAATTACCTGCCTTTATCTCTTATTATCAAACTTTATACTTTTTTTCAATCTGAGGATTTACTTTTTATTTTCCTGCTCAGCCTTTCTTTACAAGGATTGCACAAAACTTATAGATTACTTTTGGAAGAACTGACATCTATTCAGTATAAGTCCTTCCTTCCGGGAACATGGTATTTTCTCTCCATTTATTCAGGTTTTCTTTTGTGTTCTTAGTGATTCTTTCTCCCACTTCCCGCCTCCATACACATGCTACCTTTTTTGTATGTTTATTAGGTTATTTTGTTGTTGTTGCTGTTAGAAAAATGCATCCTATAACATTACACATTCAGACTGGTCATTGCTCGTGGGTAAGACTTACTGATTATTCTATATGAATCTCATACCTGAAATCTGGTCATCTTATTGAACTTGGAATTTTACTTAAGAGTTTTCACTTGATTTTAGTCTATATGATCACATTCCTCATATGAATACATAAGAAAGATGGGCAGAGAAAAAAAGATATTGAGAGATACATATCAAATTGTTATCTTCAGAAGGCAGAACTATAGGTGGTTCATTCTATTCATTTCCTCTCTAGATACTTCTTGGCCTGTAATAACCAACTGATAGACTGATATCTAAAAACAGTCTAAAGTAGCTGATTCAGTGATAATTCATCTTTAAGAATATTGAAAATACTCTTAGCTTATGTATTCTTCAACTTCATGACAAGATGCCATTTTGCTTCACTACGAATAGTACATTGTTATTTTCATGAAATTTAAAGAAACAGATACATAACCATAGCTGAATATGAAGGAACATTTTATTACTACAGATCAAAGCCCACCTGTTTTTTGTAAATTTTCAGTTGTTCTTCGAAATGGGCACAGAAATACGCAACAGTGTCCTTTTCACCTACAAAGAAGTGATAAAAATCTATTTTTCTTTCTAACATTTGAGGCAGAAATTAGTGTCTATTCCATCTTTACTTTAACGTTTCAATAATTTATTGACAACCAAATGTAACTAAGATGGTCCAAAACCAGTATTTTAAAATAAAATGCAAAGCCAAACATCTCGGATTCCTTTTCCCCTAATCGGACTGAACTGAACTACATTGGAAGCGCACACTAGGAAACCAGGACCTTTACTGTTCATGCATCCAGCCTATTGTTAGAAAGGGTTCCAGGCAGTTTATAATAAGAGACTAAAACCCTTCTACAAATATGAATGTTAAAAAATGAAGGTTTACTGGATTTTCACAAATATATATTAAGTTTTGAGAGAAAAATATTCTGTAAACAATTTTTAAAATCAACCTCACTGAGTAATCTGATTAGACTGACATGACTTTGCTATTCCTAGGCTACAGTTAAAATACTGGAAGAAATTAAATCCTCAATATTTAAAACAACAACAAACCTTTCACAGTGAGACATCTGAGTAAAGGCATCTTACCTATTTTTTGTAGATGCCATCTTTAGATATTTCCTACTTTTATTAATATTGACTACATTCACCCTTTTCCAAAAGTAAGCATTTAAGAAAGTATTCTCCAAGGAAACAACGGTTTAAAATCTGTGAAATAAGCTATGTTTTACTCTATTGTTAGGGAGTTTTTTATTGTTAAATAACTTACTTAGATTGTCAACAATCATCATTCCTCTTGCAAACACTCTATCACCACTAAATTTCACCATGGGTTATTGTTTTAAATGAAGTATCTAGCCCAGCAAATCCAAACCTATAAATATTTAAAAAAATATTCTCTCCGAAATCCTCATTTGCAAACCGAGTAACTGACAAGCTTACTTTTGTCCAGCCGGGGTCGTGGATTGTATCGATACCCGACCTGGCTCCAGAAGACAGGCACAGAGCCTCGTGTTTGAATAAATGACAAAGTATGATTATGAACATGAATTAACTGCTCAGTTTCCACATAATTTGCAACATTCCCATTTTTATCCACTCCTCTCCGTTTATAACGCATTCCTAAAAGACAATTAAAACAGAAAACAACAACATGAAAAAAAATGATTTAGTCTGATCAGATATGCTTCTTAACCAAGCACGTCTTTCAGGATAGCTTGAGGGATCTAATGTGCAACTGCCAGGCAGAACAGTAACAAGTTCCCCAAAACTCATAACTATATGCATCATTGTTTTTTAAAAGTTGAAGGGAAGATACTTTCTGTGAACTGAAAGGGAAGGGTGTTCCCAAGGGTGCTAGCACTCAGGAAGGATTTATTACCGTAATACAGGCTGTCAGTGGGAACAATGGTATTTAGAAGCATATCCCAAGTGACTCTCTTTTCTTCTCCATATATATACCTCCTTTTCTTTCTGCTTTTGTTAACTCTCCCCCATTCACCTCCCTCCAGAAATTGGTCCCCAATTACATCACACTATTTAGAGTCACTGAGCACTTTGAAGCCAATTATGTTTCCAAATCCATTATTGTCATTAGCATCTCAACACATCTGCAGCTTTACCATTCTCATCTGAATTTAACTTGCACATGATTTCAGCCCTCTACTCACCTGCTCTGTGCCTACTTCGGCGTGAAATGAGAGCCACTAGAAATCGTGGGTGAATGTCATCTACACATGTGGACTCCTGAGGGGGGGTCTCTGGGCTGCTCTTCTCATCATCAGATGATTCATTATAATTAACCACAAGTTCTTCAATCTGCACAAAACCTTGGATAATGGGGATAATCCAAAAGTCCACGTCTGGTGTCTGAAAACAATATGAGCATCATGTTGTTTCTCTTCTGTAGAGCACTGCTGCTTGCTTAAACCCAAACAGAAGCTAGCATGTATTTGTGAGTTTACGAGAAGCAGAAACCTTCTATTTTTTAACCATGTTTCTTGCTTATTGGAGGACAGCAGGAAGGAGGGAGGGAGGAGGACAAAGGGGAGAGCCTTTCCTTTTCTCTATGGTGATCAATTAAAAAAGAGCCGCCTGAGTGGTGCCTGGCTGACTTGGTTGATAGAGCACATGACTCTTGATCTCGGGGTCATGAGTTCAAGGCCCACGTTGGGTGCAGAGATTTCTCTAAAAAAAAAAAAAAAAAAAAAAAAGCTGCCTGAGAGGGCCCACAACATAGACACCACACTGCCTGGGTAACAAATTCAAGCTCCACCACTTACTAACTGACTCAGGTAAATCACTTAACTTCACCATACCTCAACATCCTGCTTTGAGAAATAGGAGAAACTATTACCTCATTAGGCTGTGTGAATGAGTAAAATGTAAAAAGGGTTTGGTTTAGCTCCTCCCTTATCATAAGCATTTAACAAATGTAGCTATTGTGATTATTCCCGTTGGCACAGGAAAAACAGAAACAAAAAAACAACGTATAGGTTGATTTTTTTTAACTCCCCATTGCATCAAGGCTTTAATAAAATACAACCAGGGCGCCTGGGTGGCTCAGTTGGTTAAGCAACTGCCTTCGGCTCAGGTCACAATCCTGGAGTCCTGGGATCGAGTCCCGCATCGGGCTCCCTGCTCAGTGGGGAGTCTGCTTCTCCCTCTGACCCTCCCCCCTCTCATGCTCTCTCTATCTCATTCTCTCTCTCAAATAAATAAATAAAATCTTTAAAAAAAAAAAATACAACCAACTCTGATTACCTTATTATGAGCACAGAAGACTGACTCTATTTTCTAGTTTAGGAAAAAAAAAACTTGCCTTGCCAAGCTAAAATCCACATAGTAAATGAACCAAAACAAAAAAACCCTTTCCATAAGTATCTTATTTTACAAAGTCACCCAACATAATTAGGAGAGTGTTAATTACACTTAGACACGTCCCCTTCTGTGCCTTTTAGGCTAAGAGTACTCCAATTTCCCAGCTGATTGTCTGCAGGAACAGTAAAGGGTAAGAAGTACTCCAGGCCGTTGTTCTCTCTCTTTCTCTCCCATCTCCACAAGTGTATCCAGCCTTAACCTTGGCATGACCTTCAAACCCACCTCACCGTCCAGAGCCACATAAGCCAGGACCTGTCTCATGGTTTTGTTTTGTTTTATGGAGCATGCAGATAGGATCTTAGGAAGGTGGTTAGAATTGAAAATTGTGAAGTGAAGGGTCTATTTGCATTCATTATTCTTACCACCATCCGCATTATTTGTATTTTTGTTCTAGCAATCATGCAAAACCCTTGACAGGAAAAGAGAAATGCACACCGCCAAATGCCGCCTCTCCCGCAAGTCATCAGTTTTAATGGTAATTCCAAGTGTCTGACAAAAACTCTGCCAAACATATTAGAACTCAGTATGTCAGCAAAGAGCAAAAATTCCCATTATAGTCACCTTTATTTTTCTCCCCGTCACTGAATTTCAGTGGTCATAGTTTGATCAGCCTCATAAAAAGGCGAGCACATTTTCAAGCCTCATTCTCAATAGAGGCATGATAGATACCTAGTGGTAGACAATGCTAAAGTCAAAATCATTTATACTAACGACCGCCAAGGGGGAGAGAGAGAAAGGAGAAAAAAAGGTTTGAGATTTTTGAAAAGTTAATGAAAAGATGTTACCCATTCAGCTATTTGCCCACTTTGTGTCCAAAACTAACTGGCACACAGCAAGCCTTCCATACATATTCGTGGACTGAGTGAATGAACTGTCCTCGGACGGTCGTAACTCTTTGACATACGTGACAGAGTAAAGGAACAACGTAATCATTACACTGGAAGGAACCTCATGCAATAATCTCACCATATTCCCTGTCTTCCCTGGTTCAAGTACTAGAATGTCCTTCGAGATTCCCAGATGAGACAGGAAAGTTAAATGACTGGTATCATTAAAGGAAAATTGGGCTTCAACATTTCGAATGAGTACAAACAAAACCTGTCTTTCATAGGAACTCCATGGACATTAGTTCTGCAGCCTGAAATTACTTCTATCCTATGGGAACCTGCTAAAAAGCTAGGCCTGTGGCTAGGCAGTGGAGTTGTGAATTGCCTTAAATAATGCCTTGGCTTTCCTAACTAAACGATTCCCATTCTAGAGGGGAAAACATTTTAGTGAGATTTTTGAATTAAAAAAACAAAAAACAAACCAAAAAAACCGCTTTTTAAAGTAGGCTGCACACCCAATGTGGGGCTCGATCTCCCAACCCTGAGATCTAGAGTCACATGCTCTACCAACTGAGGCACCCCATTTTAGTGAGATTTTTAATTCATTTTAATACAATTTTAAAATATTTGCTTAACAACTGTAACTCCTGAGGATATTTTAGAAACAATTACTCACACCAATCTCAGTAAGATCTTGTATCATATATTTATTCCAAAAAAATCGGTCATCAACCTGGAAAAGGCAGAGAATGAACAGTTCAGAAACATGTTGTCTGAGTTTTCCTATAGAAGCCAAACGGGTCCATAAATCGTTCTGCTCTGAGCTATGAGAGAAGTACCTTCTGCCAGAGGGGACGGGGGTCCTTCTCCCCAGTGCTTTGCCTCTGCACCGAATTGGTCAGGTCATAGGTCAAACTATAGTAAAAGGACTCTGAGTCCATGAACATCTTCAGCAACTCCTCAAGTAATCTCCTCTCCAACTTCTCCTTTTCTTTACTTTCCTTAACCTATAAGAAATTAATCTACTATTACTGCAGGAATTCAATGTACAGCATCACGTGGATAATACCCAATTTCCTAGAACAGAAGTGAAAATAATCCCAAGGACCACGCACAGATAGTGCTTTCACAGGATGAGCAGTTTGAAAACAAGTTTACTGGGAAGAAAATTACCCTTCAATTTAAAACTAATCCAAGATGAATTCCAAGCACATATCAATTAAACTCTTACTTTCTTTTTATTAGGAGCAGACACATTGGATTTAATATGTGTAAAGGTCTTCAGTAGAAACTTTGAGTCATCGGGAGATGGTACAATCTTCTCTGGCTTGTTAATTCCAAAATGATGCTTCTTACAGAGCTAAATAATTAGGAAGAGAAAGAAAATTCATTGTTACTAATATCGGCTTGTTAGATGTTCAGGTATGCGTGCAGAAGGGGCTGCTACTGTTCATGCACTTTGGTCAAAAGAAAACCTCAAGTCTTATTAGTAAAATGACCAAGGAGACAGCTGATCATAGAAAGCACAGCTATGGTTTCAAGGATTAGAAAGCTACCGCAGAGGATAAGCAAAGAACACAGGACAGGATATCCTTAGGATTTAGGGGCGGGAAATTCAGGTTAGGGTCATAATTACAGTAAGTTCTTATCCAATACAACTGAAGAATAAAATCTCTGGTTAGGGTTTATTAATGCTCTGAAAATCGGCATCTAACATTAAAAATATTGCAAAATACACATTTGCTATGCTCCAGGGGCATGGCTTTACAGCTATCTGTGCTAAACATTCATTCATGCTAGTTAACTGAGTGTTTTGGTTGTGACAATGTCAAGAGTCTGCTCTACTGGGAATCTTAAAAGCTGGACATTTCAACCACTCTTTCTCCTCCTATCCTCACACACACTAATGGAATCAGCATGAAAACACACTTTGGGACCACAGATTAGTTAAATTTGAAGAAGCAGTAAGTAGAGGCTGCAGGAAATGTGCAGTCCAACTGACAAGGATGAGGAAGAGGATGGGAATGTGTTAAGACCTTGAAGGGCACAGAGGTTCTAAAGAAGGCTACCTGGTTAAAGTCAAGGGTTTTACATATAATTTCATGCGGCTCAACACACAAAGCAAATATTCTGAAAGGTACACAAAGATTCTATTAACCATATCCAGACTAATTCCATTTTTTCAACACACTGGTTGTATAACTACACTAAGTGGTAGACTCTCATTAAGAACAGTTACTAAATGCCTATTATAATTGGTGTCTTTCTTACTAAATCATTATTACTAGATGGTAAACAGGATAAAAAATCTTAATGAGAAGAACAAAAGCTAGTTCAAACTTTGATTATAAATTGAATAAAAAGGAGAAAGGCATTCCTGTTCTATCAAATTTGGAAGTGGACAATTCTGTCAATTATCCCTCAATAAAGCTGGGGAGAAACTGGAAGTAGAGACTGAAATTAGACTGTATTCAAACAGAATGGAATCTTACAGATCCTACAGCCTTTTCAAAATTATGGCCACCAAAACCTCTATTCACATGGGCTTTGCAACCTGATTACAACTTTATGCCATTCCTGCTCTACCAGTGAACACAAGGGGACTAAAGATGAAGTCACGCACAGTCGTGCTGCCAAAACTGAGCTAACGATTTCCCCAAAAGTAAGCAAAACTAACAACATCTCAAGCTGATAGGGAAGGCGAGAACTAAGCAAACGGACACTGCTCTAGCAGCTCTCTCCTCCCCGCCTTGCACGGGGCACCTCCCATCAGCAGAGAAACACAGTGATGTATCTTCACTTGACGCCTCTTCCTCTGCCAGCTAGTGTCCTATTCCTTCGTACGCCTCACTGCCCCCAACCCCTTACTACTGCTATCTTCACTGGGACCAATGGCCTCCCCTTTGCTAAGCCCAATGGTGGCCTCTTGGTCCTTATCTTAACCTCTCAGTAGCATCTGACACAGTTCGTTACTCCCTCATCCTGATACACCGTGCACTTGGCTTTCCCTGGCTCCCTTATCTCTTTTACTGGTTCCTTTCCAACCATTTGAGTTCTTAATGTCTTGGCCACCATGAGGTTCAGGTCTTGACCCTCTTCTCTAACTACATTCACTCCCTCAGTGATTTCACCCTATCTCATGGATTCAGGTATCTTCTATATGCTAACTTCTCCTTCCCAAATGGATATTTCCAACCCAGCTCTCTCCCAAAATTCTAGATTCACAAATCCCAACATTTCTATTTGAATTTCCACCAGGCATCTCAAACTCAACACGTCCAAAACCAGACGCTCATCTTCCCTCCACGGCCTTCACCTCCTACCACTTTCCTCCCCTTGCTTACTCCACTGCATCCACACTGGCCTCCTTGCTGCTCCTCAACACATCAACAACGCTTCCACCTCGGGGACTTGGTCCTAGCTGTCCTCTCTGCCCACACACCCTCTCCCCAGACCTCCTACCACAATCTCCACCCTAGGCACTCCCCCCACCACCCTTACTCTGCCCGACTTTTATTTCCCATCACATATATTACTTCCCAACATACTACATAATTATTATGCTGATGTTTATTGTCTGTCCTCCCCCCATTATAATGGAAGCTCTATAAGGGCAGACATGTTTGTTTTGTTGATTCCTGTATCTCTAGTGCCTTAGTAGTACCTGGAATAGGAGGTCTCAAGAAATATTTGTTAAATGAATTAATAATCTCTGATGCTAAAATACAAATGGTAACCTCCAGATTCATACGCAAGGCATGCATATAAGTAGTCCTGCAAAAAAGTCACTCCCCATCTTCCATGAATATATCTTACACCCCCATCTTCATTGGGGCAGAATCACTGGGGAAGTAGAGAAGCAGTTTTGTTTTTGTTTTTTTAAGATTTTATTTATTTATTTGAGAGAGAGATAGTGAAAGAGCGTGAGCAGGGGGGAAAGGGAGAAGCAGGCTCCCCGCTGAGCAGGGGCTGATGATGAGCTGACCCTGGGATCATGACCTGAATCGAAGGCAGACAGTTAACCAACTGAGCCACCCAGGTGCCCCAAGAAGCAGTTTTAAAAACAGGCTCTCCCATTAGTCCCCTGCCCCTGTTTGCAACACTGAGCAACTGATGGTTGGCAATTTTTATATAGAATGTTAGTAATTATCTATTCATATTAATAACACTCTTAAAGAAATTGAAAACATGCCCAAACCTAGTTATAGACTGTTGCAATTTTAATTTCTTAAACAGGATATTATGCATTTGTCAGACATAGTTATTCCTTAAGAGTATTCAAGCCAGCAAAATTTCCCCCAGGAATGTTTCAAAGCCGATGCTCAAGACCTAGCTATTCTAAATTAACCTTGTAGCAGCATATCCACACCCTGTCTGCACCCAGGCATTCCTCACTCTCAGAAGGAGGGGAGTCCCTTTTTCTCTGCAAGGCTAGTTTCCTGCTGTGTCCCCTCTAGGACCAGGACCTTCCCTTCATTCATTCCTCTCTCCTCTGTTCCTACCATCTTTTAACACTGTTCGAGTTTACAAGAACGTGTATTTTTTTAATCCATTCCTCAACCCTAGAATCTCCTATGAGTTAGCAGGTTACAAACGGTGTCACAGTCATTTGTGAGAACATGGTCTGGTTGGGGTAGGTCAAAGAGTGAAAGCCCAATGGGACCACTCAGGCAGAGTAAAACAAGGACCTCCTCAACTCCAAAGACGATAAACCTTATCTCTAAGAACAGGACACTAACCAATCACTCCTGTGGTCTCTTCCTCTGGTCCCCACAGCTCTGGGCTCTTCCCCCACCTCTGACTGCTCCTTCTCAGTCTTTGTTGGCCTCTCTTTCTGTCTCTAAAAACAGTGGTTTCCCCAATGTTCTGCCCTTAGCTCTCTTCCCCTTCTTCATGCAGTCTAGAAAACACTGTCCTCTCTCCTCATTTTAACAACTACCGGTATGTTTTAACTACACATTTTTAATGCCACTCTTTTGCTCTGAGTTCATGATATAAAAATAAAACATCTCCCAGCTACTTACACCCTAGTCCCTCAAATTCAGCTTTCCCAAAACTGATCAACATTTGTTTCCCAAATCTTGTTTTTCCTCTGGTTGCCCAATCTCACTGATGACACTATCTACTGGATCCCTTAAGCAAGAAACCAAGTGGTCATTTTCCATTATTCTCCCCTAGTATCTCTCCTATCAACCCCAACTACCTCATGCTGATTGCTGGTGTGTTCATTCATATCCTTATCTTTTGCCCAGATCAGTATTTCTCAAGGCAGGTGCTACTAGCTTAATAGACAGGAGAATTCTTTATGCATGATTATCCCACATAGAGCAGACAACCTAACAAGCTTCCTCTCGTGAGCTGGGGAGTCACACTCCAACACCAGACTTCCAGCACTGAGCATGGTTCCAGGCCCGCATCTCCCCTGTAGCCCTTTTAAGTTCCCTTTACTGTGCAAGGGCCAAACTTCCTGCTCCCACTCCCTGATTCTAGACCCAGAAACCAGGAAGCCTAGGGTGTCAGTTCAATCTACTGCCCATGTATGGTCCATGAAGATACTACTTATCCCTAGGCCTGGCAATGTTTTTTCTTTTTTTTCCTTTTTCTTTCTTTTTTTTTTTTTTTTTTAAAGATTTTATTTATTTATTTGACAGAGAGAGAGATAGCAAGAGCAGGAACACAAGCAGGGGGAGTGGGTGAGGGAGAAGCAGGCCTCCTGCCGAGCAGGGAGCCCGACGCGGGACTCGATCCCAGGACCCTGGGATCATGACCTGAGCCGAAGGCAGACGCTTAACGACTGAGCCACCCAGGCGCCCTCCTTTTTCTTTCTTTAAACAAACAAACAAAACAAACAAACAAAAATTATCCCCCTCCTGGGCTTGGAACACAGCCCAATACCAATATCCCTTAACTTCCTTATCCACAACCCCCAAATTTAAAAATCTCTGAAACCTGCAAGTTCATTTTTTAAGTTACAAATTCATTTAATGGCCAAATATGCTCCAAACAGATATGAGGCTATTGATAGTCATCCTTTATATCCCTTAGTATGAATAGTCTTATGATTCTTCAGGAAATATTAATGTGTTGTATTATGGGGTAATGCCCAGACTCACTGAGTATATATGGAATACAAGGAATAGCCTTTTGAAAACCCCTAAAATCCTGAATTCTAAGATAAATATGGCCTCCAATTTTTCAGATAAGGACTGTGATCTGTATAGCAGAGCCCAAACTCACAGTACCATCTTAATCTGGAAGTCTATTTCTGTGACTTAAAAGCAATTTTTCTAAATAGAGATTTAAATTTACTTTAAACAATTCAATAAATATTTTAGAATCTTCCACGTAGCTACCTTTAGAAAAGTATAGACCACTATCATTTTTTAAAGGGTTACATTTTTTTTAAAGCAGGTTACCATTTTTTTTTTAAGTTTTTATTATAATCACCCAGTGTTTGTCACAACAAGTACACTCCTTAATCCTAAAAGGGTTAAATTTAGTCCTACTAAAAAACAAGGATAGAGAAAATAACTTCTTGGGATCACATCCAGTCCAAAGATGCTTTGTTTAGACAGAGCTCTTGGGATTGCAACATACAGCATTGATAGTGGGATCACCTTCCCTTTTCCAGAGGCCCAGCCAGTTCTGTGCAGCATGTGCTTAGGCCCTTATCACAATTTTGATACACACGATCTCAAAAAGAAAACCACCACAAGTACCATGATGCTCCCCTAGTTTTTTTATTACTTTAGCAACTTACGTTTCACAACCAAGATTAAGGGATGTTGCTGCGGCTGTTTAAGGAAAGGGAAATAAATGATTTTACTTTAAAAGTTAGTATCTATGGATCTGGAGCTAAAATTTTATACAGATGTTTAAAGGGAAACCAAATATGGAAAATGATGCAGTTATCTATTAAGGCAATGAGATATAGCAAATAAAATATGCAGACATGGGACAGAGCCTATAAAACTTTAAAGGATGTTTTCTCAAAAGAAAGAACATCTATGTTCTCATCTCTTTGAACCCCATGGATTCTTCATACCCTTGTATAGATCATTTTTTAAAATGGCACACTGCTTTGAAAAACAGTCTGGCAGTTCCTCAAAAGGTTAAACATAGAGTTACCATACGACCCAGCAATTCCTTTCCTAGGTGGACGCCCTAGAGGGGGATGAAAACAAGTGTTCACCAAAAACTTGTGCACAAATGTTCATGGAATTATTTATCACAGCCAAAAAGTGAAAACAATCAAATATCCATCAACTGATGAATGGATAGATAAAATGCAATGGATCCACACAATGCGATGAAACAGTAAATTAAGTACGCTATATACGAATTAGCCAGCATGCACCTTGAAAACACTGTGCTAAATAAAACGAAGCCAGTCACAAAAGGCCACATATTATAGGATTCCATTTATAAGAAATGTTCAGAAGAGGCAAATTTAGAGAGAAAATAGATCAGAGCTTGCCTAGGACTGAAGGAGCTGGGGTTTGGAGAGAAAGGAGGAGTGACTGCCAATGAGCACAGGGTTTCTTCATGGAGAAGAAACTACGTGCATATGTTCTAAACCAATCGCAGTGAGGGTCACAAAACTGAATATACTGAAAGCCACTGAATTATATGCTGCAAATGGGTGAACTGTATGGCATGTGAATTTTTTTTTTTTTAACTGGCAAACAAGCCTTATACTTTTTTTTTTTTTTTTAAAGATTTTATTTATTTGAGACAGAGAGAATGAGAGACAGAGAGCATGAGAGGGAGGAGGGTCAGAGGGAGAAGCAGACTCCCTGCCGAGCAGGGAGCCCCATGCGGGACTCGATCCCGGGACTCCAGGATCATGACCTGAGCCGAAGGCAGTCGCTTAACCAACTGAGCCACCCAGGTGCCCAACAAGCCTTATACTTGAGGTAAAAAGGCAACTAAGGCAGAAAACTAGAAAATCTATTAATTCCAGCCTCTGGAATAAGATTGCTTCTGCTCCCAATTACAGAAGACAGACTAGGCCCTAGCAAATCTGAGGATAGTGACCACACTAAAGAGCCCGAGGGCCCTGCTGGGCAAGGGTGAGAACACTGAAAGCGATACACAGGCAGCCAAATTAGAAAGATGTAGAAAGAAATAGAAGAAGACTTGGTTTTGTTTAAAAAAAATCTTTTCATGTGCATAAGATATGTATGTTTATGAAAAAATAACAGGAGCTAAGTAGGAAAAATACGTAAAATGCAAAAAATGAAAACTATTCTGTGAATTGTGCAGGACTGTTGAATCTCAGATCTGTACCTCTGAGACAAATAATGCAAGATATGTTAAGAAAAAAAAAAGAAGAAGAAGAAGATAGCGGGAGGGGAGGAATGAAGCGGGGGAAATCGGAGGGGTGGACGAACCATGAGAGAAGATGGACTCTGAAAAACAAACTGAGGGTTCTAGAGGGGAGGGGGGTGGGAGGATGGGTTGGCCTGGTGGTGGGTGTTGAGGAGGGCACGTTCTGCATGGAGCACTGGGTGTTGTGCACGAACAATGAATCATGGAACACT
>NC_138374.1:10348580-10355540 GCF_054177405.1 Leptonychotes weddellii
CAAAAAAAAAAAAATGAAAACTATTCTGAAAATTTGAAAGTAACATTGTTCCTTCAAAGAGCAAATGGAAATAACCATTAAAACTCACTAGGATATGGAGAACGATTATTTCTAAGTTGTGGGTTTTTTCCCTTCTCATTTACAATTTACTACACCAAAAAAATAAATAAATAAAAAAAAATAACAAAAATGATCAAGCTTCTAAAACCTCTTCTTAAATGGATTTATATGGAAATTGAAATAAAGATCCCAAAGATTTAAATTAACATGTCAGAAAATAAGCAAGCAATTCATGATTTCAACATAGATGTTCTTTGCCCTTCCTCCCATTGTTCACTGTTGGAAAGCGCTTCTACATAAAACAGGATTAAAAGAAGGGGAAAAGGCTTAAGTGCAAATTTCTAAAATGATAATCTTTTGAGAGAAAGGTGTGCCAAACTATTCACTAAAATAGGATCTGGAAATATTTTCTCTAGGTCATGTTATTCCCCAATCAACAAGGATCATTACGTATTTTCAACTCTTAACATGAACCACACCCTCAATGCCCCATGATAAGCCCTATAGTTTATACGGTCCAACAGTGCTGTAAAAATACTCAATTATCTCATGTGGGGGGAAATCTCGTTTTCATTTAAAGATAATCTGTTTTACTTGAGAGTATCAAGACAGAAAAATGTTGGGATGCCTGGGTGGTTCAGTTGGTTGAGCATCAGCCTTCAACTCAGGTCCTGATCCCAGGGTCCTGGGATGGAGCCCTGCATCGGGCTCCTTGCTAGGCAAAGGAGCCTGCTTTTCCCTCTGCCTGCCGCTCCCCCTGCTTGTGCTCTCTCGCTCTCTCTGACAAATAAATAAATAAATATATTTTTTTAAAAATGTGAAAAATGAAAACCTTCAATTTTTAATAATATTCACATTTTTGTGCTTAAACATTCCATATAAATGTCATTTTCTAACCACTCCCCCACCCCCGCAGTTTTATCCAACAGTCAGCTACTAATCTCAAAAATGTTAGCGATCAGTGGGCAAAAGGGCATCAGAAAACCTCCCTGAAAAATACAACACAGGTCCCAAGCTTCTCTGGACGAGGAGTGACAGTACAGTTCCCCAGGGCTGGGAGTGCGAATGTGCAATCTGATGACTGACAGGTGGATAAAGTGCTAGACAAGCTGGTCGCCTGCTCTAAATCTAACTACCAGGGTCCCCAGGCTTAATGCTCAAACCAGAATGCCAGCCCAAGGGGTGCTCCCCTTCAAGGTAAAGATTGGTGACAGAAAGCCATGCTGATCTTTCAATTTGTCAGCAAAGCCATCCAAAGACACTGATGACAAATTTATTGGCTTAGTAAACTAACAGAATTTTTGCTAGTCTGGCTGCTCTTCCCTATAATAAAATGCAAACAAAAACTACAAAGACCTGCTTTTAATAGGCCCAACTGCTACCTAAGTTATTTGTCCTGGATTAGCAATAATGAATAATGTTCTAGCTCCAATACCAATAAAGGAGAATATGAAGTACTCTAATCTTTTTTTGATTCCTATAATAAAGAGAGTATCAGGGTCCTCTTAAATTCGTGTTTTTTGGGTTTTTTTTTAAGATTTTATTTATTTAGGGCACCTGGGTGGCTCAGTCGGTTAAGCATCTGCCTTCGGCTCAGGTCATGATCCCAGGGTCCTGGGATCGAGGCCCGCATCGGGCTCCCTGCTCCGCAGGAAGCCTGCTTCTCCCCCTTCCTCTGCCCGTTGCTCTGCCTACTTGTGCTCTCTGTCAAATAAATAAAATCTTAAAAAAAAGATTTTATTTGAGAAAGAGCACGTGCGCATGCGTGCACACAAGAGGGTAAGGGGCAGAGGTAGAGGGAGACTGAGCAGGGGTGCTAGATGCCAATATCCGCACCAATAGCAAACAAGCTAAAATGCTTTCCTGGGTTACTTCTACCAGGTGGCAGTACAGTGTGGTAAAAAAAATACTAGCCCTTGGAAATCTCATTATTTTAGCCTTAAGCCTCTCTATTGTAGGCTTGGTTCCCTCCTGAAAAAGTAAAAGATTGGGCGCCTGGGTGGCTCAGTTGGTTAAGCGACTGCCTTCAGCTCAGGTCATGATCCTGGAGTCCCTGGATCGAGTCCCTGGATCGAGTCCCGCATCGGGCTCCCTGCTCGGCAGGGAGCCTGCTTCTCCCTCTGACCCTCCCCCCTCTCATGTGCTCTCTCTCTCTCAAATAAATAAATAAAATCTTTTTAAAAAAAAATTAAAAGATTGCACTAGATCGGTGGTTTCTTTCTTTAAAACAACAAACAAAAACTTTTAAAAAATTACAAAAGAAATATATGCTTGAAAAGTTTCAAGAAATAGAGATAAAAAAAGGATACAGAGTAAGTTAAATCTCACCTTCTTGACTACCCCTTCTCTCCCCCAAATCAGGAGTTTTCAAATTGCACTATGCAGAGTCCTAGGGCTCCCCGGAAGCAGAAAGTGGCAGTAGAGGCCACGCGGGCAGGGACTCAAGGATCCCCTCCCCTGCATCACCACCTCAACCAAAGCAGCCCTACTTTTATGCATCTGATATACTGGATGTCACAGATTTTGAAACAAAGTTTCCACTCCTACAGTGAAGTTTGAAAACCACAGGATTAAATTACTTTAAAAATATTATCCAGCTCTAAAATTATGATTTTGGCCTATTAGACCAAATCCTCATATTTGTTATTATATTTATACCAAGTTTCCATAAAATTTCCTGAGACTTCCACCTTACCTCTAGCTCAAGATCCTGAGGTTCCATCTCAGAAAGTGATAGCACAGCAATTTTGGTAATTTTACAGACCTCATGGTCTCCTGGAAGTTTGCCCACCAATGCTTTCTGCCGAATTAAAATAAGCCACCATGGAAGATCTGAAAGAGAAAAGTCACACTAATGTCTGGAATCTATAAAGGGCTACTAACCTGGCAAGCTGGAGGTGAATAATCTAACAACAAAATATACATTAGATATAACCCTTTAAAGTAAAGCACATGACAAAGATATATAAATGGCCCTCAACATGTGAAAAGATGTTCAATCTCACTTAGAGAGATGTGAATTAAAATGCAGCGATACCATTTTCATCCATCAGATTGGGGAAAATATGGAGGTAGGACAGCACATTCCCTAACAAGGCTGTGGGGACACAGGCAATGTCATACAGTGCTGATGGGAATAAAAACAGATACAACTTTTCTGGAGGGAAATTTAGTGATACCTAATAATAAAACATATGCACTTACTTTTAACCTACTAATCTCACTCTTGTGCGTTTACCCTGAAGATACACAACCAACCTAAAATATATACACTCAGGTCTATTCATTGCAGCAGTTTGTAACTACAAAATACTGGAAACAACTTGATTGTTCAGACATAGGAGAATGGCTGAATAAACTAGGACACATCCACTCAGTGGAGTACTACGCAGGTACAAAAAGGAATTAGACATGGTCCAGGAACGGACAAGGAATGATTCCTGGATATATTACATGGATAAACTGGATATATTTATAGAACAAGGAGACAATAAAATCATATAAGAATTTATATTATCAAATCAAAGCACAAAAGAATATCTAGAGTGTGCCACCCTTTATGTAAGAAAGAAGATCTGAGGGGTGCCTAGGTGGTTTAGTCATTTAAGCGCTGTACTCTTGGTTTCGGCTCAGGTCATGATCTCAGGGTTGTGAGACTGATCCTGGGGTGGGGGTGGGGGTGGGGGTTCTGTGCTCAGCGGGGAGTCTGCTTGGGATTCTCTCTCCCTCTGCCTCTGCCCCTACCCCCACACATGGACTCATTCTCTCTCTAAAATAAATAAATCTTAAAAAAAAAAAAAAAGATATGAGAAAATATGCATACATCTGCAAACTCACACAAAAAGTAAGAGCAATAAATTAGAAATTAATGAGACTGGTTACCTACAGAGGGTGGGCAGAAACAGGATAGAAGAAGGGGGATCTGGGGAAATGACAGTTCTCTGAGTATGTCCTTTTGTATAGTTCTGACTCAGAACCATGGGGATGTTTCACATCTCCTCAAAAATAAATAGTTCCTTTCGACCAGAATGCATTTGTCGGGGTGGGGAGGGGATGACTCAAAACAAAATGCAAATAGCAACTCAACTCTGCTTCAAATGGACAATGTAACCACACTGTTAGAAAAAACTCACCTAAATAACTCTGGAAAACACTTCTTAAGGATAAAGACAAAGAGAACTCTATATAATATTGTACTCTGGTTAGTGATTTTGTTGGAAGGATAGGAGTTAGCAATTCCAAAACCACTTTATGTGTATATACTAGCACTGAGCAAATAATATACGGAGGACAATGGGGGGGGGGCAAAGAAATCTTTAATAAATACAAGAAAGAAGGAAAGAAAACACCCAGAGGCCCAACAATTATCTTTCCAATCCACATTTTTACTTTTCACAAAAGATTTTTAATTAAATGAGAAATGGTCTATGAAAGACAGCATGCAAATGCAATTTTTCAGTTTATGAAGTTACACCCTTAAGAAATACTACCTAATTAGCACCAAAAATAAAAATAATTGAAAGAGTGTTTCAGTAATTTCTTGTGGAAAACCAACATGATAGATATATAGTCACCATGTAAAAAACATTCTTAAAAGAGATATATAGTATTTCAATTTCCCCCAAATATCAATCAACTCTCATTTTAGGGATCGTGCTTTGAAGATGTGCTTTAGGCATTTCATAAATGCAAGAGTTTGGAAGAGTTTCATAATTCTTTATAAAGTAGGGTGGAAATTTACTCCAAAGCTTCAAGGTTTTTACAGGCCATTTCATTGTTCATTATCATTAAACATTAACCAAGGACCTACCATGGGCTAGGGAGTATTTCAGGCACTGGATCAAGATCAGTTATCAAGCACCTATCATATAATAAATCGAACACATAATAAAGCACGTAACATGATACTTGTTCTTCAGAAGGGTAGGAGCTAGCAACAAACAATATACTGTTAAATGTCAATACATTTTTTTAAAAGGTTTTTATTTATTTTTTGACAGAGAGAGAGAGAGACAGCGAGAGAGGGAACACCAGCAGGGGGAGTGGGAGAGGGAGAAGCAGGCTTCCCGCTGAACAGGGAGCCCGATGTGGGGCTCAATCCCAAGACCCCGGGATCATGACCTGAGCTGAAGGCAGACGCTTAATGACTGAGTCACCCAGGCGCCCCAAATGTCAATACATTTTGTTGAATGAAACAAAACCCTCACCATAGGTTTCCTAACCTCACAGTAATAATTTCTATTTTACACTGAACAAGTTAGAGTGTTGGCAGCTAACCAGACAAGCCAACACAATGAAGACCTTTTCTTACTTTATGCCTTCTTGCTGGAGTTGACTTTGGATACATTTCATATTAACATTGCAAATTATGGTTTTAATAAATCACAACAATGAAAAACACAATGCATAATCAAATGCAATAAATAGCTTTCCAGTAAACCATCTAATGGCACAGTGCCAAAATATAAAAATATTAACCTTCGAACAGAGGTTAATACATACATAAACTCACTTGGGAAACCAAAAGGCATCATTTTTTTTTTTCACAAAACCACTGATACTGCCAATACTGAAATACAACTTACAAACTCAAATGCACTTTAAAATGAAATATGCGTATTTTTGGAGTTTAGTTAAGCTACTTCAACAGAAAAAAATGTGAAAAATTGAGATGCTTTCTAAAAATATATATATTATAGACTGAAGTTCAATAGATCTGGGAAGTTAGGATGAAGTTAAATCTGAGAAAATATAATGGACATGATCAAACAACAGAAAAAGAATCTGTAAATAGCAGCGTTCCCTTTTCAAGGAGGCTTTAATGTTCTGGACTTTGAGGTCAGAATTCAGACTTGAATTTTAGCTCACCACTTATTTATTTTTTTAAAGATCTTATTTATTTGACAGAGAGAGAGAGAGAGTACATGAGTAAGCATAGGGGATGGGGGGGTAGAGGCAGAAGGAGAAGAGAATCCCAAGCAGACTCCACACTGAATGCAGACCCGACATGGGGCTCCATCCCAGGATCCTGAGATCATGACCTGAGCTGAAACCAAGAGTCGGACCCTCAACCGCCTGAGCCACCCAGGCACCCCTAACTCACCACTTTTTCACCCTGTACTTGGCAGCACAATACTTGGCTGACTTCTTGGTTTTCTCATCTGTGGAATGGGATAAAACTGCCTGCTGCAGAGAATAGCTATGAGGATTAAATAATTTTTATAATTCATGTGATTGTTACTAAGAGCGAATGTTTACCGGGTGGCAAAACATTCTATAAAGCTATGGTAAATAAAACAATGGGGTACCGGTACAGGAACGGTCAAATGAATACCAGAGTAGAACAGAGCAGACAGAAACAGTCCCATATAATATGGGCACCTAGTACATGATGATAAAGAGTGTATGTCATGAAAGTGTTGGAATACATACTGAAGCATTTGTGGATAAACAGGTTATCTGGAGTCCGCTTTGAAATAATTTAGCAGCTGAGAATGTGGGGACCACAGATAAAAAAAAATGTCTTTTTTTTTTTATAGTTGACTTCCAACCAGATCTATGAACTGCATTGGTTCTCTTAAGTCTTTTAATCTCCTGTCTGTTCTCAGTCTCACACATTGATCAAAAAGAAAACATGAAAAGTAAAGTAAGGGAATAGATATCAACTAGTTATAACCAAAGTAAGTTGGGATGATGAAAATGTTTTGGAATTAGTGCTGATGGTTGTACAACCTTGAGAATATATTGTACATTTTTTTTAAAAAAGATTTTATTTATTTATTTGACATATAGAGACATAGCTAGAGAGGGAACACAAGCAGGGGGAATGGGAGAGGGAGAAGCAGGCTTCCCGCAGAGCAGGGAGCCCGATGTGGGACTTGATCCCAGGACCCTGGGATC
>NC_138374.1:10356040-10393361 GCF_054177405.1 Leptonychotes weddellii
GATCTCAGGGTCCTGGGATTGAGCCCCGCATCGGGCTCCCTGCTCTGCGGGAAGCCTGCTTCTCCCTCTCCCACTCCCCCTGCTTGTGTTCCCTCTCTAGCTATCTCTCTATATGTCAAATAAATAAATAAAATCTTTTTTTAAAAAAAATGTACAATATATTCTCAAGGTTGTACAACCATCAGCACTAATTCCAAAACATTTTCATCATCCCAACTTACTTTGGTTATAACTAACCATCTGAGCCACCCAGGCGTCCCCTAAAAGGGTGACTTTATTATGGCATGTGGATTACATATAAATTTTTTTTAAAGCTCCTTCTTAAAAAAAAAAAGCAAAAGAACTTGTTAGGAGTTTTAACCTAGTGAAGCAGAGAATAAGAACTAAAAAAAGTATTTTCCGCCAAAGACAAAGGTAAAGCTAGGACAGCCTACTAATTCTTGAAATACATCAACACTACTCCAAACAGCTACCTCTTTTCACTAGTTTTCAAAAAACTAATTGAAATTACCACAATGGAGGGGCACCTGGGTGGCTCAGTTGGTTGAGCATCTGCCTTCAGCTCAGTTTGTGATCCAGGGGTCCTGAGATCAGCCCCGCATAGGGCTCACTGCTGAGCAGGGAGCCTGCTTCTCCCTCTCTCCCTCTGCCACTCCCCCTGCTTGTGCTCTCTCTGTGTCAAATAAAAAAAAAAAATCTTTAAAAAAAATTATCATAATGGAAAGAAAATGAAGATTTTGAATTGGACACAGAGCTATCTCCAGGCAAAATCACTGACTCTAGAAAACAAAGCAAAACAAATAAAAAAAACCTCATGGAAAACAATAGCAATGTCTAGTCTGTAATTATTTTGCTTTAGGTGAAACAGCACATAACAACCCTAGAAGCCTGGAAAGTCTGGCGAGAATGAGCATGTTAGTAACAGGGTTAAATGACCCAAATGTATGTTTTATAATTTGAGTGTTAAGACAAGAAAAATGCAGAATTATCCGGGCACTAGTGTTTGGCAGTCCCAGGATACATCAGGCACAATTCTGTAATTAAATTTTTAAAAGCACCAAGGCAGGCTATTGTATTCATTTATATCACCCACCAGGGAAAAAAAAAAAAAAAAAAAACTTGGCTCAATTAAAGCTGCCACACTTGAGATGCGGATGTGTGGTGGAACCAAGAGTCAAAGGTAACTTAGGCTAGCAAGGTCCTTTGGCATAAAGATATTCTTTCACCCTGTTAAACACATTACAGTGGGAGAAAAAATCAGTTTTGTAACCCTGGCTCCTCCAGGAAGAGACAGACAAGGAATTCTGACTTCCCAGCGAGATAAGAAAACTGATTAAGAATGCATTATCTTGAAAAGCATGACCAGTAGGGCAAGCTAAAACAATAGTCCTGGAAAAGATTCAATTGCTTCCTCTATACAAGAACTGACTCACTTAAAAGGGGATAAACGATTGTGGAATAAAGATTTTCATAAAAAATTCTTTTTCATCCAATTCCAGAAAAAAGTGTTTTTAGAGAGACACTCATGACCTCACCTCTAGGAAATATTCCATCTACATGTTTCTCAACATGGCTATCCATCCTACTGACATAAAGAAAAGAAAAGCATTTGATCCAACGGTGAGTTTCCAGCAATCCTTTTTATTTTTATTAATGTTAATTTTATAGGGAATATATGAATACATTCTATTTGCTTAAAAATGTAAATGCTAATGGATAAAACTAAAGTTCCCTTTGACCATTATTCCCCATTCCATGGATTTTTTTTTTTTTTAAAGATTTTATTTATTTATTTGACAGAGAGAGACACAGCCAAAGAAGGAACACAAGCAGGGGGGTGGGAGAGGGAGAAGCAGGCTTCCCGCGGAGTGGGGAGCCTGATGCGGGGCTCGATCCCAGGACCCTGGGATCATGACCTGAGCCGAAGGCAGATGCTTAACGACTGAGCCACCCAGGCGCCCCGCCATGGATATTCTTTAAATCAAATCCAAACTCCACTTTGTGAGAGCAACTGGTTACCATTTTTGGCATTAGTCCTTTTAATCTTACTTGAAAGCTTAAAAAGGACTTTAAAAAAAATGTAACTTTATTTTTCATATGAAACATTCAAATGTACATTGATTTACCGAGAACTGTTCTTTGAGGATGAGCCACTGATGGGTATTTGATGTTGCTGTTTTTTCTTTTTCTTTTTAATGCAACATAGCTTTATTTAGTATTCCAGAGTATTTAATTCAGCTTCCTTTTGCACTTAGAGTTGATGTGCTTATTTACTATTTAAATTATGTGATTACAATAATGAGTTAAAGAGATATACACAGGTTTGGGAACAAACACAATCCACGATCCACCAGGACAGAGGGGGCTTCCTACCCCGTCCCCCACCAGCCACCAGCTTTCAGCCTTCGGAGCAACCAGTGCATCCACCAACAGGCTTTGCAGAGAGGCAGTGGGGCGTGTTGGTTAATTTGGTAAATAGGTTGAGATTTAATGAAAAGAACTCCTGAAACCCTCCTATACACTGTTGGTGGGAACGTAAGCTGGTGCAGCCACTCTGGAAAACAGTATGGAGGTTCCTCAAAAAGTTGAAAATAGAGGGTGCCTGGGTGGCTCAGTTGGTTAAGCAACTGCCTTTCGCTCAGGTCATGATCCTGGAGTCCCAGGATTGAGTCCCGCATCGGGCTCCCTGCTCAGCAGGGAATCTGCTTCTCCCTCTGACCCTCCAGCCTCTCATGCTCTCTCTCTATCATTCTCTCTCTCTCTCTCTCAATAAATAAATAAAAATCTTTAAAAAAAAAAAAAAAGTTGAAAATAGAGCTACCCTACGACCCAGCAATTGCACTACTGGGTATTTACCCCAAAGATACAAATGTAGGGATCCGAAGGGACACGTGCACCTCAATGCTTATAGCAGCAATGTCCACAATAGCCAAACTATGGAAAGAGCCCAGATGTCCATCAACAGATGAATGGATAAAGAAGATATATATACATACACACACACACACTCACACATACACAATGGAATATTATGCAGCCATCAAAGAAACGAAATCTTGCCATTTGCAACAACGTGGATGGAACTAGAGGGTATTACGCTAAGCGAAATAAGTCAATCAGAGAAAGACAATTATCATATGATCTCACTAATATGAGGAATTTGAGAAACAAGACAGAGGATCATAGGGAAAGGGAGTAAAAAATGAAAAAAGACGAAACCAGAGAGGGAGACAAACCATAAGAGACTCCTAACCTCAGGAAACAAACAGGGTTGCTGGGGGGTGGGAGGGATGGGGTGGCTGGGTGATGGACATTGGGGAGGGTATGTGCTATGGTGAGCACTGTGAATTGTGTAAGACTGGTGAATCACAGACCTGTACCCCTGAAACAAATAATACATTATATGCTAATTAAAAAAAAGAACTCCTGAAAGACATACATATTCATATGTGCCAGACAATTGAAGTGAATGAAATATTTGTCTGAAAAAGATTTTGCTTTTCTTTTCTTTTCTTCTGGTTTACATTTTCAAAAGACTGGCTCTGATTTGAACTGATTCAGTAGGATTTTTTGTTAAGACTTTATTTTTTTGAGAGAGAGAGAGGGGAAAAAAAGCATTCTGTGGTATACAACCATAACTTATTTTGTAGGTTCTGTTTTCACTGCTCTTTTGGACACTCCACTTTCTCCGTCTCTCTCTAACCATTCACGTTATGACCAAAGGCAAAAATAAAGAGAGAAGGGAAGTCTGCTGTTGACTCTCACGCATTTACCTCCTTTAACTCACCCCCCAACAGCAGACTATATTTCTGAGGATCAAGCACACCCTGCACCTCTCCTGGGTCCACTTCTTGGAGGAGAGGGTGGGAAATGGCCAACCAGAGAGCACCTCCTGCCCTAACACAGTCCACTGTGGACGGAGGGGCCAGCACAGAGTTTGTAACTATGGCCACATGCGAATCCAAAGACAAGTGGATACCTATACTCCAAAGCTGTTTGTAATGTAATATTTCGAATACAGATACTTAAATTCTTGAAGGGCTTCTACAGTTAATGCCTCAGGGAGGGGTCTGCATTCCCACTACATTTATTGGAGGATGGAGTCATGTTGGTAAAGAAGGAAAATGAGAATTAGAAAAGGGAATTAAGTTGGCTCGCCTTTCCTTTCTTCTGTGTCAAACTGACATCAAGAATACTTACGTGGAGGAGCGCCTGGGTGGCTCAGTCAGTTAAGTGTCTAGCTTTCGGCTCAGGTCATGATCCCAAGGTCCTGGGATGGAGCCCCACATCCGGCTCCCTGCTCCCCTAGTAGTCTCTTCTTCCTCTCTCTTTGCCCCTCCCCGTTCGTGCTCGCTCTCTCAAATAAATAAAATCTTAAAAAAAAAAATACATGTTTCTCTGTCATGTCAAATTGACAGTCCTGAACCAATGAGTCAAATGACCCATTGCTCTTTATCTATTTTGAAGTTATGTTTAGGTTCATACAAATTTAAAATTGTTATGCCTTTCAGGCGACCTAAGCCTTTTGTAATTATTGAAATGTATATCCCTCTATGCTTCTTGCCTTAATTCTGCTTTGATATTAGTATAGCTACATCAGTTTTCAGTAGGTTAGTGTTTTCAAGATTTATTTTTTCTATCCTTTTACTTTCAAACATTCTTTATACATAGACCTAAGGTGTTTGAGAGCAGCTTGTAGATGGATTTGACTGTTCTTCCAGTATGAAAAGCTCTGCTTTAGTGGAGTTTTAAATCCATTCATATGTAATTATTGGTATATTTAGAAATCAATCTACTATCTTATTATTTGTCCTGTTCTATATACCTTAATTGCCTTTTGGGGGATTTTTAAAATTATTATTCTATGTCCTCCTTTATTCACATTTTACAATCTTTTATTTTTCTGTTAATGGTTATATCAAGGGGATGATTACAAGAGCCCTGACTTACAAAAGCCTATGTTTTTTCGTTTGTTTGTTTTTACCAGTTTCAGGTCAGTGAAAGGACCTTAGAACAGCAACCCCTGTCAACTCCCTATCGTTTCTATTGTTGTGTATTTAAATTTATATTAATTTTAACGCCACATAAAGCCAAATTCCTTTAAATTTACCAACTTACACTTTCTGTGGATCTCCATCCCTTCCCCATCTCTACACTCCAATGGAGTGTCATTTATCTTGTGCCTGAAGAACTCTCTTTAGTGTTTCTTTTTAGTGCAGATACTACTGGTAACAAATTCTCTCAGTTTCAGTTGTCTCAAAATGTCTTTATTTTCCTTAAAATTTAAAGTTACAAAATGCCAGAGAGGCACTTCGACGATATCGTTCTGCTTCCATTGTTTCTATCAAGGATTACTTCATGCTTCTGACTTTAATGTGCACTTTTTGTCTGTTTTCAGGGTGTTCTCTTTGTCTTCAGTTTTCATCAGTTTCATTATGAGGCGCAGAAGTGTAGTTTTCTTTATACTTTTCCCCTGGTGGTTCAAAGTACTTCTTAAAGCTGTGACTTGTATTTATAATTGGTTTTGGAAAATTCTTGACTATTATCTCTTCAAATATTGCTTGTCTTTTGCTGTCAGAAACAGACTAGTTTCTCTTGATCTCTTTTTGAATATATGAAGTCTCTTTAAATGTTCCATAATATTATATTATATTAACATGCTATACATTATAAGAGAAACTAATAATTGGGAAATCTTTTTTTTTTAAGATTTTTATTTACTGAGAGAGAGAGAGAATGATAGAGAGAGAGCATGAGAGGGAGGAGGGTCAGAGGGAGAAGCAGACTCCCTGCTGAGCTGGGAGCCCGACCATTTTTTCCAGGCAGGTACCTGGTAGCTAAAAGTACATCATATCGGGCTTCTAATTTTCTTACCAACTAAAAAGCCAGTTATTAATTTGTTAATCTTTCATACATAGCAGTTACTCAATAATTCTTGACTGGTTTGCTCTGTTGCCTACTAAAAGTTCCCCAAGTCTGGGTTTACAGAAAATTGACAGTGACTCACAAGGAGAGCATCCAGGGCAAGAGGCTCTTTATAGGCACCATTTCAAAAATACCGAATGGTGGAATCAGAAGCATATTCGGGTCAGCTTACAATGCTTAGGATGAATTTAAATCCCTCATAATGATCTTCCATAAAATGAAATAATCTCTTACACTCTATAAAAATATAAAGTCTTTTGTGTCTGTAATAGTTTTAGAAAACTAGAAAAGTCAAACTTAAAGTATCATTGGGCAAAATGAATGTGTATATAAAAGTACATTTTTTATATAACTATAGCTTATCCTCCTTAAAGTGCTAAGATGTTTTCTTATGTTTATTGAAAACCTTAATGTATTACATATTTTCCTACTAAGTATAGTAGGAAATATATATATATATAAATATACCTACTATAAATATAAATATACCTACTAAGTATAATTACAGATAAGTTTATGAAGTATAATTGGAAACTTTTTTTGATTTAGATTTACTTATTTGAGAGCGAGAATAGGGGTGGGGAGGGGCAGAGGGAGAGGGAGAGAGAGAATCTCAAGCAGACTCCGCTCTGAGCACAGAGCCCAACACAGAGCTCAATCTCATGACCATAAGATCATGACCTGAGCCGAAACAGAGTTGGACACTCAACCAAGCCACCCAGGCTCCCCATAATTGGGATTTTTATTCATGATGCAGGTCTACCATCATGAAGATAAATTACTGTTGGAGAGATGACACAAGCATGCTTCAAGGTTGGAGACTACCTAAAAGAGGGGACCCCAAGCCCACAGGCAGTAACCAACTTGAGAACCAAGTCAATTCCATCAGTAATCATTTTCTGCTCTGGATGGCTGATACTGGCCCACGTCTAAGTAAATGAGAACTTACTAGATTTACCAAGATTTCTTTTCTTCAACAATTAGACCTCATAATAATTTGATTATAATTACTTCAGAATGTTCAAGAAGATAAAAAGTTCAAAAAGAATATAAGGGAGGAAATATAAAAAGCAGCTTTGTAGGTGGTCCATACAGAGTGTCACTCTTACCATAACAATCCCCTTCTTTTTCCAAAGCTAAAAACTTTTAGTATCACCACCATAGGAATCACAGAGGAGAACAACTGGAGTTTAAGAACACATGGGTCTGTAACTGGAAACTGGAATGGTAGTGGAATAGCTAAGAGGCACGCTGGCCCGTCTCTAAAGAATCTCTCTGCCTGAAAGTATGAATATCTGCCAATGAGAGATGTGCTCAGCGACAAGAAGCTTCCTTGTCTGACGACCCTTGGGAAAGCTCAGAGCTATGGGTCACACTCGTGGGTCTGGTTCAAGCATTGCCCCCACCAGGGAGTTGGAACCATCTGCACCATGGAGGCTGGAGCTCAGATTGGGGACAAGGGAGGTGATGGAAAATTCTGAAGTGTACAGTAATGAAGAGGCTGTGTACAGTGATGAAGAGGCTGATGGGAGCCAAGAGCAGAGGTGAGGGCCACTCAGCACCTACGTACCTGGGGAGAGAATAAAAGGAAGAGGAAGGAAGCAGAAAAGAGCAAGAAGATGCCACTTAGCTGCCTGCTTCCCAGACCCAAAGCCATTCCAAGAACAGGTGCCCTAAACTACAAGTAAAGAATCTTTTAAGGATTAGCCAGGAACCTAGTCACCAATGAAAATTTTACCTCCAAAATAAATAATTCTGAGATCCTCATGAATAACAAAATGAATATAAAATGACTGGATTTTAATTACATTTATTTATTTTTAAAAGATTTTATTTATTTGACAGAGAGAGAGAGACAGTGAGAGAGGAAACACAAGCAGGGGGAGTGGGAGAGGGAGAAGCAGACTCCCTGCCGAGCAGGGAGCTCAATGCGGGGCTCGATCCCAGAACCCCAGGATCATAACCTGAGCCGAAGGCAGACGCTTAACTGCCTGAGCCACCCAGGCGCCCCTTGAATTACATTTTAAATCATTCCTATTTTGGTAGAAATGTAATGTCAGAGGGCGCCTGGGTGGCTCAGTTGGTTAAGCGACTGCCTTCGGCTCAGGTCATGATCCTGGAGTCCCGGGATCGAGTCCCACATAGGGCTCCCTGCTCAGCAGGGGGTCTGCTTCTCCCTCTGCCCTCTTCCCTCTCGTGCTCTCTGTCTCTCATTCTCTCTCTCTCAAATAAATAAATAAATAAATCTTTAAAAAAAAAAAAAAAGAAAGAAATGTAATGTCAGAAATAATACTGCCTTTGAATACTTCCCTCAAAGCGACTTTAGTACATGAAAAAAATCACCAGAAGTTACCTAAAGAGAGAGGTATTGAACTTTTTAACTAAGATAAAATCAGAAGTAATGACAACAGGGTACATCAAAAGCTACCTTCTGACTTAAATGTTTTTCATGGCTTCATTGAGATATAATTTATAGACCATAAAATTCACCCATTGTAAGTATACAACTCAATGGTTTTAATACACGTATGGAGTTGTACAACCATTATCCTAATCCTTACATGTTTGTAATAGTGTGAGTTGTCGGCAGACAATAAAACAATCTACTTCTCTCACAATGCAACCATACTCAGACAATTATACTCGTATTTAAACATAAGAAGCCCCGCCAGCTTCTCTCCTCTTCCCTCCACTGCCCTCAACAACTGGGGTTTTCTAGTGGCTTTTCAGGAAAGTACTGAAGCGAGGCTAGTGACACTCCACTCATTCATCACTGAAGTATATAAAATATTTCATGTCATTACTGTCCTAGCAGAGTCTCCCCAGCAGACGAAAATGGCACTTTTTAAACCATATGCATAATACATTTTACCATGTTAATGATTGTGACATCTTCCAGAGTGGAGAAACAGCAGATGGTGAGCACTATTTTAATGAATGAGAGCTACTTGAGTGAACGGTGTCTCTGGCTGTTCAACACTAGGAGTAGTAACTCAATTACTAAACCAAGAGCCTCTATTGCCAAATTAATCACGATTCCTGACAGTTTTCACACTATTTCTGAAAATATCATGGAATATATAACTTTTGCTTTTTATATTCTGATACTTCTTACCCTAACTGAGCTTATCTTCTTCTCAATCTTTAAAATAGATCTGAAAGAGTTTTTTTGACCCATTTAAAGTCTGCAGCCTAATGCAACCTTCTCATGGATGTTGGAGTGAAAATAATGGCAATCTCCCCATCACACAGAAAACAGAGGAAACATCAATCATGTGGGCCTTTTGCACAGCTGCTGACTCTGCCAAGAACCATCTCTCCTCTCACTCCCCGCCCTTATCCTGGCCTTGTCCAGATTATCTCACTCATTTTTCAGGCCTGGACTCAGACATCATGTCCTCAGGGATGCTGTCCATCCAGGACCCCCACTGCACCACTCAGGCCCCTTCATCATGTCCTTACAACATCCCACACTCTTCTTCAGAAGCTTAAGCTTAATGATCAGACAGTGTGATTGGGTAATTAATGTCTTCCTCTTGGATCCAATCCTACATTCCTGGAAGCTTCATGTTTTGTTCACCCCGCAGTCCCCATCACTGAGTGCAGACCTTGACATGCAGTAGGCATTCCATAATTATTTGTTAAACTCATAAGTATTTGCTGAATAATTATGAATAGCCCTGCTGCAGGCCAGCAGAGGGGGACACAGCCCCTGTCTCCCTGGAGCTCATCCTTAGGGGATGGGGTGGGAAGGGACCAAGAGAAAAAAGGAAAAAAAAGTTAATGTGTAATTACAGTTGTGATAAGAATTTGACTATCATTCTTAAGTCCTCCTAGACCCTACAGTGGATAAAAAATGTTGATATTTCATATAGCTTTTCTTTCATCTATTTAGCACATGACACGTTCCTTCTATTTTCTGTTCTTCATATTGATAAATCCCACTAATCAAATCAAAGTCAGACACATTCAAATTGCGGGAGATAGACTACATTACACCCTAGCTGAAAGTCCACCTGCCCGCAAAAGAGGCCTTCCAAATCCAAGGAAGCCTAACGGTTCTAAAAGGGTACTTACTTCCTAGACACAGGGTTAACACAAAAATTTTCTGGCAGAGCCTGCTAAAAGGAAGGGCAATTATCAGCCGAGAATACAACTAAATAATACTTTAAAATCCTTGCACCACACATTTTTTTAAAAGGGGCACATGGATTATGGAATATAACTTTCACTGATGCTAATATTTAACCACTAAAAACATTACTTTTTATAGATCCCCACCATGTAGTCCTTTAATGACATGTTAATATCATTAGTTTCAGCAAATATTAACATTATTGGAAAAAACAATCTAAGTTTAAAATTTATTCAAAATAATATAGCCAGAACTTAAGTGGTTCTCTAGTAGAGTATCTGACACCTCTAAATGACCTTTAAAACTAAGGGAAAAAATTAAGAGCCAGCATCTATTGAATGCTTACTATTACCAGGAACCATGCTAAGCACTTAAGGGAGTTTTATTGTACCTCACAACGATCATATCAAGGAGGTGTTAGCTTTGTCTTACAGTGGGCGAGTGGCAGCTTAGATGAAGTAACCTGACCCAAGGCTACTGTGTGATCTTCCAGGTTAGTCCAACTCTGGGGTGGGTGCCTAGTCAATAATATCTGGGGAATGGCCTATCTCACCGTGAAATAAAGGGAAAGAAGTAACAGTGGTAATTCTCTTTGCTATGCATTTGTAATAAGCATTCCAGTAGACATTAAGTTCCTATTATGGGCTGAACTATGTCCCCCCAAAATCATATGCTGGAGTCCTAACCTTCAGTACCTCATAATGTGACCCTATTTTAGAGGTAGGGTCTTAAAGAGGTAATAAAGTTAAAATGAGGTTATTAGGATGGGTTCTCATCCAATGTGGCTGGTGTCCTTAGAAGAGGAAATTTGGACACAGATGCACACAGAGAAAGGACAGTGTGACCACAGTCAAGATGATAGGAAGACACAGGGAGAAGACAACCATCTACAAGCCAAGGAGAAAGAAGAAACCACTTGCCAACACCTTGATCTTGGACTTCTAGCCTCTAGAAGCTTCTGTTAAGTCCCCCAGTCTATGGGACTTTGCTATGGCAGCCCTTACAAGCTAATCCAATTCCTAAGTCACGCCTGCTTACATTCCACAGAGCTCAGAGTTCAGTGACAGTCAGGAACAGAGGCATGGCTCACCCACGCCGCTGTTAGACTGTCAATGACATCTGTTCAAATAAACTTATGTTCCCATCTCACTAGGCAAGAACAAAAATTCGTGCACTGAAATGTGGAGAACAAGTAGGAGGGAAACAGGAGTGAGAAAGAGTTTAAGTACAGACATGTTATCCCCCCATCCTCTACCCCCAGAAGGTAAGATGCTCCCAGGGGAGAATGCACCTGAAGTGATCCTGTTAGTTCTAGTCCTTCCTGGGAGCAAATCTCCCACCAGCCAGGCCAATGGTGTGGCCAGAGCAGGAGCTTTAGCGGGGCTCTGGGAGGGGAGGGGATGAGGCATCCCAGGGCAGAGAATGCAGGAGCGAAGGGAGAAGGGGAAGATGGTTGCAGAAGGGTGGGGAGCTGGGGGGTGGCATGGGGGCGGAGTGACACCCTGGGGTGTGGCTGCAGTTCTCTCTGGTGGGTGGTGGGTGAGGGAAGGAAGAGCAGCAGGGGGCCCAGAAAAGATGTTCCTTTGCTTCCTCCCCACTCCTCTTAAGAGCCAAACCTTAGAAGTGATGTGACAAGAGGGGGGGGAGGGAAGTACAGAGATTACTTTCCCTGCCTTTCTTTCCTTATATTTTCTTTCTTCACCTCTCCCTTTTCCAAAATGGCCTGTAGACAGGAACCCCCACTGCTCATCAACCACTTGCTCGGAATCCAAAGGCAAAGCAATCCAACTTTGTTTTGTGTATGCTGATAAGTTTGTATTTGCAACCAAAAGAGCCTTGATAAAATAGTGGTAATTTATTAAGGACCTTCAGTCTCATTTAGACTCACAATACTGTAGGGGAAAAAAATGAGGGCAGTTATTTTTACTCTTGTTTTACAGCTTACAAAGTGGAGGCTCATGGGCATTGTGGCCCCAGTGAATCAGCCTTCTGGGATGCAAGCCTTTGTGAAGCCCCCTCTGATGTTCACTGTGGGCTTGGGTACGGGACTTCCTTTGGCCAGTGGAGTATTAGCAAGCTCAGGGACAAAAGCAGAGGCTTGATAAAACTTTGTACACCGGGACTGGTCTTCTTGGTGCCCAGCCCCCACCTCGAAAAAATGTCCAGGTGTCCAGGATAGAAAGAGGACCCAAGGGGAGGCCTTGTGAGATGAGTTTCATGGACAGAGACGCTCCAGGCAAAGTCCCAGCTGAATCCTGCCACACAAGTGACCTCAGACAACAGAAGAAAAGGGGCAAAAGAGCCTCTAGGTCAGTCCACAGAATTGTGTGATATTATATGTTGTTGTTCTAAGGCGCAATAGATAAATGAAAGCCATGTTAAGTATCCCCCTCTATATCTTGAAGCTAATAAATAAAGTTTGGATTCAGATCTCCTTACTGATTTCAGTGATTTATTCATTGCTCCAGCATGTGACTGAAACTGAAGAAAAATAACTCAAGTTTCATAAGCTTCATTTAAACAATAGAAAATGAGTTTTAGCTCAGAACACTCAGCTATGAAATTATCCTGTCAGCATATAAATGAATTAAAAATATATTTATGTAAATGTGGACAGGTAGGAGAGTGTTACTAAAATACTTAGCATGGTTATACAATGTCTAAATGCTTTTCTCCTCATACCAAAAGAATTACAAAACTACCAAAGACAGAATATATAACAATGTTTATAGCGGTATTATTTCTAATAGCAAAAATAAACCCCCAAACAATTACACACTGACAGAAGAAAGGACAAATTATGATATATTCATACAAAAGTGAAAATAAAGAACTAAAAGCTTCATACATCAACACTGGTAAATCTCAAAAATATCGAGTTGAATCGAGGGGAAAAAAAAGAAGTAGAAGAACACAAACAGCTTAATACCGTTTATGTAAAGTCCCCCAAATACAAACCTTAGCATATTACTTAGGAATACATATGTAATAAAAGCACTAATGAAAATCAAGGGAATAAACACAAAATTAAAAATAGCAGCTGCTCTTGAAGGGAAGAAAGCAGGACACACGTGGAGGAAGGCACAGTGAGGGATCCAAAGACATCGGTTATGTCTCATCTCTTAGTTTGGGTGGCAGATGGATGTGTGTTTTACAACCTACACCGTGTATCTGTGGTAAATAGCTTTTTGTATCTATGAAATATTTCATGAAATCAACCCAGTTCTCAAATACACAACAATTTTAAAGATTTTATTTTTAGGGCGCCTGGGTGGCTCAGTAGGTTAAGTATCTGCCTTTGGCTCAGGGCATGTTCTCGGGGTCCTGGGATCGAGCCCCATGTTGGGCTCCATGCTCAGTGGGGAGTCTGTTTGAGATTCTCTCTCTCTCTCCCTCTCTCTCTGCTCCTCCCCCTCCACTCGTGCTTGCTCTTTCTCTCTCAAATAAATAAAACCTCTCTTTTTTTTAAAGATTTTATTTATTTGACAGAGAAAGACACAGCGAGAGGGAACATAAGCAGGGGGAGTGGGAGAGGGAGAAGCAGGCTTCCCACAGAGCAGGGAGCCCGATGCGGGGCTCAATCCCAGGACCCCGGGATCATGACCTGAGCCGAAGGCAGACACCCAACAACTGAGCCACCAGGCGCCCCTAAATAAATAAAATCTTTAAAAAAATGTTTTTATTTCTAAGTAATCTCTACACCCCACGTCAGGCTTGAACCCACAACCCTGAGATCAAGAGTCACATGCTCTACCCACTGAGCCAGCCTGGCACCCCACAACAATTTTATTTTAGAAGAGTAAGAAAGGGCATACTACAGAGGTAGCCAGACTCCCAATTACACGGTAATAATGGTAAAGCTACCTATAGTTCATAACTCATTAAAACTGATGTCAAAGGAGAAACAGATATTTAAATACAGTGCTTAAAATATTTCAGTTAGTACTTTTCAGGACTTTTTGGAACCCGCCTATATAACATCTCTTTTCTCATCATCAAAATTCCTTCTGAACCCCAGACACAAGGGTCTGTCTTCTAAGCAAGGGCCTGGTGAATAACCTAGACCTTTCATCAATTTGCCTGCCCTGGTGAGGGCACCTGGAAAGGGCCACACTGCATGCTAAGAGAACCTTACTCTTCCCTGGCCAGAGTTGATTGTATCCAGAATGGACATCCGACCCAAAGTTGGCCAGTCATGGTCTGCCATCTGCCTACCTCACCAGCCTTCTTCCTACCACCTTCTCCCTCGAAATCAGTGCAGTTGGTGTCTCTACCTGCTAGAGCACATACCATAATTATCAAATAATCATACAATTATTTCAGTGATTACTTACTGATATCTGTCTTCCTAAACTGTAAGCTCCACAAGGGTGAGAGCAGGTCAGTTTTTTCTCACTATTGTGTTCTACCAACTAGAATAATTCCTGACACATAGTAGGTATGTGATACTTAATACCTACTTTGGGTAGACCTAAAATTAGGGCAAAGGAATCAAAGCCATAACAGAATCCACATTCATCCTCAAAGAAGAAAATGCCATAGAATGCCGCATTAAATTTGACAAATTGAAGGACTTTATAGAAACATACCTGAATGAAGTTGAATTTTCCCAATAACACCTTCTACCAATCCCAAACAAATGGGATTCCAGGCAAGGAGTAGATCAGTAGCTAAAAGAAAACAAGAAGCACTCATGAGAAAATATTAATCAGAGAACATATTAAGACAGTATCTTCAGCAGTCTATTTTAAACGATCAACATCCCCAAAGGGCAGTTATGAACAGCCAGAACTGAATACATTACTGTAAAGCAATTTGTGGAAAAGCATTAAATCCGAGGCCTGAATAAGGTCTCGGCTACAAGGACAGTTATGGGGCGAGAACTGACAAGCTGAGCCTCTCCTCGGATGGGAGGCAGTACTTGGGCGCCCTGCAGTGGAGGAAAGAGGCTGGTACACTGCAAGAGGGCAAATCAGAGAAGTCCTCCACGGTCCCAGCCAGTCCGATTCAAAGACAGGGCCTGAGAAACAGCCAGGAAGAGGTCCACTTACTGGACCACACCGTGGAAAATACCCTTTCCCAAAAACGCTTACACCAAGCAAAGAAATCCAGAAAGCTGGTGCTCTTTTATGGGACTAAGAGCCACGGCTATTTCTTGCGGGCCTAGTCTGTGCCAGGCATCCCAATGAGGGTTCCTCAGAACAGAACAGAATGCTCTGGGTGACTTCTCGCAATTTTCCCCAAGGACGGCACATAACGGATACTAGTCTAGCCGACCAGGCAGGAGGCTAATTCATTACACTCAGTGGATGTGTGAGGACTTCAGGACTTAATTCTCTTGCAAAACCCAGGGTGCAACAGTCTGTTCTATACATGGAGATAAATGTGACGCTAGTGGTAGCTCAATAGCTGGAAAAAATTACCAAGGATGAAAACACGATTTCCCTTAGTAGAAAATTAAAATTACATTTTAATTATTACCATTTAAATTTTATTTTAGGGAAATTTATAATCAATCTGTAACTCATGGGGAAATTACAGACAATAATTCATAGTCTCTAAATTCATTTGAGTTTTGACTATTGTATCTTGAATGCCTTTGTTGTTCATGATAACATTCAGTGGGAGGCAAATAAAGTTGACTTCTCTTTGGGCAGAACTGCAACTCAAAGCCAGACCTGCATGACTCATGGCCTGCGCTCTTAACCATTGTGCTACAGAATCCATACGTGGAACTAACCAGTAAGACAATATTTACATTTTAAGTAATATGCATTCTTATTATAAAAGTCATCCTGTATAAAATTGGAAAAAAATATTTTATCACTCCCATCCCACCAGCCAGAAAACTTATTTTGCTACGTTTCAGGTCATATGTCTGTGTGCATTCCACATCACAAGACTGCAAATACAGCAGTGTATACTAATTTTTTTCTTGTAACATTTCTTGAGTATTGTGTCATGTCTTTAAAATACTCTTCAAGGGGCACCTGGGTGGTTCAGTTGGTTAAGCATCTGCTTTCAGCTCAGGTCATGATTCCAGGGTCCTGGGATTGAGCCCTACTTTGGGTTCCCTGCTCACCCTCTTCCTCTGCTACTCCCCCTGCTTGTGCTCTCTCTCAATCTGTCAAACAAATAAAATCTTAAAAAAAAAAAAATTAAAAAAATAAAATACTCTTCAAAATTGTAACTTCATGGCTACATAATTTTCCACTAAAGGAAGCTTCCTTACTCTTGGACATTTAAGTGATTTCCAGTTTTCCCCCATTGTTAAAAAATACTGTGATAGGGGTGCCTGGGTACACAGTCGGTTGGGATGGTGACCTCAGGATCATGAGATCCAGCCCTGAGTAGGGCTCTGCACTCAGCACAGAGTCTGTTTAAGACTCTCTCTCTCCCAAAGGGGAGCCCTCTTACACTGTTGGTAGGAATGCAAGCTGGTGCAGCCACTCTGGAAAGCAGTATGGAGGTTCCTCAGAAAGTTGAAAACTGAACTACCCTATGACCCAGCAATTGTACTTCTAGGTATTTATCCAAAGGATACAAAAAATAGTGATTCGAAGGGGCACCTGCACCCCAGTGTTTATAGCAGCAATGTCCACAATAGCCAAACTATGGAAAGAGCCCTGATGTCCATCGACAGATGGATAAAGAAGATGTGGTGTGTGTATACGCACACGTACACACACACACACACACACACACACACACACACGGAATATTACTCAGCCAACAAAAAGAATGGAATCTTGCCATTTGCAACGATGTGGATGGAACTAGAGGGCATCATGCTAAGCGAAGTAAGTCAGAAAAAGACACGATTTCACTCATATGTGGAATTTAAGAAACAAAACAGATGAACATAGGGGAAGGGAAGGAAAAATAAAATAAAAACGGAGAGGGAAACAAACTATAAAGGACTCTTAACTATAGGAAACAAACAGGGTTGCTAGAGGGGAGGAGGTTGGGGGATGGGGTAACTGGCTGATGGGCATTAAGGAGGGCATTTGATGTAAAGAGCACTGGGAGTTATATGCAACTGATGAATCACTAAATTCTACCCCTGAAACTATGAATCTATTATATGTTAACTAAATTGATTTTAAATAAAGTTTTAAAAAAAGACTCTCTTGGGGCACCTGGGTGGCTCAGTCGTTAAGCGTCTGCCTTCGGCTCAGATCATGATCTCAGGGTCCTGGGATCGAGCCCCACATCGGGCTCTCTACTCTGCAGGAAGCCTGCTTCTCCCTCTCCCATTCCCCCTGCCTGTGTTCGCTCTCTCGCTGTGTCTCTCTCTGTCAAATAAATAAATAAAATCTTAAAAAAAAAAAAAAAAAAAAAACGGGCGCCTGGGTGGCTCAGTTGGTTAAGCGACTGCCTTCGGCTCAGGTCATGATCCTGGAGTCCCGGGATCGAGTCCCACATCAGGCTCCCTGCTCAGCAGGGAGTCTGCTTCTCCTCTGACCCTCCTCCCTCTCATGCTCTGTCTCTCTTTCATTGTCTCTCTCGCAAAATAAATAAAATCTTAAAAAAAAAAAAAAAAAAAACCTCTCTCCCTCTGCCCCTCCCCCCACACACTTGCTCCCGCTAAGATAAATCTTTCAAAAAAAAAAAAAAAAACCGATAAATGATGGATATTATGTGAATATTTTATTGCCTCTGTAATTAACAGCTCTAGGACAGATTCCTAGGAATGAAATTAGTAGGTGAAAACATAAGAAAATTTAAAGCTTTCAGACATTACTGAATTGCTTTCCACAGAGTTATACCAACTTAGACTTCTGCCTGAAACATAGGAAAATGCTTGTTTTAAGGTACTCTTGCCACCATTTAGAATTTCTTTTTAAATTTTTCTCATTTGCTGGTATCCATTGCCTAAATGATGTTTATTTTCTTTTCACTGCAGGTAAAATTTAACATTTAATTATAAAATCTGCTTATGTTTTCTTTTTCTAGGATTTTCTCATTCATATCTAACACATCTTGTATATTCCTTATTGATTTGAATCCTTTTACACTAAAATGTCGACTCTGACGTGTCTGCACCTATTTTCAATTTTTAATTCTTGTACCGTTCCTTTTTCCATTATTTTTACACTTAAGAAGTTGTTCTTTACCCAGTATTAAGTATTTATTAATTTTATTTCCTTGTTAACTTTTAAAAGTCTAACTACTCTACTGGAATTCATGTTAGTGTATAGACTAAAAATACCCTGATTTCTCTTCGAACAACATGCCAGAATCTCTGTGGCAGGCAGGCCAAATCTCAACATCTACAGATGCCCCTCTAAGGAAAGAGCTCCAACTACCCATAACCCTGTGCCCTGACCTCAGATGAACAGACCACAGTTGTAGGACTCTACCCTTTGGGTACCGAATGAGCTCTAGAAATATGGAAGAGGAATACAACGTTAGAGGTAAAGCAGCCAGGAACAGTTACATTTAAGCAGAAGGAAAGCGGCAAGAAAAATAATGCAGAGGAAAGTGCAAAGTTTGTTCTCAAATTTGTCCCTTCAGTGGAGAAACACTTATCAAGTACCTGCCAGGAACCAGGCGCTGTACCAGGCTACGAAGATATAAAAGTAAAGGAGCAAGCTGTCTAGAACAGAAGACCAGTGGCTGCAGTGGAGATGTGGATTGATAAGATTGGAAAAAGTAAACTGAGGCCAATTGTAGAGAGATGTGAATAAAAAACTAATGAGCGTGTGCTTCCTGGAGACCAGGGCAGGCAGATAATGGCATAAATAAAATAAGACTGCAGCCAAGGATTAGCTGACAACATTGACAGGAGGTAGAGCCTGAGAGAAGGGAAAGGAACAATTACAAGTGTGTTCTAAGAGTCTTAGCCCGTAATGACCTGGAGCTACGTAGCCCAGGGGGTGGTGGGAGCAGTAAGTGAAGAATGCATAGGAGGTTAACATGAACCACCACAAAGGAAGCCAGGAAGGACAGGAAGAGAATAAGTAAAATAAAAAAATGCCATTGAAATCTCTCTTCTCTCCAGAGTGGGAGAAGGAGAAGAGACAGGGTATACAGCAGCTGAAAGAGAAGGTGGGTGAGAACCTCCTAACTCAATAGTCTTTCCCACCTTTGGCATTTTGGGCCAGGCGAATACATCAGCCATTCAAGAAATTAAAAACTTAAAAAATAAAAACTAGAAAAAAAACTATCACAATGACCAAGTTCTGTGCTCTAATGACTAAAAAAGAATAGTCACAGATAATCTTTGAGGTCCAGAGAGAGCCAGTTAAACTCATTAAGACTGAGTTCCTACTGGTATGATCAAGGAGAAGTAAGAATCAGAGGAGATATTCAAGGAGGAAAACAGAAGATGATGAAGTCAAAAGTAGGGTGTAAAAGTTGCCCTTGGAAAGGGACGACACTACCTTTTTCCAGGTCTGGAAGGTGAAAGGCTAAATATAGCAATGGAGAAGCAGCAAAGGAAAAGATCAGATGGCCTTGAGTCAGTAAAAACAGGAGTCAAAGTCCTCTTCCCTTTGCAGGGAGGAAGGCCAGAGGGGGACAGAGAGGGGTACCAGAGGCTTGGCGTGGTGAGGGGAATCCAGAAAGTCAATTTTATTTTATTTTATTTTATTTTTTTTAAAGATTTTATTTATTTATTTGAGAGAGAGAGAGAGCACATGAGAGGGGGGAGGGTCAGAGGGAGAAGCAGACTCCCCGCTGAGCAGGGAGCCCGATGCGGGACTCGATCCAGGGACTCCAGGATCATGACCTGAGCCGAAGGCAGTCGCTCAACCAACTGAGCCACCCAGGTGCCCCAGAAAGTCAATTTTAAAAAGCTCTTTGTGTGCTTGAAACTCAGTGTTTTCAAGAAAAAAGGTGTCAATCCGTTAGTGGGTCATGAAATCAATTTTGTATAACGAGATCAGCATTAACATCAATGAAACAGAATAGAAAACAGGAAAACTGCACCAGGTAAAGAGAAACATTCCATGAAACTTTCTTGCTTCTGGTACATACATACAGGTAAGTGTTCACCAGGACATAATTTAAAAAGTATTCTTTATTATGGATCTCAAACATTTGAACATACTATTTAACTTTGGGGCTCATTATTTCAACTTTGTTGATTATTTTGCTCAACTCCTGTATGTACTTGCTAATATTTTCGACTATTTAACTGAAAAGTTTTTGAGAGAGGGCTTATTTTTTTAAACCTCACACTTTGTGTATATTTTTCCATTTCTCCTTCTTAATTTTTGCTTCAGATTTTGACACTGCATTGTCAGGCACATACACATTCAGGATTAATCTATCTTCCTGGTGAACTACTGTTTACCAGGACGTAATAACTGCCTTTATTTTAAATAGTGCTCTTTGCCCTGAAGTCAAGTTTGTCTAACATTAATACTGTGAAAGGAATACAGTAGGGATTAGAAAAGGATAAATATGGACATTGCTAATCCGAATACATCACTTCTACTCGCCATAGCCTTAGGGACAAAGTCCAAATTCCCTGGAACGCTCTGCACGGGGGCTGGTCCTACCCACCCTCCTCCTGCCTCCCCCCACCCCCAGCATCCTGGCCTTCCTGCAACCATCCAGAAGTGCGCGCAGGCTGGGTCTGGAATGCTGCTCCCCACCCACTTCTGCCTGCTTTTCATTCCAGACTCAGAACAAGAGTCACCGGTGTGCCCTGATATATTATCCACTCCACCCACCCAGTAGAATTCATCAGGCACTCTTTTGCGGCCCTCCTGAACCTTGCTCATATCTCCATCATGGCACCTTATTTTGGTTTCTAATTACTGGCATCTAATTATTGACTTCCCTATCTCCCTGACTGAACAGGAAGCTCATCGAGACCTAGTCTCATTTAGCTTTATGTCCCCAGTACATGGTACACAGCAGGTTCCAAAATGCTGAATGGACAAATGAAGGTATGGCATGGAATTGGAGAGGCAAGTTGAGGTCAGGTAATTTACACTGAATCATAGAAAGGTTCACTACTTACGGTGGCAAAGTTGAGGTCACTTGGTCTATTTCAGATAAAGACGTCAGGGCTGGCTGTGCCCAATACAACACAGGCTTGTCAAAATCAGAACACCACTTCCCACTTAGTCCAGGGCTCTTTTTAATGTACCTCTAACACCATAAGGTTCCTTACAAAATGTTCTGGAGTGTAATACCCTCATCTTACATTTGTATAGGGCTTTCAGCTCACCAACACCATTCCAGCTGCATAAGCCAGAACCTGGGAGACATCCAAAATGCTTTCCTTCCTCCCCAAGTCCTATTGATTTTCCCCTCAATATCTGATGAATGTTTCACTTCTCTCCAACCCCACTGCCACTATCCTTGCCCAGGGCAAGACCTCCCCCATCTGGATCATTCAAAACACTGTCAGCCCTACATCTGGCAGGCTGCTTAACACATAATAGGAACGCAAATATGTACTGAATGCAGGGAGGACTCTAGACAGTTTGGTGCCGTGGGGTGGAGAGCTAGCTGTAAGGAGGAGGCTGAAGAATTATACAGGGACCACTCCGGGGGGACAACAGAGAATAAACGCAGCAGCCGTTCTGTCCAGACGGGGCAGATTTGCACAGGAGATTGAATGTGAGGACCAGTGTGTAGAGGATGGACATAAGAGGGCGGGCCTAACGCCAGAGATCCAGGTGACAGGACAGGGCCAGGTGCACAAGGGCAGCCTGGGCAGACACTGGAACCAGACTAGACAGAGTCTGCAGATGTGGGCACAGTGAGGGTACCGCCTGCTCTCTGTGCCCCAGGTGAAGAGCCTCAGCTCCACTGCACTCTCTGAACGCCTCTCGGCCACAGCTCCTCTGCTGTAAGTGGAAATTCCATCTAACTTGCAGGGTTTGTAATAAGCATCAAATGAGAGAATTATGCAAAAGTGCCCAACACAATGTCTGGCACATAAACATTCAGTAACCTTTAGTTCAAGTTGGGAAATGTATAGGTGTTTAGAATTCCAGGTTCCCACCACTCAAATATCTCCAAGACATTTATTTCAGGGGTCTACATATGGATTTTGTTAAAGAGGAAAGGAGAAAAGAAAAACAAAACTTCAAAATATTTTTACTTATTAAATCTTATGGCAGGACCGTAATTCCTGAAAGCCTTCTCAGAGTAATAGATGTTTTATGAAAATATCTCAATGCCTAGATATGCCCCAGAATCCCGTTTCCTCAGAACATGAAACACGGACCTATAGGTCTGAGCAGCTCACAACTAGGCATCCAGTCTCAGTCCCAGTAACCCATTTGGGTCCAAACGGCAAACTGAGCACAAGAGCCAGCTTCCTCCCTTCCCCTAGATCCTCTACACACAGGAGAGAGGGAGAATCTAGAAGAGGTAAAACCTAAAAGGAGGTAAAAATATACTTGGGGAAAAGACACGAATATTTGGTACACTTTCATTATGTATGTGAAAAGTACTGGGTCCTAAATCATGAGAAACCACAGAAAAATAATAAACAGAATGTCTAACTTTTAATTAGCAACAGAAAGACACCTGCCAAAAATTCAAGCTATCCAGTGGAAGATGAAGAGAGTGGTAGGAAAAAGAAAAACAACAAACCACATACACACAATAAATGGAAAACATAAATAAAAGGTAGAAATAACTCCTAATATACTAATAACTAAAATAAATGTAGGGGCGCCTGGGTGGCTCAGTTGGTTAAGCGACTGCCTTCGGCTCAGGTCATGATCCTGGAGTCCCAGGATCGAGTCGCGCATCAGGCTCCTTGCTCGGCAGGGAGTCTGCTTCTCCCTCTGACCCTCCTCCCTCTCATGCTCTCTGTCTCTCATTCTCTCTGTCTCAAATAAAAATAAATAAATAAATAAAAAATAAAATAAAATAAATGTATAGTTTTGGGGCGCCTGGGTGGCTCAGTTGTTAAGGATCTGCCTTCAGCGCAGGTCATGATCCCAGGGTCCTGGGATCAAGCCCCTCATCGGGCACCCTGCTCCGTGGGAAGCCTGCTTCTCCCTCTACCTCTCCCCCTGCTTGTGTTCCCTCTCTCGCTGTGTCTCTCTCTGTCAAATAAATAAATAAAATCTTAAAAATAAATAAAAATAAATGTACAGTTTCAACTAACCACTTAAAGGAGAGACTTAAGTCTCAACCTCTCAGTTTATTTAATTCTATGCCTGTTTTATTCACCACTGGTAGCAGGCACTCATTTAATAGTTATTGAACCAAATGAATGAATAATTAAGTAAAAGTAAGCATGAAAGATTGAAATGGAAAATGGATTTCTCCTACCAACTGCTTATCTTCAATGACATTTAATAAGCCTACCATCTTGTTTTTACTGTTTTTAAAGGAAGCCCCAAAAGACCAGTCTTTTCCAATATGGCGCTTTTAATACTAAAAGCATTTATCTTTCAATAAATATAATAAATAATGCAGTGTGATTTCTTGCAATGGAAGACTTACCTGAAAACTCGAGGAAACTTTAAATTATCTTAAAAGGTCTAGCAGGGGCACATGGCTTCCCTTGCCCATGTAAAGACGAGACAAAACAATAGAGGGAGGCCGAAACGGGCAATGTAACTGGCACAAGAAGGGAGTGTAGTATCGTCTCTCTAAACCGTGGGGACTCTGTTGACTGGTACAGCACCTTGCACACAGCTCGCTTCAAAATGTGTGGTTTTTTTTAACCTGTTAACTCTTCACTAAGGAAATAAAAGGTGGTATTAGCAGAGTTTGTGTGTACAGAGGACGCATGTAGATATTAGTCTGAGCAGACATGGCAACTACCCTCGGTAATGGACACCTTGTCACCAATATTAATGGCTACTCTGGAGGCAGAAGGCAATGGCATGGCAGAGAGTGTGACCAGTGGGCTTCTACCATCCTTCCACAAAGAACAGCCATGTAATGGATCTGCTCCAACAAACATATTGCTTCCTAATCTTTCCTTCAAAAGGTACAGTCCCATGTGTCACGCAAATTTGAAAGAGAAACATTTCAAATTTGCAAATAGGTTTTAAAATTTAGGAATTTCAAAGTTATCTAGTAGAGTTGCTTACAAATTACTAAAGTATAGCACTTTAGAAATAATGTCAAATTTAAATTAATGAAATAATTAAAGTAACATACACCCGAAGACATTTGGGTATTTTGTCATAGCTCAATTGTTTGACCCATTAGGTCAACATTTCCACTCTTATTTCGGACCCATCTGGCAGTACATGGCTTCTATTTTCACATGTCCTCCTCTTCCTGGTACACAGAAAACAAGTGATTAAATATGGTATGCCTGCAGAGCGCATGAGTCACTCATTCCAAGAGCCCAGAGTGACTGGCACACCCTCAGCCCAAGATAAGCCTGGGGTCTCACACATCTACTGAAGTTTATGGGCAGTTTCACTTGTGTCTTTAAGAAAAAAAAAAAAAGCTGCTAGAGTATGCATAAATAATCAGACCCAAGTTTCACTTCCTGCTAAAGACAAAGGATATTATTGCTCTGAAAAGACAATCACCAACACCAAAGTCAAATAGATGAGGACAAGGGTTCTAACACGAGGACTTGAAAGTTCCCATTGTTAGTTCATGCTTCAGTTCTTAAAATTTAATTAAGCAGGGAAAACAGGTTAGGGAATCATTTGACTCAGGTGCCATCTTATAAATGCAAAGTTTTGTGTTTTTTTTTTAAAGATTTTATTTATTTATTTGAGAGAGAGAGAATGAGAGGGAGGAGGGTCAGAGGGAGAAGCAGACTCCCTGCCGAGCAGGGAGCCCGATGCGGGACTCGATCCCGGGACTCCAGGATCATGACCTGAGCCGAAGGCAGTCGCTTAACCAACTGAGCCACCCAGGCGCCCTAAATGCAAAGTTTGATACACATTTTTTTTTTTAACTCTCTAATGGTAATTATTTTCCAGCATTCAGCAAGCTAAAAAGCTAACCCAATTTAGAAGTTCTAGCAGCTGGTGATTTCCCAGTGTGAATTCTAACTCAATGGTTGCTGATCCTGGCTTCTCAGGATCATCATCTGGGAGATTTAGAAAATGCGGATGCCTAGGCCCCACCCCTTCAGAGAGAGTGACTCAGTTGGTTAGGGTGGGGTCCTGGCACAGGTATTTTGTTAATCTACCCCAGGTGACCTAATGTACCAGCAGATTGAGAATTACTGGTCTAAGGGATTGTAAGTTACTGGGTGGAACCTGCATTAGTAATTTTATCAGTTTGATTCATAGATGATGCCCGCGCCATGTAGGAGTTGAAACACTTTCATGAAATAAAGTACTATGAACTGCATAAAGATCTCATAACATAGTTGGCATAAAAGCTGATCTAAGGGGCGCCTGGGTGGCTCAGTCGTTAAGCGTCTGCCTTCGGCTCAGGTCATGATCCCAGGGTCCTAGGATCCAGCCCCACATCAGGCTCCCTGTACTGCGGGAAGCCTGCTTCTCCCTCTCCCACTCCCCCTGCTTGTGTTCCCTCTCTCGCTGTGTCTCTGTCAAATAAATAAATAAAATCTTAAAAAAAAAAAAAAAAAAAGCTGATCTAAACTAGTGTAAAGAAATATTTCAAAAAATAACCCTAAGAATACTTAAAAGATGAGAGCCACTATTTAGTAAAGGGATCTTAAGAATTTCTACACTTTTAGGGGCGCCTGGGTGGCTCAGTTGGTTGAGCGACTGCCTTCGGCTCAGGTCATGATCCTGGAGTCCCGGGATCGAGTCCCACATCGGGCTCCCTGCTCGGCAGGGAGTCTGCTTCTCCCTCTGACCCTCCTCCCTCTCGTGCTCTCTGTCTCTCATTCTCTCTCTCAAATAAATAAAATCTTTAAAAAAAAAAAAAAAAGAATTTCTACACTTTTCTATTAAAACAGGGATCTAATTATGGTGCGGTGACAGAGCTACAGAGTTTTGACCATGATCATGAAGGATATCAGAAATTGTTTTTTAACCTCTACAATAACCAATCTAAAAATTGTTATGATTCTCTGACATGTAAAGTCCCAACTGTCACATCTCAAGAAAAGGCCAGTGCAACTCAAAAAAGAACAGAGGACAATCAAAGAAAAAAAAAGACTTCTGTGAAAGGTCAGATGCTATAATCAGGTTCTGAGAGGACCTGCTGGAAATGTATAAAATTATGGAAGGCATGGACTTCACAGTGCATTCAGAATACTAACACAGGAGACACATGTTTAAAAGACATGGCTTGTGGGGCGCCTGGGTGGCTCAGTTGGTTAAGCGACTGCCTTCGGCTCAGGTCATGATCCTGGAGTCCCGGGATCGAGTCCCGGGATCGAGTCCCGCATCGGGCTCCCTGCTCAGCAGGGAGTCTGCTTCTCCCTCTGACCCTCCCCCCTCTCATGCTCTATCTCATTCTCTCTCTCAAATAAATAAATAAAATCTTAAAAAAAAGATTTAAAAGACATGGCTTGAGAATAAATGAAGGCAAGTACAGTTTAAATGACAATTTTCCAAACTCATTACCTTAAGAGGCTGACAATATAGTCAGTTCAAATAAGGATCAGATAAATCCTCAAATAAAAAAACTCATAATGCATTACCCAAGGGTTGGGATATACCCCCCCTCGGTGCTCCCCAAAACTGCTCTTTGATAGATCTTTCAAAAATAGGATCCTGAAAGCTAAATCAGAGCTAACAATTGGTATTTTCTTTCCTCATTTTAAAACTCTCAACCAAGATGCATAAAATTAGCACTTCAATAATTAAATAGATGCAACTTTTCTCCCAGCTGGTGTTTAATTTCCTAGCCTTTCCTGAAAACTTTGTTTAAAACTCTTACTCTCTTCGTGCTCGCTTCGGCAGCACATATACTAAAACTCTTACTCTCTTCTATCTAGGATGGCTTGTATAGTCATTCTGCCACCATTTGTCCCCACCAACAAAAAGCTCAGCCTTCAAACCCACCATCAGGTCTAGGATTTGCCCTTCTAATTGGCCTCAGATGAAGATGCTTCTAGATCAAACAGAGCGTGCTGTGGGTGGGAGGTAAGGAGGAGAACCTGTACAATTTCAGTCTGGCCATTAGGCACGACTCATTCTCATAAACCTTTTTTGCTTTACTTTTTTTTGTTTTTTTTTGAGTACCCAATTAGAATGAAGTCATGATGCACACAAAGAGTTACGTCTGCCAAGAAAAAAAAGTCCAGAAAAGTCTACTAGTGTATACAGCTAGTTTTTTCCCAGGACTTACCACTCTTACAGAGAGAAGCAATCAGACTATTAAGAGCTGGAAGAAACTTCGCAGAATCAAATAAAAGAGCACCTTTCTTCCCACTTTCTTTATTAGGAAGAAAAACAGATTTTCACCACCTTGAAAAAAAAGACAACACTAAAACCTCAAACTTTAATACCCAACCCAAGCCTCCCAGCAGAACTGGGCCTTAAGCTCTGTCACAGCATCTGTCACTCTAGAATGCTGTGTATGTCTCTCCCCCACTGGACCACAGCCTCAGCCACAGGGTACAGTGTTTTAGTCACCTTTTTCTTTGGCACACTGCCCAGCAGACAGGTCTTCAATAAATGTTTAAAGAATAAACGACTTCACAGAATTTCAGACTGAATATAATTTGGAAGAAGAAACAGAACACAAAATTACAGGGAGGAAATGAGGCTGCTTCTTTGCAAAAAGGGAGTTCAGATGGTCCCCCATTCACAATGGTCTGACTTATGACTTTCTGACTTTACAATGGTGCAAAAGAATACAGAAACTGTATTCTGAATTTTAAATGTTGATTTTTTTCCTGGGCTAGTGTTATGCCAATATCATAAGCTCATGATGCTGGGCAGCCCTGGCTACCTGTAGCTCCCAGTCAGCCATGTGATCCCAAGGGTAAACAACCCACACACTTAACAACCATTCTGTACCCATACAACCATTCTGTTTTCACTTTCAGTGCAGTATTCAATAAATTACAGGAGGCATTCAACACGTGATTATAAAATAGGCTTTGCATTAGATGATTTTGCCTAACTGTAGGCTAACTGAAGTGCTCTGAGCACATTCAAGGCAGGCTAGGCTAAGCTATGTTTGGTAGGCTAGGTGTGTTAAATGCACTTTTGACTTACAATATTTTCAACTTACACTGGGTTATCAGGATGTTACTCCATAAGTCAAGTGAGATGTGCACTGGAAAGAGGTAAAGGGGAATAAATGAAATAGCTACTAGAGATGAATCCTGGAAGCCAAGAAGCACAACTGCCCAGAAGGAAGAGTAACAAACTATTGCTCTGCTCAACAATTTGGTCTGTCGCCCGAGGGTGGGGAGATGTATATGTGCCTGAAATAAGAAGAATGTATATACCTGGCATAAAAACAATGTATAATGATATTCAGAAGCGTCATTAATATTACACATGCAAACTACTAAAATTAAAAGCATTATGGCAGTGTTTAAATTTCCTAATATTTCTGATCTTGTGACTGTTTCAAATTGTATATATTGACCATTGCAGAAACTGTGAAATTTGAAGTTCAGTGTAAGTGAAAAGTGTTTAAAAAAAAAAGCCTGGGGTGCCTAGGTGGTTCAGTCGTTAAGCGTCTGCCTTCGGCTCAGGTCATGATCCCAGGGTTCTGGGATTGAGCTCCGCATGGGGATCCGTGCTCCGCGGGAAGCCTGCTTCTCCCTCTCCCACTCCCCCTGCTTGTGTTCCCTCTCTCGCTGTGTCTCTCTCTGTCAAATAAATAAATAAAATCTTTAAAAAAAAAAAAAAAGACTCAAAGAAAATGTAGTTTTAAATATCCCACTATCAAGTTAAAGACATGCATGGTTAAACTTGAATGAACCTGAAATAAAATGAATTAACTTAAAAGAAAAAACAACAAGAAACACTGACCTAAAATCAACCTGTATTTCATTCAACCAGCCTTACCAAAGAAAGCACACAGGAGTGGATGCTTTTTTTGTGAATGAGAGCAGTTTCTTTAAGGGTCTCACAGCAACCGGAAAATGAGTCATCCTAACAGAGCATGGGATTTAATTAAGATCCTACCAGTATGTGTTGTGATAGTACTATAATGCTAAACGTTCAGTGTTTATCATCAATTCTAAAATACTACTTAACATATTATCAACAGCTACTGATAATTTTAAAAATGTATTATTTCTTTATTTTGTTAAATATACTCCAAATGTTCTTCTCAGCTCAATTATGGTCAGTTAATACATAATGATTATAACTTAGACTAGCTAACAAGTAATTATTTGCTAGGGGTTCTAGGACATTGCTGTTACTTCTCAGGGCTCGTGTTTGCAAGATTAGATTTTTAAAGGTTATATTTTAAAACAGCTGAACAGAAATAGACCAGTTTACAGTTTATTCATAGAAAAATAGTAATACATCTTACAAAGCTCTAACGCATTTAAATCTCCATGAAACCACACCAAAGTCAGACTATGGCTCTGAGAATCCACACAATCAACGGCACAAACTCGCTTGATTTTCCAATAGTCTAGTATCTATCTGCAAATACATCAATCACCTAATTTTGTTATAAATCACAAGGAACAAATTCAGCAACAAGTGCTTTTGTTTTGTTTTGTTTTGTTTTTGCGTAAGGGCCAGTTCGAGAAAAATAAAAAGGTCTTTATATCCCATTTATTTTCATTCAAAAAGAGATTTATTGAATCCCAGACTTAAAAGTTAGATTTCCCCCCCTTTATGAGTAAAATGAAAATGAGCACGGGTTTTTTTTGGTTGGCAAGACAGGCAGTGTTCTGGTCTTCAGTTCTTAACATTCTCTGTTTAATCCTCCCAATAGCCCCTTTGCTGCTCAAGATACACAGGGTTGACAAGGGACTAGAATCATTTCAATTCATTCAATATAATTTTTATAGAAGACCTGCTATGGGTCAGGTGCTAGGGAAATGGTGAAAAATCTACACCCCCTTCTTACTGGGGCTGAGGTAGGCTGGGCAGTTAGGACAAAGGGGAGTCATGCGGCTGGGCATCCGGGAGCTGCACGAATGCATCCAAATTTCTGAAACACCAAGCTGTCAGGGCTCCCTGGTTTCTGGCACCTGAATGCTCTGACCTAAAAGGCCTTGACACTGCCTCTTCTCTGAAGCCAGACTTTGGCAAGTCCTGGCATCTGCTGGCTCAGGCCTGGTCGGAACACAAGCGTCTAGGAACCAGTGACCCTACAAAGGTTCTGGCCCACTTTGAAGGTGGTTGTCCTGAAGACCTTCTCTCCTCCACTCCCTCTCTACTTTATGTGCTCTGCAAGGATGCCTGTGAAATTGGATCCAGGACTCTTGACAGACTGGGAAAGGCTTCGGGTTGCTCATCACTGGCTGAACTAGTTACCAGTCAGTACATATCAATGTTTCTACTCCAAGATCTACCCTGTATCTAGTCCCTTCCCAAACTGCAGATGTTCTTAAAACTTAAGAGAAACCTGATAAACTGACCATAACTTGGAAAAACCACTGGGCAATCTATTCTATAACATTCCCTGTAACTACGTAAACTAATTTTGCAACAAGGAGTCAGGGCAAGGGGTAGGGTCAAAGAACCAACCAATAGTCCCTTTATCAGCCTTTCGTTCTATATAGATCCTTTCTCAATATGCATGCTTTGACATTTAAGGCTTTTTTATTTTCTCCATACACTACCCTATAATGAATATAATAGCTAAAGGCACATTTCAGATATTACCCATAAAAATATAAATCCTATAACTGTAGTCAAGAAGGTAGAAAGGTTTATAAAACGTTTTTGTCGGAAAATTTGGCTTTGGAGTCATATACCGGATTAGAAGCCTTATTCTCTTACTCTGTGAACCTGGACAAGTTACTTCTCTGTGCCTCAGCTTCCTCACCTATAAAATGAGGTTAATAATAAAATCCTCCTCCTGATGTTTATTGTGGGGATGAAATGAAACAGTACATATCGAGGGCTCAGAACAGTATCTGATTCAGAAAAATGCTCAGTACATAAAAGCTATTGCTATTATTACTATTAATCTCAGTTGACAATGTGGACAACAAAATATACACAAAACTTCCCCGAATCTGTACTACTTGATTGCGAATGTCATCAGTCATGTTAGACTGGTTTTTTTTAAGCTAAAGAAGGTGGGGGTTACTTTAGAAAGAGGGGTCTTTTCTACCTTGCATGCATCAATGTTCATAATAATAAATGTACAATCAACCTAACTGCTTTCCTGTTAGAAATAAAAAATATGGGAGAAAAGTAGTTTGGGGTATAAAACTGCTAAGCCATTTAAAAGAAACTGAAGACTAAAGACACCAGGAAAAAACCTAGTTATTCAACAAAATGGTTAAAAATATTTTTACAATAGATTTAATAATCAATTTTTTAAAAAGGTTTTATTTATTTATTCGAGAGAGAGTGAGAGAGAGAGCACGCGCTCGCACTAGCGGGAGTAAGAGCAGAGGGAAAGGGACAACCAGACTCCGCACCCAGCACGGAACTTGATCCCACAATCCCAAGATCATGACCTGAGCTGAAATCAAGAATGAGTCGCTCAACCAACGGAGCCACCCAGGCATCCCAATAACCAATTTTTAAATTAAAATGCCCTAGGGTGCCTGGGTGGCGCAGTCTGTTAGGCACCTGCATCTGCCTTGGCCTCTGGTCATGGTCTCAGGGTCCTGGGATCAGGCTCCTTGCTCAGCGGGGAGTCTGATTCTCCCTCTGCCCCTCACCCTGCTCATGCTCTCTCCCTCTCACTCTCTCAAATAAGTAAATCTTAAAAAATAAATTAAAATGCCCTATTATGTTTTGTCATGGTAATTCGTGAATTTTTAGTAAACATGAGTTTTTAAAAAGATAAAGTTCAAAATCATTTTTATCTAAAGTAAATACCAAATGACACTAAAAACTTTAAATAAACTGAATCTAGCTTCATAAAATACAATTCCTGAAAAGAGATAAAAGTTCTAGGTGGATTTCAACTGTATAATTTCTCACTCAGAAAAAGTTAACTTCATATGACATACTAAAAATAATTTTCATCAAATTTTTAAGGTTTCTGTGAATTCTGAGAGCTACTATCCCCTCCAAAAAAATGTTCTCTGGTATTCATCATTCAGAGTATCATATCTATAAATATAGTTTACATGCTTATGAATGTTATGTATATGACAGATGCTTTGCCATCTTTTTATGGTCACTCAGTCTCAGAATAGAATGAAGCAATACTCAGCAGGAAATTACATAACACCATCATATCAGACAAAGCCACAAGCACTTAGTGGAAGCAATTTTAAGACTAAAGAGATAAGGGGCGCCTGGGTGGCTCAGTCGTTAAGCGTCTGCCTTCGGCTCAGGTCATGATCCCAGGGTTCTGGGATCGAGCCCCACATCGAGCTCCCTGCTCAGCGGGAAGCCTGCTTCTCCCTCCTCCACTCCCCCTGCTTGTGTTCCCTCTCTCGCTGTGTCTCTCTCTGTCAAATAAATAAATAAAATCTTTAAAAAAAAAAAAAGACTAAAGAGATAAGACCATATCACCCTTCCCCAATAGTAGACTGTATTATATTCCTTTTTAAGTCTTTAAATTATAATCCTTATTCTCAGATAGTAAAACACCACTCTCAGGAGTTTATTGAATATTCACACAGAGCTTTACCATTTTCCCTGGTAGAAAATAAAACAATCTCCTGTAGTTATTACCCTGCAAAGGACATAAGCATCCACTAAAAAGCAGTTGCTATATATGAACGCAGACTCCTCACTACCCTTAAGAAATGGAAAAACCAGAAAAAAATAACAGTACTCAAGTGTTTAGCTAGAAGAAAAAACTGAAAAAATTAAAACACTGTTAAAGAAGAAAATAAGGAATACTACCACAAAGATTAAAAAAAAAAAGTGATGCTAAATCAGAAAAATAACACAAGTGGAAATTCACCTTTCCTCATATTTACTTCCTCACCCAGCTGGACAGAGATTTTCTGCCCCAATTAGAAGATATTCTAAAACAGGGCCTAAAATTAATATTAAGCATAACACAACATCCTACTTTTATGGCAATGATACTACTGAGAAAAAACTTGGACTTTAGCTCAACTCACACAAAAAGGCCTTCTTCCTCCTAACCACTCTAAAGCCCAGATACCAAGATGAGTACATACGGTCCTTGCCTTGGAGAATGCATGAGCAAGCCAACTATTATCATAGGATGATGCCGTATGGGCTATAAGTGTGCACTAGGCATAAAAAGCACTTGGAAACACGATAAAGGTGACCAATAATTCTGCCCTAGGGATGTGGGCTAGGGTGAGCACAGTATCTGAGCTGGGTCTCACAGAATAAATTAGGCAGGAAAAGGGGCGGACAAACATTCCAGGCTAAGGAAATGGTCTATAAATATCAATAGCGATTCTTCCGATATCTCTAGGAAAAAGAAAAGTTCAATAGCCACAAACAAAAACCACAATGCTCACAGCCTTTTTGGTTTTGTAATACTGCCCTTTGGAAAACAAAAGGACTTGGTCAGTAATCTATTCAGTTAAATAGCCAATAGAAAGCAATGAGATTTTAAATGCTGTCATTACAAACAATAGCAAAACTGTCCATGAAAGCAGAGGGAAAAGATCCAATAAAATGAAGATAATATTAAATGATTCTATAGAAAAAGATCTGAAAAGCACTTATCCAATTAAAATACCATTATTAATAGTCATTCTTTAGAAAGGATCTTGAGTACTGGATAGGAAAAACTATTTGGTAAAGTTTAACGCGTGGGATCCTTTATTCACTGGGTACACTTGAACACTAAAGATCAAAACAGGCTGTTACTTCAGAAACATAATGGCCTCTTCCTTCCTCCAGATTTTTGGTCGACTTCTCTCTGTGGTCTCCTATATCCTCAGAAGTGATATAAACTTAATTGCAAAGACGAGAGCCATTTTATTCAGAAAAAAATTTTTTAATTTGCCTTTTGATATGGACTTTGGATATATAAACAGTAATACAAATCACATGGCTTAATCCAAAATCTAGGCCCATATTACCCTGTGAATATTCCTTAAAGGCTTAAACCTGTGACTCATCTGAGCTTCTTAGCTCAGAAGTATGGGTTTCAGTAGCCTTCCACTGAAAGTTGCTAGCCAGCATCCAAGAAGAGTTGATTTACTTCACTTGAGGGGAGTAATTTATCCCCAAGCAACCAGGACTGGAGAGCCTCCTGGTACAAGAAACAAACATAAACCAAAGAAAATGACAAATAATTCACTTAAAACCCCTCCTATTCAGAGAACTCCTGTGACCTTACCTCACTGCATGTAATTCCACTAGCTTGGTTCACCTCTGTCAACCTTAGAGGCTAAGAGAAAGGAAAGACTGGCCCTAGAAATGGAAATAACAAAGTCTTCCCTATTTATATCTTAATCAACTGCCCAAATTCACAGGTGACCACCTAGAGATCTCCTGTTTCTTTACAAAACACAAGAATTCTTGTCCTCCAAGATGTACACTGAACAAACACTGAACAAATTGGTATTGTTTTAAAAACATTTTTGTGATGTACAAGGACTCAAAAGCCCAACCCTCATTTTATAGTTGAGGAAATGAGGCACAGAAAAGTGTTCTGTCCGATGAACTGGAGATGATCTCAAGTTCCATCCAGCTGTAATAGTCAAGCTCTAAGAATCTAAAGAGTTGGCTCTTTGGCAGCCTGGAGAATTCTGCAATCTACCTTTCTTCAAGGAGCATTTGAAACCTTACCCCAACCTGGGGGCAGGGTGGTGGGGGGTGTGCCAGGCAAATGGTCAAATCAGGAAAAACAGAGAATAGAATGACTGGAGACTGGCCAAAATTATCCTATCTACAACAACTTCTGTCCCAAGATCATCAGGAACTTTATCAGGGTGCAGTCATTTCTCTTCCATTCTGAATAGAGGAAATAAAATGTAATAGCTAGAAAATACACCCAGAGCCTAGGAAAAAAATAATAAGTTCTCCTTCACTACTCTCACAAATCAACTAGCAGGTCTTCATAAGAAAGCAGTGGAACCTGCCGAAAAGTGTTCTGGAGGCTCTCTGTGAGCTCAGGCAAGTTACTCAAGTTTCACACCTGTCTTCTCACCTGAAAAAGAGAATACCACCACCTGCTTCTGTAAGGCTGTTGTGGGGTTTGGGAATAATATATTAGGGAAAAGGTCCTTGGAAATCATCTTATACACGGTTAACAGCTGTGACGAAATGCTCATTTGGACTTTCTATACTTTTCAGTTCATAGCATGTAATCCTTGTCTCCATTACACAAGAATTACAAGTAAGTTTTAAATATTCTGGCTATTTCTTTAAAGAATTCTATTCCCTCACTTCTAAAGTGAAAGCTCTCTGAGATGATTAGGAAAAGGAACCGGCAGCCTCAAACGGGGAGGTGCTACGGAGTCCCCCCACAAAGGAAACCGCCCCCTGGACCCATGTCAGCTCTCTGAGGGCAGGGACTGCTCTGTTTGACTCACCGCTGTCGACTAATTTTCCTAACGCAAACGAATCGTTGCAGACTTAGGCATCTCCTAACAGCTTACATGACACCCAAACACTGCCCCACGATACATCCTGTACGACAATATTGAGTCATACGAAAGTATTAAAAGTTTAACATTACAACGCAGTTCAGTTATAATACTAAAATCAAAGAAAAGGTGCTTTAAGTCGGGTGCCTATGAGGTAACCAGAACGAAGTCACACCTTTAACAATAAGGGACCAGAAACACACAGATGTCGACAGGGAGTGAACCTTCCGCAGGACTTTCCACTGAACCGGCGCGATCGTTTCTGGCCCCAGATCGGGATGGGATTCGAACCCAGAACTTGTCTCAAAGGACGTGCCAGAGCCGCTCCAGAGTGGAAGAGGCCTCTAAGGCCAGGCGCCCCTCGTCCGAACTTTCCGGCTCGGCTCCGGTCCGCTCCCCGGGGTAGCAGAGCGGATCTCGACGCGGAGGCGCGCTCGGACGGACGAGGGTCGCCGGCCCTTTGTCCCCCGCGGAGGCGCAGAGGCGAGACAGGAGCTCCCTCCCGTCAGGAAATAATGACAGCTCGAGCGCCTCCGCTCGCGCCCGCCCCGCCCCGCCCCGCGCGCCTGGGCCGCAGGCGGCGCCCGCCCGGCTGCCCCCGCCGAGGGGCGGCCGCGCCCCCTCCTTGCCCCCCGCCCCGCCCAGCCCCGCCGCGCCGGGCCGGGCCCAGGGCCACCCCACGCCGCCACGCTCACCGGGTCGGAGCTGGAGGCCGCCGTCGCGGCGGCTGCACCACAGCGCGCGCTCGCCCTGCTGCAGGATGTAGTGGTCCTTGGCTTGGAAGAGCTCCATGCCGGCCCCGGGCGCCGAGGGAGGAGGCGGCGGCGGCCGGGCGCGCCCGTGTCTCCGCGGCCCCCGGCCCCGGCGGCGGCGGCCCACGGGGGGCGCGCGGGGCGTCCTAGTCGGCCGGGGCCGCCGGAGTCCGCGCCTCGAGGAACAGCGACTGAGGGAGCGCCCCAGCGGCCAGGCCCGCTGGAGGAGAACGCACACCGGCGGCGGTGGCGGCGGCGGCGGCCTTGGAGGCCTCTCCCCCAGCTCCGCCCCTTGCCCGGCCCCGCCCCTGGCACCGCTCCCGGCCCCACCCCTTCAGTGGCCACGCCCCCGGCTTCAACCAGGCTCCTCCCCTTCCCTGTCTCCTCCGCGCGCCTCTTTCTTCTTTCCGCTCCCCTTTCTGCCTTTTCCCGCCGCCCTCTCCTCCAGCTTCTCCCGCGTTTCTCCTCCTGGCTCCTCCCCACAGGCTCTTCCTCCCTGCTCTCCTCCTCCCCCAACCCTCCTCCCGCTCTTCCCAGGCCCCGCCCCTAGCGGGCCCGCCTTCCCTCCAGAGGCCATGGCAGGCCGAGCCCGGGCATGGCTGAGTCAGGGGCCAGCTGCCCTCATGCCCTGTAGCCTATGGAGCAGAAGCTCACTCGTGGGGTCTTCCCTCCCATGCCGGCGGGTTATTCGCTCCTTTCACCAGCCCTGAGGAAAGCCCGGCCGACTCCTTACATCCAGCCTGAAACTCCCTCCTCCCCGGGCCTGAGCTGCCCGCAGAGACCCGGACCAGGAGAGCCTCCGGGAAATGCGACCCAAGACGCTGGTTACTGGGGTCTAGCCCCAGCCAGGCTCTCCTCAGAGCAGGGCCGTCCTCTAGTTTGTATTTACTCTTAGAACCTTGTGACGTTTGACAACAGCAGGTATTCAACAAATACACATCAACCAGGAGCATGTTAACAATAAAAAACACACAATTATTAGCACAGGGCTCTGACTAGCGAAGAAGAAGGGAGCAAAGTCCAGAAGCTATCGTGTCCCAA
>NC_138374.1:10393461-10489913 GCF_054177405.1 Leptonychotes weddellii
GTGATCTTGGGGAGATCTCCTGGTCTCAATGGTGGTTGAACTAAATGGCCTTTAAATTACACTCTCAGTTTTATTTATCAGTGAGTCTTGCTACTCCTATCTCTTGCATTCTGTAATGTTTTAGAAGGAAAGGAGAAAAAAAAATGAGGTAGGAGACAAGGAAGGCAATACTTTTAAGCTTCTCCTTAGATAAAAGTGAGAGAGCCCCAAAGCAGCAAGGAATTCCACATTACTAATTATTCCAGCCCACACTGATTTCTCTGCTGAATTTCCATAGCACAGAAAGACCCACGATGACAAACTGTCCTGGAATCTCTGATAAGTACCAAGCCTCCTGGACTGCCCAGACATCTTCAACATAAAGATCAAGAGGAGTGATACTATATCAAATCTCTGTGATGTGACTTGGACACAGAAGATAATGGAGACAAGATTCAGTGGAACCATCAGTTTCAGATTTACTGTTGAAGTGAGCCATATGTTGACTTTCCTTAGCAAAAATGAATAGGTAATGAGAATGACTACTGTATGTTCTACAAATTATTTTGTTACTTTTTAATGAATCACATTGCCAGATGTGAAGAAAACAATGCTATTGTAATTGTTTGAAAACAATTGGCTAGTTGATTGAAACTTTTCCTGATGGTTTCAATCAATGATCCCAACCCTAGCTACCTATTAGAATCACCTGAGGAGTTTTTCAGACCCACCAATGCTAAGACCTCAGACCAATGAAATCAGAATCTAACTGGGTTAGGCTGTGGCATCAGCATTTTTTCCTAAGCTACCCAGAGGATTCTAATGTGCAACCAGGGTTAAGCAACACTTTTTAAAATGAAATTAATTGGAAAAAATCTGCCTGATAGCAGCTTAGCAGAAAACAGCAGTAAGTCATTAACTAATACCACTGTATGGGGGTGGTTACCTATAAATCCGGAGTTAACAAGCAGAATCTTTAGGAGAGAGAAAACCTGAAGAAAAGTTTCTCCTGGACCCTGACTTTCTCCCCCCTCTCTCTAAATGTATGCCTGGCTGAGCAGAATGAGTGAAAAGAGGAAATACTCTGTTCTTGGCAGATATCAGGTCCCCAGTCCCCAGCCACAGCTGCCTTGCCTTGCTCCTGCTATGGAATTCTTGAACCTTAGACCCTGCAGCTTCTCCATTCCCTGGCTGGCCTCCCCATCTCTGGCCTGTGGCTACCTGCTAGCCGCCATCACTCTCTTCCAGCTTCCTAATTCAAGGCCCTCCTGCCCTTGAATGGTGTCACCCAAGTTGTACTAGAAAGTCCATGTGATGCTGTTCTGCTTTTTAAACAGGGATGACCATCCTGCATATTACATATCTTCTTTTACATGTATGGTGTCCTTATACTCATTTAAGCATATTCACTAGGGAGTTAGGTTGTAGGAGCCAGTTCTGTGTGACCTCAGTCCAGTCACTAAATCTTTTTTAGTCTGTTTCTTTATTTATTAAAAGAGATGATCACTAAGGGTTCTCCCAACCCTGAAATCAATGAACGTGAGGAAATGTGTCCACATAGTTAAACCTATGCAAATAATGGTGGTAAATGAGTCAACTCTGATTATTGATTTGACCTTCAGTGTCAAGTTTATTATTTGTCTCAGATTTTTGGGTTCTGATTGGACTCCAGTGTCCTATGGTGAAATTTGACTTTTAACATCATTTCCTTGTCCACAGTCTTGTATGCTGTTCGTCGATGAGAACTTTCTTCAGTCTTGTGTGTATATGAGAAATCTCCCAAAGGAGGGATTTTTTTAAAAATACATATTCTGCCTGCCAGGAGGCTGTTCATTCTTAGCTCTGCAGTGGAGGTGGTTAAAGGCCCAAGGCGCTCATAAGCCAAATGTTTACATTTGACCAATCCTCAGCCAGTTTCTCATGGATTTATCTGCCAGTAAACTTCTGCTACCTCCTCCCATAACTTCATCAGGGACGATTGGAAATTGTGACAACCATTCTGGAGCACTTTGACATATATAAAATTGTTTGAGAAGCACCACAGAGGCAAAAGGGGGAAGGCCTCTCAGGACACTGTCACATTGGTCTAAAAGAAAGATCATTTTGTTCACTGGAGAAAACCATCTCCTTCATTTCTATACTTTGGGGAGTTAAAAAGTACTCGGTGTTTAATTGGCCCGATAAAATTGTCCACCCAAGTCATTGTTTAACCAGCTATAATAATTCTTTCATGTGTGTTTAAGAGAGAAAAAAATGAATCTAATCTCTGCATCCAATCTCCTTCCAGAGGGAAGATAATTAGCCTTTACAGTGATGATTTCATATTTGTCTAAAGCCAGCTGTCTCTCACTTCCTTTCTGTTACGCATTTACTTCTCAATTAAAAAAAAAAGTTAAAAAGTTAGTTCTAAAAAAGCTAATTTGAAAAAAATGTCCAAGATATACTGTTAAAAGAAAATGTCCAAATTGCAGAATAGTATTTTAAAGTATGCCATTTGGGTTTTTAATAGGGGAGAATGAGAGATAGATGTTTTTATAAGCCCAGAATATTTCTGAAATAAAATACAAAAAAGTATGGTTACCTCAGAGGAATGGGAAGGGGGGGCAGATCAGAAATGCAAGGGGGGCAGAAACTTCTTTTCACTTTATATTCCTGTACAGTTTGGTTTTTTTTTTTTTTTTTTTTTTAAAGATTATTTATTTATCCATTTATTAGAGAGTGAGCAGGAGAGAAACAGCATGAGAGGGGAGAGGGTCAGAGGGAGAAGCAGGCTCCCCGCCGAGCCGGGAGCCCGATGTGGGACTCGATCCCAGGACCCTGGGATCATGACCTGAGCTGAAGGCAGTCGCTTAACCAACTGAGCCACCCAGGCGCCCTGTACAGTTTGGTTTTTTAACCATGTGTTTTTAATGCTTTAAATTAAAAAAAAAATGCTAGTTAAATGTGTGTGTATAAAACTCATTCTTCCACCACACACAAAAATATTTTTAGGTAATCTATTGCCTAAGGGTCTAGAACCTTTGTCTTGACAAACCAGGAATCCAAGGCATGGGTCTTTTTATTTTTCATATGTTGCTTAGTACTTTTGAGCTTTCCTAACATCTTAAATGCTGTCAAAGCGAGGTATGGTTAAGTATATAAGCCATTTTTCTGCACTGTATACTTTTTTATTTATTTATTTATTTATTTTAAAGATTTTTATTTGAGAGAGAGAATGAGATAGAGCACGAGAGGGGGTAGGGTCAGAGGGAGAAGCAGACTCCCTGCCGACCAGGGAGCCCGATGCGGGACTCGATCCCGGGACTCCAGGATCATGACCTGAGCCGAAGGCAGTCGCTCAACCAACTGAGCCACCCAGGCGCCCCTGCACTGTATACTTTTTTAAACAGGGCGTAAGGAACAGAGTTTTTTCTTAAGCACATTCTCGAAACCACAGCAGTAACTGTGGCTTGTTCTTCCTCTCTGCCAATTATAACTCTCAGGTGGATGGCCTATTGGGGTGGGTACCATCATAAATCAATAACAATTGTCAAAAATGCTGTCTGTTAGATAATCATGTTAGAGATTTTTTTAAAGAATGCTTTGTACTGCACCAGAAAAGAACAGGGGGGACTTGCTCCTACAGAAACTTGGTACATCCTTGGAACGGCTGCCCAGTAGATTTTAAATCCACTGTTTCTTCTCCTGGTGAAAGAAAAAGAACACGTCACCGTGTTCCACCATTTTGTAAGGGTAGCACTTAGTGACAAGGAAATAGAGGGTTGTGGTTTTCCTATTACTGCTCCATCCTTTCCCCTCAATTTTCCAGCCATTCCCCAGCGAGCCTGAGGAAGCAGGGAAGGTGTGTATTGGGGGAGGGGTGTTTGGACTGCTCCTGACTGGATGCGCAAGGGGGTGGGGTACACAGCTGGGGAGAGTCAAGAGTGTAATGGGATTTGCAAAGTCTCTAATATGATGTTTTTAACAAGGCCCATGATGAGTAACCAGAGACCAGCTGCAGATGTGGCAAACATCTTTCAAAATTTGGTCCTCATCTAATTTTAGGATTAGAGTTATGCTGCTGCTGATCTCAAATAGGGCAAGCCCCTAACATTTAAGTTTCCCGTAAGCAGTGCATCGTTTCTCACGGTTTTTCCCATCACTGTTCTATGAATTAATCAAGATTCTAGGTTGTAGGTGTGATGTTTATAAAGCTACAGCCCAAGGGGCTCAGTCCAGGGCAGTATTGAACTTAAAAAAGGACCCATTCCATACAATTAAAAATAATTTACGGAAATGCAAGTCCTTTGTGTGTATTTCTCAACTACTATAAAGCCCTCTGTAAGTTGTTTTTTTAATCTTACTTTTCTTCTTATCATTGTCCTCATACAGCACAGATATTCCTGTCCCTTTCCTCTCCAGGCTCCTTCCTTTTTTTCAGCTCTTTGCTGTGAAATCTGACCACTTAAGGCTATCTCCTTTCTTGGAGGATGGGAGAGGGAAAGAAACAGCACAAGGTAAAGTTCTCCAGCTGTGCGGCAAAGCGGACAGACTGGGAACACTGACATGAACACGCTGTCCCATCCCTGCTGTAGGGGCCTGTTATTCCCTTGGGATTCAGCATAATTATTTTCATTTTGAACTGGAAAAAAAAAGCGTGCCCTGTAACAAATTTGGGGGTGGGGCTTACATTCAAAGTCCAAAGCCAGGATCTGGACTTTTCTCCCTTTGTGAGTTCATGATGAGAACTCGAAAGTTTGGCTCTGAGGAGGACAGCAAGCTTCAGGGACGGGTGTCCACCTTCAGAAATAAACAAGCTCCAGATCTTAAAGCACTTGCCAGTTCACCACCAGCCCTTTGTTTCCTGCTGGCCCTAACTATGAAGCACATTACTTACTGTTCTGCCTGCTGAGCTTGGAGCTAAGAAATCCAGGGGAGATTGGAGAGAGACAGGAAAAAGCAGTGTAATGCAGGCAGTTCTGATGGACTATCTTTTCTTCTTCTCCCCTGCCCACCCCCCTACCAGCCCTGCACTCTGCTCCAGGCCCAGTAAGCGGAAGTGTCTGCCAGTTGCATGTGACCCCATCAGTTCTGGCAAGTGGGGAGCCCCAGTCTGGCCACCTCCTCCATTCACCAAAGCCATGTGGGTGGGCAAATCTCCCAATTGTCTCTAAGGCTGGCTTCCCTCATGTAAAATGTGGAGAAAATATAAATTTTTTTTACAAGTTTCTCAGCAGGATTCAGTGAAGTCTGAAAGGGTGTTCTGAGCTATTAAGTGTTATAGAAATGTCATTTTATGATTTTGTAAAAATCTACTTTATGTGTAAAGCGTCTCCACTAGATTTCAGATTTCATAGATTCCATATAATATATATTAAATAATGTTGTATATATATTATATATATATAATGTTAATATATATTAAAGAAGAAATAGGGGTGCCTGACTAGCTCAGTTGGTAGAGCATCCAACTCTCGATCTCAGGGTTGTGAGTTCAAGCCCCACGTTGGGTGTAGACATTACTTAAAATTTTTTTTAAAAAATTAAAAAAAGAAGAAATATGTTAATATATACATGATTCAGATGCTTTTAGCTCAAATCACATTGTTGGGAAATAGGAGTGATTGATGTTAATCGTATAACTAGAAGGTGGATGTTGGCCTTGATTCAAATTAGAGACAGAATTCGCCCTGAGGCGAATGATATATAAGCTTCGGGACTTCTGGATTTCATCCAAAGTCCTGTACCAAATTCTGTACTCATTCTGTATTTTCCTTTCTAAAGAGTACCCTCCATATTTTAAAAAGCATTAGGCGTCACAAACCTTGCTCCCAACACTAGCATGAAAGAACATTCTGTGCTTCTACATTCAAGGAGAATTTTGTGCCTCCTCTTTGTCTTCTCTGTTTTTTTTTTTAAGATTTTATTTATTTATTTGAGAGAGAATGAGAGAAAGAGCATGAGAGGGGGGAGGGCCAGAGGGAGAAGCAGACTCCCCACAGAGCAGGGAGCCCAATGAGGGACTCGAACCCGGGACTCCAGGATCATGACTTGAGGCGAAGGCAGTCGCTTAACCAACTGAGCCACCCAGGCGCCCATCTCTTTGTCTTGATTTGTCCTTCCCTCTTCAGATATTTCTCGGGCTTTATTTTAGCCTCTCCCCCCTTTCTAAACTCAGATATACTTTCTGCTACCTCCAATTCTCTAATCCACTAACAGTCATGTAGCTGGGGGGACACATGTACACATACACCCACACACTCACTTCTATCAAGAGATAAATTTGGAGATCGGAAACAGCGTGTTCAAGAATAGCACCATTCATCCCAAATGACTCACAGGGAGCTATTCCAGTTAATGTGGAGCCCTTCTGGTGAAAATGGAGCTGGGAAGAATTCTTTGATTCGATAATGCTAGGCTTATAGATTTTCCAGGAGAGGATTCAAAAGTACTATTAATAGGAAGAAAGTGTTTTCATCATGTGATATCAGACTAGGCTGTCTCTGGAAGAAATGGAACATTCCTTGGGGCAAGGTATGCTTGCCCTTGAGTGATTCAGAAGGAATCTGCTCACACACTTTCCTGGTCAAGGAACTCCCAGAAAGTACGCCAGGCACCACAGTCCTCTCCTAATTCATGGAACCCAATCTCACCCCCCAACCTCCAAAACACACACACACACACACACACTCCAGAGCCAAGAGAGGAACACCCTCAGGAATAGAGGCTGAAGCCCAAAGTGGTAAATACTTGGGGAGACAGAGGGTAGGGGTAGGTCCTAACCTGTTGGAAAGGTTGGAATTTTCTTTTTTTTTCTTTTTATAAAGATTTATTTTATTTATTTGAGAGAGACAGAGCACGAGAGAGAGAACACAAATGGGGGGAGGGGCAGAAGAGAGGGAGAGACAGACTCCCCACCGAGCGTGGAGCTCAACCCCAGGACCCTGGGATCATGACCTTAACCAGCTAAGCCACCCAGGCACCCCAGGGTTGGAATTTTCAAAAGAGGGGCTGGGAGACATCAGACTGGGTGGAAGATAGAATGAAGGCAGGAGGCAGACACTCAAAAACTGGTGAGAGAGAATTGAGGACACGGGTAGTATCCATTCTATATTCTCTGAAGGCCTAGACTTCACCCCACCCAACCCTCAGTGGAGGAGGAAAAGACTAAGTCAGATGAAGGCAGAGCTTCCAGCCCCTCTACTGGACTGCTTTAGGTAGCTCACTGGACATTTCACTAAAAACACAGCACACCCCCCCCCCCACCCGACCGGAGCCAGCTGAATAATAGCCCTCAAAGATATCAGATCCTAATCTTGGAACCTGTAAATGTTGCCTTATAGGGAAAAAGTGTATTTGCCAATATGATTAAGGACCTTGAGATGTGATGAAGGGTCTTATCCTAGATTAATTGGGTGGGCTCTAAATGCAATCACAGGTATTCTAATAAGGAGGCTGAGGAAGATCTTAAAAGTTCTCATCACAGGGGCACCTGGGTGGCTCACTTGGTTAAGCCTCTGACTCTTGATCTCAGCTCAGGTCTTGATCTCAGGGTCATGAGTCGGGCTCCATGCTGGGTGTGGAGCCTACATTAAAAAAAAAAAAAAGTTCTCGTCATAAGAAAAAAATTGTAACTATGTGAGGTGATGAATGTTAGCTAAACTATTGTGGTGATTATATATATATAGTATATACCTGTCCCTATATCAACTCATTATGTTGTACACCTAAAACTAATACAATGTTATATGTCAATTATATCTCAATTTAAGAAGAAAAAAAGGAGGCTGAGGGAGATTTTACACACACAGAGGAGAACGTGATATGAAGACAGAACAGACACTTGAAGATGGAAGTGGTATGTCCACGAGCCAAAGAATGCACAGGTTCTGCCCAAGAGCCTCTGACGGGAGCAGGGCCCTGCTGGCACCTTGACTGTGGCCCAGTGAGGCTGACTTTGGACTTCGGAGCTCCAGAACTATAAAGGCATGAGGCTTGTTATCTTAAGTCATCATTGGAAATGAGTACAACCCCTATTAGAATTCCACATGTGTTTGGTCTGGCAAAGATGGGCAGCACTGGCTTCTAATCATCACGTGAAGCCGCGCTTACTCGTGTGTCACCAGTAGAGGGCGCCCCCTGACCTGTAGGGGATGGTATTCATTCGCTAGGGCTGCCTACAAATCACCACACACTCGGTGGCTTAAATCAACAGAGATTGATTCTGTCCCCATTCTGGAGGCCTGAAGTACAAAATCAAAGTGTTGGCAGGATTGCTTCCTTCCGGAGGCTCTGAGGGAGAACCCATTCTGTGCCTCTCTCCTGCTTTCTGGTGGCTTCTGTGATCTTGGGCCCTCCTTGGCTCGTAGCTGTGTCCCTGCAGTCTCTGCCTCTGTCTTCACATGGATCTTCATATGGCCTGGTCCCCTGCATCTCTGTGAATCTTCTCCTTTTCTGTCTTTTATAAGGGCAGGGGCCATTGGCTCTAGGGCCCACCCTAATCCAGGATGACCTCATCCAGACATCTTTAAATCAATTACATCTGCAAAGACCCTATTTCCACATAAGGTCACATTCACAGATACTGAGTGTTAGGACTTGGACGTATCTTTTGAGGGGACACTCTTCAACCTACTACAGGGCCAATGCCCCTCCTTTCCCACTCAGTGAGGGACTTACAGAGAATTCTAGCAATCATCTAGCCTAATGAAGACTTGGCAAACTAGAGCAACTTGTCCAGGATCGGGCACAAATTTCTGACATCAGCTCTCATAGAAACCAACCTTAGAATTCCTAATCCAGCGTGATTCCCAACACACCACCTAGCCCCTCGGTAATTCCCTACCGAGGAACGATTTCATTTACAATCAGCTTCAAACGTATACCTCACTAATCTCCACACAACTCCTTTTGGCAGAAAAGACAAGCGTACCATACACTAAACATTAAAACCAGGGCTTCATATTTTGAGCTTACATCTAAAAGATTTAAGAAAACACTGCAGTTTCTGGGGCACCTGCCTGGCTCAGTCAGTGGAGCATGCAACTCTTGATCTCAGGGTTATGAGTTTGAGCCTCACGTTGGGTGTAGAGCCTACTTAAAAAACAAAAAAGAAGAAACATTGCAGCTCCAATACTTACCTTTCTGTACCTGTTGCTAAATGATAGTGTTTCTCATAAAAGGGAAAGATTTCTTGAAATTTAGCTGACTTTACATCCCAAAGCAGCTCTTCTGATGTTTCAGAATATAGAAGATTCTTTACACTGGAGGTACAATAATCGCCTCACAGTTCGCCAGGCGTTCTCTGGTTCCAAGCTCGTTATATGTGTTATCTTATTTGAGACAATGGACACCCTCACGTTGTCTCGTGGAACTTCAGTCAGCAGCGTCCAATCACCGTAGGGTGTTTGGAAGGAAGGGGAGAACCATTTTCTGAGGTCTGTGCTAGCCACTGCCACTTATGTAATACTCACCACAGGGTTGAAATCTCTTATTTGGACCTGTCACTACTCTACAACACTCACAAGCTGTCAAGCACTTGTCAAGCACTGTGCTCGCCCTGCCCTGCTCACTTCTTGTGTCACCTTCCTGGGGCTGCTGTAACCAGCTCCCACAAACTAGGTGGCTTACAACAGGAGAAATCTATTCTCTCACAGTTCTGGAGGTTAGAAGCCCAAAATCAGGGAGGTGGCAGGGCCATGTCTCTCTGAAGGCTGTAGGGGAGGATCCTTCCTAGCTTCTGGTGACTTCCAGCCATCCTTGGCACTTCTTGGTTGGCAGCTGTGTTCCTGCTGTCTCTGCCACCACTGTCACATGGCCTCTCCCCCTCTTTAACCCAGTATGACATAATCTTAACAACTAATTACATCTGCTAAAAGCCCTATGTCCAAGTAAGTTCGCCTTCATTGGTTCCTCATGGACATGAATTTGGGGGGAACACAATTCAGCCAAGCACATTTGCCTAAGGAACATTTGTAGGTCTCTTCGGATGGCTTGATTTTCTTTCACTGCCCCTTTCAATACACCAACCAATTCCTTATGTCACTTAGGAAGAAAAAGCCACAAAGAGTGAAACAGAAGCCTATGTGAATTAATTGTCTTGTTTCCTTCTATTTCTAGAGAGTAAAGATTTTTCTCTTAAGGAAAGGTAAAACATCAGTCATGAGGTCAGCCACATTACTGAAGTGTGGATGTTGGCAGCCAACTCCCTCTGTTCCAGGAGTCTCTGTTGCGGGTGTGCTGTTCCCTGAACTGCTTCTCCTTCCCTGCCCTCAAGAAGGGCCCCATCTCAGCCAGCCAGCCTTCTATGATGACGTCCCTAGAGCTTTCAGGGTTGTACCAAGCAGATCTCCAAATTGATGGCTCTGCCACCCGTCCTTCTCCTCCATGCCTGCCCACTGCCCTTGAAGCTGAGCTCCAGCGTAGGGAAGGGCTGTGGCCGGTACCCAACTGTATTAGCAACTCAGCCTCCCATAAGAAAGTGCCACTGATTGGTTGGCTTAACCAATAGGAATTTCTTTCTTCACTGTTGTGGAGGCTGGAAGTCCAAGATCAACATGTCCTCAGGGTTGATTTCTTCTGAGGCCCCTCTCCTTGGCTTGCAATTGGCCACCTTCTCACTGTGTCCTCATATGATTATCTCTCTGCCATGTGTTAGACGTGTTCAAATCTCATCTTCTTATAAGGACACCAGTCATATGGGATCAGGGCCCACCCATATGACCTCATTTTACCTTAATTACCTCTTTAAAGACCCTATCTCTAAATACAGTCACAGTCTGAGGACTTCAGCATAAGAATTTGTGGGGGACATAATTCAGCCCATAATAACAGTCAAAGATCTCTTCAGCTTACCTATTCTTCTTCCCATCACCCCTAGCCCCGCCTTGGGGGTCCATCCAATCACCCTACAAGATATGGAATCTTTTCTCTAAACATGTATATATATAGACATATATAAACCAGATACTTGCAACAATCTACCCATGATTAATGTATTCTGTGAGGTTCTTGGATCATCGAGAGTACCTATTAAAAATGATCATTTCAGAAACATATTGCAAATATTTTATTAGCTGAGAAAATGGAAAAAAACCAGAGTCAGGAAATTTAGTTCCATTATTAATCTAATTGAAAACAACAGGTTTGCTGTGTGCTAAAAATAGCACCAAGTGTCTGAGCGAGCCAGACGACTGAGAATAATCACAGTTTTTTAGAAAAATCATAAAAACCTCAATCATAACCAAGACCTAATTTGAGAAAGAGTCTTCTTCTTAGAGCACACAGAAAAGGTAAGCAAAGGGCAACAAAACATCTAAATTTCAGAGACAGAATGAGAGCCAAAGGGTTGTGTGCATAGAAGAATAAGACATACCAGCTATTCATATTTTTCTTTAGGGCTTGAGGAGAAAGAACATTGGTAATGCTCTAGAAAAGAGTTAACAGTGAAGCTGCAATGTTAGCATGCAAAAAATATCCTTAGCACCAGGACAGAGGATTCCTGTCTCAACAGGTAAAACAAAACCCTTTTTGGAGTTAGAAAGTATGAGACAGGCAAGCTTATCACTAATGATGATGTAATTAAGCAATGGATCCTTTTTCAGGTCATCAGTTCCAGGCTCTATGTGACTCTCGGCAGCAGTAAGAGATATAAAACAAAACAAAACAAAACCATGAGGTCAACAAGATTTATGTCAATTTCACATATTAAACAACAAAAACCATAATCTATAGAATTGTTGAATCACTATATTGTACACCTGCAACTAATATAACACTGTATGTTAACTATACTGGAATTAAAATAAACACCCCCCCCAAAAAAAACCCCACAGTGCTAGGGATGCATGCCATTTATACTCATCTTTACAACCTAACAAGTAAGGGAATATAGTCAATCAAAATATCCTTCTTTTTTTTTTTTTTTTAAAGATTTTATTTATTTATTCATGAGAGACAGAGAGAGAGAGAGAGAGAGGCAGAGGGAGAAGCAGGCTCCCAAGGAGCAGGGAGCCCGATGTGGGACTCGATCCCAGGACCCTGGGATCATGACCTGAGCCGAAGGCAGACGCTTAACCATCTGAGCCACCCAGGCGCCCTCAAAATATCCTTCTTTGCTATAAGTCTATGCATGGATTGAAATAAATAGCTGAGTTCCTGATAGAATGGGAAAATAACACCTTTGCCTAGGTGAGGAATCACCCATGACATCAGAACAAGAATTATTGTCAGGTACCAAAGGAAAGAGGTGTTAGAACAAGTTCTGAGGAAAGTCCATTAAAAAAAAAAAAAAAAAAAGAGGAGGCAAAGGAAGATAATAATGCTACCTCTGATGATTTTCCACAGTAGCCCTGAGAGCTCAAATTACTTAAAAGACATATTTTTATTCTGAGGTAATAGGAGGTAAGTATCAGCAGTGTTTACAGATGGTTTCCATGGTGCCTGGGTTCTCCTGGCAGGATCTCTAGTCCTGGAGGGAGCAGCACAGAAGAGGACCTGTACAGAGAATGTCTCTCCTTGTTCTGGAAGCATCTCCACATCCAAATACATATTATTTTAACATAAAAATACTATAAAAGTATTAATTATATTAAAATTTCTATCAGAAATCTCAAAGCTATTGAGAACAAGAATTAGTCCTATTCTATAGGTTAAAATAAGAAAGGGGACAGAAAGATGTGGTCATTTGGTCAGTGTATTAGTTTCTTAGGGCTGCCAAAGTACCACATACTGGGTAGCTTAAAACAATGGAAATTTATTCTCTCACAACTTCTGAAGGCTAGAAGTTCAAAATCAAGGTGCTGGCAAGCCCCCCCCTCTAAAGGCTCTAGCGGGGAATCCCTCCTGGCCTCTCTTAGCTTCTGGTGGTTGCTGGCAATCTGCAATGTTCCTTGGCTTGTAAGATGCATCACTCCACTTTCTGCCTCCATTGTCCCCGTGTGTCTGTGTCCAAATTTTCCTCTTCTTATAAGGCCACCAGCCATTGGATTAGGCCTTCAGTATGACCTTGTCTTAACTTGATTACATCTGCGAAGACCCTATTTCCAAATAAGGTCATATTCACATGTACCAGGGGTCAGGACTTGAATATATCTTTTGAGGGGATATAATTCAACCCACAACAGTCATTTTAAGAACAGGATATAGCTATCCAGGGGCAAATACACTCAAAACCACCAAAGGCCATATCTCTCCAGGCAAAAAGGGAGACAACACCATGTTTACTGGTGAAATGACCCAGCATCTCTCTCTGAATAAGCTCTAGGAGTTCTTCCCATCTTTAAGATTCATGATTCTGTGACTTGAAACTTATTGTCTATAGATAGATAGGATCTATCTATAATGTCTTACGTGACTTTTCCATTACAAAAATTTCACATTCCTATCCCTAAAGCTGATAACAGTGTTCTTCCGAGGAAACTTCTTCCAAAATGGGATGGTTTGCTCTAAATGATTCATCTATTCTTTAGAATGAAAGGAGAAGAATGTCCATAGAGGGAAAAACATAATAAAATGGACGTTTTGAGCTTCCATTCTGCATAAGACTCTGTGATAGGCACCACTGGTCTACTTAATGTCATGTACACAACCATCCCCATTAAGGAATGTGGCAGATGAGAGGCAGAGCACACAAGACCTTACCAAGGTCTCATAGGCCCTAAGAAGGTAAAGAGTAAGCTAAAGACAGGTGCATCCTTCTTTTGACCTCAAGAGCAAGACAACTGGGGCTAGAGAGAAGAGGAGAGAGAATGGTGTGGGAAGGGCCTGGAATGGAAGCGTCCTTCCTTCCCTCTGAACCAAGCAATGGTTTGTATAGGAGCTGCTGTTTCCATTTGTGCGGTATTGCCGCTGACTGACCAAGAGAACCAGAGTAAGCCACCCACACAACACCCTACAATAGGGGCCCATTGTCATGTGAGTCACGTGACTGTGAGCTGAGCATTACTCTCCTCAACTGTACCATGCTTTGTTGTGAGGCTGGAGGAAATCATGAAATGTAAGCATTCTTTCTTAGTCTGGAGGAGAACCAGCAAAATTGAATGATTCATTCATGGGTGACCCCACATTGTTTCATTCTACCCCCACAACATTCTTTGTCCACCTTCTCATTAAAAGCATTTATTCTCTCAATAACTACTATGTGCTAGTTTTAACAAGCTGATGATAGCTTAAAGCAGCTACTAGATATCAGCTCTTTTTTTTTTCTTTAGAATTGCTAAACCCTAGAGAGGCAAGTCATAATAACTCCTGAAGAGTTCATCTTAATGCAAGAGAAATATAAATGACCAGATTTCTTCTTTCTTTTCAGGCTTAAATATGAAATTTCATTGGGTTTAACTTATTTTTTTTACCTTCCACTTCTCCTTTTTATTTTTTTTTAAAGATTTTATTTATTTACTTGAGAGAGAGAGAGAGAACGAGAGACAGAGAGCAGGAGAGGGAGGAGGGTCAGAGGGAGGAGAAGCAGACTCCCCGCCGAGCAGGGAGCCCGATGGGGGACTCGATGCGGGACTCGATCCCGGGACTCCAGGATCATGACCTGAGCCGAAGGCAGACGCTTAACCATCTGAGCCACCCAGGCGCCCCCACTTCTCCTTTTTAACTTGTTTTACTTTTACTTCTTCACTTTCTGCTCTTCCGAATTATTTTATATTGCTTTCTTTGTCCATGGAGTTTTCCTGTGTCCTCATTTTTTATCCTTTCTTCAAACAGTTTCCAAATCATGCCAGATGTTTGACTCTCTCTTCCTTCTGGTTCTCCGTAGAATCATAAAAACAGAGAACTTAAGGAAAAAAAGAAATTTTCAGGTAGTTTGATGGCATCATTTTACAGATGAAGGGCTAAGATCTAGGGAATTTAAGAAATTTCCCCAAAGTGCTGCAGTTAATTTGTGGAAGGACCCAGCACTACAACCCAGGTGTCTTGATTACCACAATGTGGCACTGATTCTTTCTCCGTGCCTAATTCCACATTCATATAAGAAATCTGCATATCCCTGCCATGTTTACTGATCTCTTGTGCTGTACAATAATGTCAAGTCATAGGGTCTGGGTCATTAAGTACAGATTTTGAAAAGTTATTCTGTGCTTAAAATGTTTGAGTCATTCCTAGGTAGATGGCAGAAGTACTCATAAAAAATTGTAAAATGTGACATCCTTATTATTTAGCTTTACAAAAAAGAGAAATACAAAGAAGAAAAAAAATGTGGAAATCTTGATACAGTACTACCAACGGCAAAAGTGTTGAGAAAGTAAGAGGAAGTGAAATTTTTTTTTTTTTTTTAAAGATTTTATTTATTTATTTGAGAGAGAGAATGAGAAAGAGAGAGAGAGCACATGAGGGGGGGAGGGTCAGAGGGAGAAGCAGACTCCCCGCCGAGCAGGGAGCCCGATGCGGGACTCGATCCCGGGACTCCAGGATCATGACCTGAGCCGAAGGCAGTCGCTCAACCAACTGAGCCACCCAGGCGCCCAGAGGAAGTGAAATTATACGACTCAAAAATATACTCATGGTATACTCATAAATTTCCCTCATGAGCACAATCTAATAATAAACATTTAGGTCATAGGTCAAACAAGTAATTAGAATCAACAGACATTGTTTTCCATTAACTAGAATGGGACCAAATCTTATCCAATGTTGTGTCCCCGATGGTCCTCACAGTTCTTCATGCATCATATGTGCTCAATGCACTTGTCTAATAAATGCTGGTTGAAAGAGATAACATGGTCTACAGAAAGTTAAGTTAGAAGATTGCCTCAATTGGATTCAGGGTACTTTTAACACCAAGATTCCATAACTATAATTTTGAAAAGGAGCACAAAAATATTACCAATTAGTAATAAAGAATCCACAGGGCGCCTGGGTGGCTCAGTTGGTTAAGCGACTGCCTTCGGCTCAGGTCATGATCCTGGAGTCCCGGGATCGAGTCCCACGTCGGGCTCCCTGCTCGGCGGGGAGTCTGCTTCTCTCTCTGACCCTCCCCGCCTCATGCTCTCTATCTCATTCTCTCTCTCAAATAAATAAATAAAATCTTTAAAAAAAAAAAAGAATCCACAGTTTTGAACTTCCTCCATTTATCAGATGTTGAGATGCATATATATAATGGATATGATTTGAATTCCTTGGGTGCAAGGACAGCGACCAACTCAAGCTAGCTTAAGCAAAAAAGAGAGTTTATCATGTGACACGAGTGTGTTTCATGGAACCTAGTACTCACCAAATATTGCATGTGTTCCTCCACATTCCCCAGCCTCCCTTGCAGTCCATTTAGGGCCATGTGACTCGATCTAGCCAATGGATTGTGATATATGTCACTTTTGGACAGAGGCTCTACCTGTTTGAGGTACAGGTGAGTGACTCTACCTATTTGAAGACATCATGCTAAGTGAAATAAGCCAGTCACAAAGGGACAAAGATTGTCTGATTCCACTTATATGAAGTATGTAAAATGGTCAAAAACTTGGTTGCCAAGGGTCAAGGGGGAGGGGGAAATGAGGAGTTATTGTGTGATGGGTGTGGAATTTCAGTTTGGGAAAATGAGGAAAGTTCTAGAGATGACCGTGGTCGTGGTTGCACAATAATGTGAATGTACTCAATGACACTGGCTAGGATGGTGAATTTTATGTTACGTATATCTCACCACAATAAAAAAAAAACAGACAAATAAAAAAGCAAGGCAGAGATAAGTTGTATGGCACTGAATCAAGAGGGAGAGGAAACTAAGCACATCATTGCTTCTATTTTTAAAAGGAAAATAAACATAACTTTTTCACTGTTAACATTAGTGGAAAGGAGGGAATAGGGTAGAGGGAACAGGGCAACAAATTAGATTTATCTAAATATACTTTGCTTTGTAGACTGGATTGTTGAGACTCTGCAGATATATTACATAATTATAAAATGCAATTAACAATTAAGAAAAAAAAGAGTGGCTGCATCCCCTCGCTCTCTCTTTTCCTCTCCTCCAACAAGCTTGTGGGCCACCTCTTCCCGATGATGTAAGCATAAGAGATAGGTCTGCCTGACCGCTTGCCTCCAAAGGGAGGCAAGAAATAAATTTGGGTTAAGCCACCGAAACGCTGTGGAAACTAGGACAGAGTGCACTGCCCAATATACCAGATGATGTAGTATGCTCTGGACCATGCTAAGCTCTCAGGACCTGTTGCTAGTATTATCTCTAACCTGAGGGCACAAAGGCAGCCAGGCCTCCTAGCAGCCCTGGAACCCAGACGGAATGAGAACCATTCAGACTTCCTGTCAGACTCATATCTCTTCCTCCCTTTGAACATGTTTTGTTTTTTTTTTTCCCCCCATATAGAGACCAGTTTTCTCTGTTTTTCTCTCATGATAAACAGAAACTAACTATCCCACAATTCATACATTTATATTTCCTCCATTCAAGAGACAAGTTCAGATATTGGCTGTCAGTCCTAAATCCCCTGAAGAAAGAATGTTATTGGCTTAGCTTGGGTCAAGTGTCTGTTCATAGTCTAACAATATGGTCACTGGGGGAGGGTCCCGTCCCCCTCCAGCCCCTGTCGTGAGTGGGGCAGGCAGCCATCCAAGAGCAGTCTCCAGCAGCCTGCAGAAGGCATGCCCTGCAGAATGACCCTAGTGGTGAGGTTATGGGTTCAGAGACCCAAAATAATAATGGTATAAACAAGAGAAAACAGTTTTTTCTGCTCCTTTGAAAAGGCATTTTAGAATTTGTATAGTGGGTGTAGTGAGTTGAATAGTGTCTCCCAAAAATTCATGTCCACATGGAACCTCAGAATGTGACCTTATTTGGAAATAGGGGATGTAATCAGTTAAGGATATCAAGATGAAATCGTCCTTGATTTAGGGTAAGTTCACATCCAATGACTGGTGTCTTTATGAGAGGAGGAGAGGAGGAATGCTTGGGGGGCTCAGTCAGTTAAGTGTCCAACTCTTGATTTTGGCTCAGGTCACGATCTCAGGGTCTTGAGATCCAGACTGTGTGGGGCTCCATGTTCAGCGGGGGAGTCTGCCTGAAGATTCTCTCCCTCTGCCCCTTCCCCCCACCCCCCCTCTAAAATAAATAAATAAATCTTTATAAAAAAAAAGAAGAAGAAGAAGAAGAGGAGAGGACCCAGGGAGATACACAGCAAAAGGCCGTGTGACAAGGGGGCAGAGATTGGAACGATGCTGCCACAAGCCAAGGAACAGCTGGGGCTCTAGAAGCTGGAAGAGGCAAGGAAAGATCCTTCCCTAGAGTCTTCGGACGGACCATGGCCCTGCTAATACCTTGATTTTGGACTTCTAGACCCCAGAACCGTGAAAGAATAAATTTCTGCTGTTTTGAGCCTCACGGATAGTGGTGATTTGTTGTGGCAGCCCCAGGAAACTAATTCAGTGTTTCTCTGGGCATCTGGGACCCAGGCTACTTCCAGCTTCTTTTCCATCATCCCTAGGAGGTAGCCCTCATCAGCATGGTCTGAGGCGGATCTCCAGTCTTCATATCCACTGAGCATTAGGATGGGAAGGAGGAAAAAAGGAGCTCACTTCCTCCTTTTAAGGACCTATCTTGTGGTAGCACCCACTTACATTCCACAACCAAGCCTAGCTACAAAGGTTGCTGAGTGGACAAAGGCTCAGCTAAAACTTAGGTTGCTATTACTGAGGAAGAAGAGGGGAAAAGATATTGGTAGGCAATGAACAGTTTCTACCCCAATGATGAAATACCTCTAACGGTTTTGGTTTTCATTTGTTTACTTCCTAGCCTCTTATTTTATATTTTAACAAAAAAATCGACAGACTTCTGGAAATTTTGCTGGATCTGGATGTTGAATAATGGACAGGGGCCACAGAAAATCAGTGGGAAAAGCATTCCAGCCCAAGAGGCAGCCTGAGCAAACACATGGAGACCTTCGCTGAAATTAATCACTTTGTCAGGAAAGTCTGGCCTGGCTCCCCAAATTAGGTTAACTCCCTCTGTCTCACACCCATCAGCCTTAAGTTCTCCTTTGTAGCACTCACTGTGCTTGTTCAAGTCTGTTGACCTGCTAAAGGAAAACTCATTAAGGTCAGAGACTGTGTCTGCCTTGATCACTCACCATGTCCCCAGCACCTGGTTTGGTACCCAGCACACAGTACGTGCTCAACAAATATTTGCAATCGAATGAATGTGGGGACTAAGGTAGGAGAGTGCATGTTTCAGCAAGATCAGGAACGCATATGACCAATACAGAGGCACATTAAGGAGCAGGCCAGAATGAAGACTAACTAGAGACTAGAGCCAGATTTTGTGAGGAACGGAGTCTGCTACTTTTTTTAAAGCAGAGATTTGCTTTAAGATACTTAGTATGTATGGTACTAGTATATAGGATTTCTTCTTCTTCTTCATTTTAAGATTTTATTTATTTGTCAAAGAGCGAGAGAGCACAAGCAGGGGGAGCAGCACGCAGAGGGAGAAGCAGGCTCCCCGCTGAGCAAGGAGCCTGATGTGGGGTTCAATCCCAGGACCCTGGGATCATGACCTGAGCCGAAGGCAGACACTTAACTGACTGAGCCACCCAGGCGTCCCGGATTTCTTTTTTTATAATGGAAACAATGATACATATTTGGTAGAATGTTGGGTAGATGCAATGAGATCATAGTGCCTGGCTCATTAAAGGTACCCAGCTGACAGCAGCTACTACTAGAGGAGGGAAATGCTGGGGTACATAAATCAGTTCACTCGTTTATCTGGCAAATATTTCATGAGAGCCCCGAGTGAGTCTGTAAGAGGGTCACTCACCCTGCCTCTCCTCCAGGATGCACACCAATGGAATATATGTCCAAGAATCCCTAGCCAGATGGGAAACCAAAAGCCAACCCTCATGAAAGTTCCAGTAAAAGCTGCATTTGAACATGGCTTAAACCTAGGCCTAAGGGAGATTAGTCCTCCTCTCTCGCCACTGAACTGAATGGGCAGGGCCCATACGGCAAGCGTCGCTGGACCTATCCTCCCTGTCCCAGTCACAGTGGAGGTGTTTGGAATGAGAATGACAGATTCCCCTCTCCCCCACCCCCTCCCCCACCCCCCTGCGGAGGGTAGCTGTGTCACAGAGTGCTAACCACCAAGAGCATCATAGGTGAATTCAGGAAATGCAAGAAGGGTGGAGCCTGGGGCCCTGCCTTTAAGAGCAGTTACGTCCCCCCCACCCCCCACCTCCCCACTGATGTGAGGAGTGCTGTCAGACTGGCCACTTCTCCCCAGGAGGAAGCAATTAAAGCAGAGGAGAACAGCAGTGAGATTGTTTTCTCCAATATTCTTCCAAATGGGGAGAGAAGCAGGAATCTTCTTCCCTATGTCCTGGGCCTCAAGAGGAACTACAATTTTATCTGGTTCTCTCTAAGCTGCCAGGCATTCGAAGGTTGGGGAGGGGGTTCCTAGCTGAAGAAGAGGATGAACAAAGGTATGGAGCCATCAACGAGGATGGCAAGTCCAGAAAACAGTCTGTAGCTATTTTCGTGGAAAGCATAGTGAGTGTGCAGAGGAAGCAACAGAAGGATCTGAACAGGTGGGCAGGAACAAGATAGCGTGTCAAGACTTAGTAATTTAAAGAAACATGTCTGCTAGGGTCTCAATATTTGTGTCCTCCTCAAATTCATGTTTTGAACTCTGACCCCCAATGTGATGGTATTAGTAGGCGAGGTTTTGAGAGGTGATGAGGTCATGAGGTGGAGCCCTCATGAATGGGATTAGTGCCTTATAAAAGAGGCTCCAGAGAGATCTCTAGCCCCTTCCACCATGTGAGGACACAGCAAGAAGTCTGTAACCCAGACGAGGGCCCTCATCCAACCATGCTGGTGCCTTGATTTAGGACGCCCAGCCTCCAGAACTGTGAGAAAGAAAATTCTGTGAATTATAAGCTACCCAGTCTGTGGTACTTTGTTATATAGCAGTCTGGATGGACTGAGACAGAAATCAAAAATGAAAAGCAGACATCATACTTATCCATGAAATACTAGAGGCATTCTTATTAACTTAAGGAACAGGACAAGAAAGTCTGTTATTCCTGATATCTGGCATTTTTTTGGAGGTTCTAGATAATGCAAAACATGATAAAAAAAAGTAGGAGGCATAACAATTAGAAAAGATAAGACAAGCTTATCATCATTTACAGATATGATTACCTATCTCTTGCTCTATTACAGAAACCGCTGAATTGGAGACTGTATTAGTCAGCTCACGCTGCCATAACAAAATACCAGAGACTGGTGGCTTAAACAAAAGAAATTTATTTTCTCAAGTTCTGGAGGCTGGAAGGCCATATTCAAGGTGTCAGCAGGTTTGGATTTTCCTGAGGCCTCTCTCCTGGCTGCCTTCTGTGTCTTACATGGCCTTTTCTCTGTGTGAGCTCATCCCCGGTGTCTCTTACTCTTCTTATGGAGACAGGGCCCCACCCTTATGACTTAATTTACCTTAATTATCTCTCCATATGGCCAAATACAGTCACACTGAGGATTAGAGCTTTAATGTATGAATTTGGGGGAGATGCAATTCAGTTCATAGCAGAGACTAAGATCCCAGTTATGGCCATAACTGGGCTTCTGGATATCTTCTCTATTGAACTGATCTAAGAGAGGGGCGAGAATGGGAGAGAGACAGAGACACAATTCGAGCAAGCATGCTAAGCACTCCCTCCCCAGTCTCTCTACCTGCCCTTGGGAGGAGTGAGTGGGGAAGACAGGGAGCAGGTGTGTTATCCTCACAGTGGTTCTCAAGGCTGGCTGCGCATTCGAATAATGTGCGGAGCTTTACAAAGTTGTCAACTCCGGGACCCCACCCATAGAATTTTTTAGTTAATTGATCTGGGGGAGTCTGGGCTTGGGTACTTTTTTTTTTCATCAAGATATACTTCACATACCATAACATGTACTTTTTAAAAGTTGTGCGACTATCACTGATATCTAGTTCCAGAACATTTTTATCATTCCATAAAGAAGCCTTAGACCCCTCAACAGTCACTCCCCATTCCTCCTTCTCCCTACCCCCAGCAATCACCAATTTACTTTCTTTCTCTATAGATTTGCCTGTGGGGGACATTCATATAAACGGAATCATACAATATGTGGCCTTTTGTGTCTGGCTTTTTTCATGGGTTTGTGTATTTTTTTTGAATCTTGCTTATTGTACAGCCAGGGTTAAGCACCACTGGGCTAGCAGAAGTCCTATCCTGGAAAGGAGAGAACTTCCAGAGAAATTTCTCTGAGCCTCCCTTAGGGTGAGTCCACAGCAAAAGAGATTCCCAGCTGCTCCACCAGAAAAAGCTTGGTAAAGGGCTCTGACTGGCCAGCTGGGGCCACATGTTCACCCCTTGGTCAAACATGGTGGCCAGGGAATAATCACATGATCACTCCTTTGAACTTTAGCCTAAGAAAAATGGGGAATTGCTGAAGGATTTTACACAGGGGAGGACATAATCAGATTTAGAAACATTTACTTGTCCAAGCGGTTTAAATTACTAAGGAAAATCAATTAACCTTAAGACCCAGTGTAGTAAGAGTTTGACTCAATGATGCTACTAATAAAAAAAGATATGCTCTGTTATGAAGTGAATGCTTCTGTCCCCCCAGAATTCACATCTTGAAGCCCTACCCGCCCCCCACCATGTGATGATATTTGGAGGTAGAGCCTTGGGGATGCAATTAGGTTTAGATGAGGTCATAGGTGTGCCCCCCCCCCGCCCCATGATGGGATTAATGTCCTTCTAAGGAGAGGAAGAGAGATCAGAGCTCCCTCTCTACCACGTAAGAACATAGCAAGAAGACAGTTGTCTGCAAGCTGGAAGGAGCATCTTCATAGAACCCGCCCATGCGGGCACCCGGTTCTTGCTTTCCAGCCTTTAGAGCTGTGAGAAATACATTTCTATTGGTTAATCCACAGTATTTTGTCATGGAGCCTAACCTGACTAGGATATTCTCTAAATCCAGTTACCAATATATAGAAAATACAGAAGACAGGATCTAGTGAAATGACACCATGGGGATGCAATCAATAAAAATCCAGACCAGCAAACCCTACAGGACAGACCACAAGTTTCTATTTTTCTTTCAGTAAATAAACTGCAAGGAAAAGAGATGGAGAACCAACAAATGAAAAGACATTTAAAGACAGCAGTTGGGGCGCCTGGGTGGCTCAGTCAGTTAAGTGTCTGCCCTCAGTTCAGGTCATGATCTTGGGGTCCTGGGATCAAGCCCAATGTTGGGCTCCCTGAGGGAGCCTACTTCTCCCTTTGCCCCCACCCTTGTGCTCTCTCTCTCTCAAATAAATAAATAACATCTTAAGGAAAAAAAAGACACAGCAATCAATCACAATGTATGGATCTTACTTCGATCCTAATTTTTAAAAAATATATGACATTTATGAGACAGTTGGAAATATTAACACTAGATATTTAATGATGTAAAGAATTATTAATTCTTCTTAGGTGTGGTAATGGTATTTTAAAATCTCTATCTTTTAGAAATCCATACTGAAATATTTATGAATGAAATGATAGGATATATGGGCTTTGCTTCAAAATATTATGTGAGGGGGGAGTGGGTTGGGATAGGGATGGGGCAGGCCTGCCCTGGGTTGATGCTTGTTAGACCTGGAGGGGAAGGAACACAAGAACATTATAATCTGTCTCCTTTAGTGTATGTTCAAAATTCTGCATAACAAGAAGTTAAAAAGTAACAAAGTATGTATTTCTATTAAAGCTGTCCTGCCTTCATTGTTTGGTAGTGGTTTGAGTCTTTGTGTATACATAAAAGTACTAGCACTACATTTCTTTTAAAAAGGAGGAAGGAGGGACACCTGGCTGGCTCAGTCTGTAGAGCATGCGACTCTTGACCTTGGGGTCAGGAATTTGAGTCCCACATTGGGCGTAGAGCTTACTTTAAAAATAAATAAATGAATAATAAGGATAAATAAGAGGAAGGAAAAAACATTCTGGCTAGTGGGGGGGGGTTGGGGGGGGCGGCGGTGACTGGATTGGAGTTTGAAAAACTAAAGATACAGAGGCTGTTTGAATGACCCTAGGAATGAGGGTGGTGGCAGGAGGAGAAAGAAAAGGTACTTAGAAAGTAGAGCACTGGGTGTTTGGTATATTAAGAAATTATTGTCAATTCTTTTGTGTTGGGTATTTGGTTGGGTGTGGAGAGTGATGGAGAGACAGGTATTTGACTATGGTGTCCAGTTTCCAGCTTGGGCGAGTGGGTAGCGCCATCTGCAGAAGTAGAAAACAACAGGAGAGGAGAAAGTCTGAGGGAGAAGGTGATGAGTTCAAGTGTACACACAGTGACATCAACGTTCCTGTGGGACATCCAGGGGAGCTGTCCAGGTGGTTGAAGAGGTCTGGGAGGAGGTCAGGCAGATATATAAAGTTAGAACCAATCAGTGCAGAGCAGGTGATTGTGAGCATGTGGGAGAAGGAGATTGCCTGGGGAGGGACTAGAAAGGAAGAGAGGACTCCAGAGAAGAAAGGAAAATCTGGGTCCAGTGGAAGGCCGACTTCGAGAGGAGAGGTAGAGAAATGGGAGCCCACAAGACAGGCTAGAAGGAAGCAGATGAAGGACTGTCCATTTCATGGAAGTCATAGCAAAGGGAGCAGGAGAAGGGTCAATAGTTTCAAAAGCTGCTCAACATCCATATACAGAAGGAAATGGAACTCTCCATTGGATTCAACAACAAAGACGTTGTTTATGACCTCAGTGAGAGCAGCTTTCAGGCTGCCAAGCACATAAATGAATCGCCTTGGGTTAAAGAGTGGCATGGGAAGAAAACAAAGATGCTTCTCATGGCCTGTTCTTCTCCCCACCGTCCCTTCTAAGGGAGGGTATTCTGTCCATGATCCAGTGGCCCTAAAATAGTTGTATCCTGTAATATGAGGCCAGTGACCGAGGACTTGTCTCCTCAATTGAGGAAATTACCGGGCTAATTAAGTCCCATCTCTCTTGGGCATCGTCTGTTGGCAGTGGGAGCCAAAGATCCTGAGGCTGCCTGGCGCTGGAGTGGTCATTATGGGGTGGTGCTGGATGAGAAGTAGAAAGAGGGGGAGAAAGGAAGAGATGTCCAGAGAGAAAGAGAGGAAGAGAGAGGAAAGGAGGGGAGGGAAGGGGAGATGAGGAGTATCTGATCCTGATGGGCTTGCAGTCCCCATTCCAAGTTTCTAGGAGACCAGCTGGGCTTCAGCTATGAGACCATGTGCTTCTAGACTTGCACAAGGCTTGCAAGGGCAGGGGCAGCTCCCCTGAGCCAGCCAGACAGGTTTCTACTGGGAGTCAGAAAGCAGAGCTGGCGAGTGTAGACAACTCCTTCAAGAAATTTGGCTTTGCAAGGGAGGAGAGGGGTGGGGCAAGAACGGGATAGAGTGATGAGAGTAACCTGAAGATATTTTGGATGCTGCTGGGAAAAACAAGAGAGAGAGAGAGAGAGAGAGAAGTTGAATGCATAAGAGAGCTGGGAAAATGGTAAAGCAGGATCTCAGGAGTGGTGCGTGGTGCGACCATCCTCAAACAGAACCCTTAAGCTCAGCATCCTTGGCACCAATGCATGGGGCTCTGCACCCCCCAGGACAGGGTGGGTCCCCTGCCCTCGGCCCTTCAGCTCATGCCTCCTCATGTGGTAGGAGGGGCGCCTCAATGACCCTGGTGCCCTTAGCCCACTGTGCCTTTCTATCAGGCCTTTAGCAGCTCAGGTTTGATGTGTAATATATCATATCAAATGCCTCTCAGACTTGCTGAGCCCCCGCCTGCAGGCATCTGATTGCTGTATGTGATTGCTTACCGTTGATTTAAGTAGCCCCTGAGCTTCAAAGGTCCAGTGCTAAATTCCGGCTGTTTCTAGCTATATCATTCAAGATCTGTGCTCTATGATACAGCTCACTTAAACTTTATAAACACTGGTCTTTAACAGATGGGTTGGGGAATAAAAAACAATGTTCATCTGTGTATGTGATATAAAACAAGGAATGAGGGATTGATGCTAAGGAAACTGCCATTCATCTTTACTTACTCATATTACAAAGGAAACCCGTAGTTTTCCCCCAAAGTTGAAAGAGTCCTGAAATGTAGGACTTACAAAGTAAAAGTTTTCTGTATTTCATTTCCAGAGAAAATGTCTATTTATAATCTGACATGTTTCCCAGACCTGAGAGGACTAACATAAGATACATACACAAACGCAACCTAAATGCTGTAATTAACCTTCTCTTCTACAGCTTGCTTTTTCACTTAACAATACTCGAAAGTGAATATATGGCCTAATAATTGTGTAAAGTATATATGCATAGGAAAAAATAATAAAAAGAAATATAATGCGAATAGCAATTATCCCTGGGTGTTTACAGCATGGAAAAATTTTTTTCTTTATATGTATTTTTTGTATTCTAAAGTTTTTGCAATGGAAGTACATTACTTCTAAAAACAGAATATATCTATATATGAGTATACATACATATGTGTGTATAATTGATATATATACATATTATACTTATATATATGTATAGTACACCTGCAGAGGCAGAAATGATGAATTCTGTATATCCTGATTAGTTTCTCATTGGAACAGGTTGTTTGTATTTCTACTAATGTTGATGTCACTACAGAAGTCCATTGATATTTATGGTGAAATGTGGGCCAGAGTCTTTAGAAACCAAGCCTCCTTTCCATGTTGCTGAACCATGGCTTACCCCTTCACTCACATCCTGTTGCCATCATCATCTTGCTGGGAGGGTCTCCACAGCAGGAGGCAATTATAGATGGGGAAAGAAATTATGTCACAGACTCAAGTGGCCTGCCGGACAAGCCCAAGGATTAACATTTGTGGGTCAGAAAGAGGAACGAATGCAAGTCAGAAATGTATCAGTTCAGGTGCATTTACAAGTGACATACAAGACAAAACAAATAAAATGCATTGGTTTACACACTGAAAAGTCCAGGAGTAGAGAGCCGTCAGGCATGGTTGGATCCAGGGATTCAAATTAAGTTATTAGAACTTGGTCTCACTCCACCTCTCCACTTTGTTTTCCTCTGATCAACTTCATTTGGGGGACTGTTTTCTCTGCATGGTGATCCCTGGAAACTCCAGGTTCTCCTAAAAAAGACAGATTCTCAAAGCTTCAGCAAAAACCACTGAGCTGATGCTGGAACTCTAATTGGCTAAGCCTGAGAAACGGTACGGAGGGGAGGGAGTTCAGCTCCATCTGAGCCACGTGGGCTAAGAGTGGAAGATCAGAGTTTTCCCAAATTAAAACTGAGGTTCTTCTGTTAGCAGAAGAAGGGGAAAGTGTGAGCAGGCAACATCATCAAATGCCCACACTGGTGATCTGGTTTATTCTGAGATCTGCCATCACCTGTGGGGAAGTCACCTGAGCTCTCTGAACACTGACATCCACATCTGAAAATAAGAGGGCTGTACCAAATATCTCCAATGTCTCTCCCAGCTGGAAGGAGTCAGGGATAAAAAAAAAAAAAAAAACAAAGAAAGAAAAGAAAAAAAAATATTAATTTCTATAGTGATTATGCTTAAAACAAATTTTTTCCCAAAAAAAGACTGAAAATGAAGCCCTAGTGACCAAGGGATCTATATGGAAAGAAACAGCCTGTAATGTAAGAAATTGCCCCTCCCCCCACAGAGTGTTAGCTGTTGAGCCTTGTCCAGAGGTCAGGCCAAGCGTCTGATCTTCACAGGCAGTGGGAGTAAAAACAAGGACAAGTACTAACAGGGGGCCTCCATGTCCGACAGGCTTGAGCTCAGGTCCCAAGATCCATCCTATCCACTGCATGCATGCCAGTGTTCACTCCATCTTGACCTCCAATTTGGAGGATCTTGTCTAATGTGCATATGTGTAACTTGCCACTTCCCTGCTCAACGGAATTTGATAGCTCCCTGTCCCCAAACTGGGCAAAAGATCTCACCTTGAATTTTAAGGCAAGTATGGTCCCCACGTAACCTGACAGACATGCCTACCTCTACCGCTTTGCATATATTCTGTGCTCTAGCGACTCCAGACAGCTCACCGGGGAACTTCTCCCCATCAAGGCCCTGAAATTACCTCTTTCTTTTTCAACCTTCCCTACTAGATCGGCCCAAAGGAACATGGGGGGATGGACTGAGTCTTGTTTGCTGATGGACATCTGGCTCTTAGTCCGGGGTCTGGTATAGAGCAGGCTCTCAATCATTGCTGAATAAAAATTTCCCTGAATGTACTTCATACATTTTCCCGGCAGGCCTTTTTGTTCATGTTACCCCTGCTCCCCTAGAAGATGCTCAAAGGCTTAACTAGATTCCCCTAATCTACTGTCCTCTCTCTCTACGAATCACTCATAGGAGTCCCGATTACATCTGCATCTTATCAGCACATTATGTTCTGCCATACATTGCCCCGGCACCCTGCATCCAAACTCCTGCTTCACTTGTTCTATTGCCAATCACCCCCTCACCCCTGCTGGGCTGAGACGAGCTCCCTGAAGGCAAAGGATACGCCTTATCCATCTCTTATCCCAGGCTTACACTCTCTGTGTCTTAGCAGCAAGAATAATGTCTGCCACATGGTATCACTAATACTGGCCCCTCTTCTGTGTGCTGGAGTGCTTCTTGCCAAAATATTGAGGGGAGAGTGAAGACGGAAATCAGAGATTCAGTCCTACTTCCTCCCAATTCAGACTGCCCTCAGGTAATAGGACTCTCCAAGTCTGGTGATGCCCTGTGGTACCTCAATGGCCGGGGTGGGAGAGGAGAATTCAGCTGCCACGCGATTGGAGACACCTCCCAGTTGATCCGAAAGTGCTTTTTGCCTGCCCTTTTGCTTGCCTCCTAGCCTTTGCTGACTCAAACAGGACTGAGCTACGACGGAGGCTCTCAGAGCAGCCACGCGTCGTCTTCAGAGGAAGAACTAAAAGAAACATCGGCGCGTGTGCAGGAACCTTGACCACCATAGAAGAAAGGTCTTAGAACATTAGGCCTCTGGAAGGAGGGGACCCACATAGACACTCCTTGCCCAGTTCTGATGCGTGGGTTTTTTCCATACCACCCACCAAGCCATTCTCCCTCAGCAACTGGGTGTCCTACATGGTTCAGCTCAATTCGGATGCCACAGACCTGGAGAGGGCGTCGGATTGCACAGGTCAAGGGTTCAGTCCTACGAGACAGCCCTCCCCAACCCCCCACTTCAGATACCAAGCACAAGTGCAGACTATCAGCTGTGCTTTTGGCCAAGACTATCAGCTGTGCTTTTGGCTACAGATTGGAGGTTCCTGTGACCCCTCCTTGGGTTCAATTAATTTGCTATAGTGGCTCACAGAGCTCAGAGACTTAACATTTTACTTCCTAGATTAGTGGCTTATTATAAAAGGATATAACTCAGAAACAGCCAGATGGAAGAGATACAAGGTATGGGGAAAGGGCACTCTTCTTCTGTGCACTCTCCAAGTGGAACACTCTCCCCAAATCTCCACATGTTCACCAACTGGGAAGCTCCCCAGACTCCCTCCTTTTGGGTTGTTATGGAGGCTTCCTTATGCAGGCATGATCGGTTAAATCACTGGTCACTGGTGACCTGAATGCAGTCTCCAGCCCCTCTCCCCTCCCCAGAGGTCTGGGAGTGGGTCTGAAAGCTCCACCTCCTTGATTAGGGTGTTCCTCTAGTGACCAGTCCCCATCCTTAGGTGGCTTTCCAAAAATCACCTCGTTCACATAACAAAAGACACCTTTATAGCTCTCCCCACTTAGAAAATCCCAAGTGTTTAAGAACTAACTGTGCCAGGAACAGAGTCGAAGACCAAATATGTATTTATTATAAATCACAACATCATAGCCTCTTTCTTCCGGAACCCTCTCTTTCATGCAACTAGACCTGATGCCCTCTCAGAAACCCTCCCCTCTTCACAGGAGTAAGGCTGTTGTCCAATCTGGTTGATTTTTTTTTTTCTTTCTACTTATCCCGTCAATTCCTGAGAAATGTGTCCTAAAATCTCCCACTATGATTGTGGCTTTGTCTTTTTATGTCTGTCAACTTTATCAACTCTTTAGAATGATTTATTAGGTGCTGGATGTCGTGTACGAAAAACCATGTATATAAATTGAGGCTGTAGGTGATGGTGAGATTTATTTTTGCCTCTAGCAGGCAGTTAGGGTCTGGGCAGATACCCTTAAACTCTGGTTTTAAAACAGAAGCAATTTTGCCCACCAGGGGGCATTTGGCAATGTCTGGAGACACTTTGGGCTGTGCGAACTTGGTGGGTGGGGGGGGTGCTACTGGCAGCTAGTGGGTGGAGGCCAGGGAGGCTGCTAAACGTTCTACAATGCATGGGACCTTCCCCACACCGAGAATTAGCTGGCACAAAATGACAAGAGCACTGTGGTTAAGCTTAATCCAACCAAAAATCAAGCTGATTAGAAACTGGGCTTCAATCCTTGTGAGGGTTTTTCTATTGTTACCTGTCTCTTGGGAAGTCCCAGCTGAAAGCCTGAGGGGTTTACTTAGGTTCCGCCTCCTTGGTGGCCGTGAACTCCAATTTTTGTCTCTTTAGCATAAAACATTGGAAGCGTCTTTGCCTCTTGAGAATGGGCAAATGCCTCAAAGCTGATCTCTCTGCTAACCCTTCTCTCCAGGATCTTGGCCCTCAAATCCTCATCCCTTGGTAGCTCACTTTCAAACATACATCTTATTATATGTTTAGTGCAGCTTTTCTAGCCTTTCTTGATAGGAGGGTTGAACTGCCAATCTACCTCAGTGGCATCACTTCTCTCCACAGAAAGAAGTTGCCTCTCACTCTTTTCTTGCATTTTTCAAATGCAGGCTTTAGACTCTACCATCATGTTCCGTCTCTTCTCTGTCCATACTTTGCTCATTCTGCAGAGAGGGAGGCAGCTCTGGTTCCAAGAGGGGGAATGATGATGGGTGCTCTGATTTCCCATAATTACTGCCACCAGCAAGGGCTATGGGAGACAAGGTGGTGGTGGTGGTGTGTGTGGGGGGGGATGTTTTTCTCACAAGTTATCTAAGAAACAAACATGCCTCATTGTTGATGTTTCCATTCTCATACAAGGGTAAAATGGTCCAGTCTCATACAAGGAAATCCAATTGTTTCCTATCAACATTATTTTGATCCCTCTCCTTATGAAAGAATAAACCTGGCATTAAAGTGCTTGAGAACATTTGCCTTTTCCCTCACACTCTGGCTTACGTTGCTAGAAAACCAACCAAAATGTGACTGGGCCAGATCTCAGATGGGTGTTGTCAGTTTCTATTATTGGAATGGAATGTTAATCAAATCGTGAATTCAATTATTTCTGATTCACAAATCTCCCCGATTTTAGAAAATGGGGGTGTTTCTTTCATCCATGGCATGGAAAAGTAAATGAGTGCACATCTGTGTTCTAATCTTTAGACCAGCACTACATCTCTGCACTTGCTCCTCTTACTTGGTTTCCAAATACGACCTTAGTCTCTGTTGATGTATCATTTGTATTATAATAAATAATAATAAGAAGAAAACAATGAAAGGGATAATTCATTCCGAAATGGAGCCCCTAATCATAGGAATGATTTCCGGAGAAAGTGGTAAAGTATTCTTTTGGGTTGGGGTAAAAATGGAAGGCACAGTCATCAGTTGCCCCCTACTGGTCAACAGGGGCTACCTCGCCTCAGATTTTAATAATTTGTGTGGTTGAATTCTATGTAAGAATCACAGAACTGAAGCAGTGTCATGAGTCCAAGGGGAAGTGGCTTGCTGAAACACACAGTGAGTTACTGGGGGTGCTGGGATGAAGAGCCAGGATCTGAGGACCCCAGGGACCAATTTAACAGCCACAGTCCACCGAGGCCAGAGGCCAAGCCAGTCTTAACCTGTACTCTAGATTCATCTCCCACCCCTACCCCCCGGGGTGATTTCACCCCTTTCAATAGCTTTGGTAAAGCCTTAGCTCTAAAGAAAGATTCTGAGTTTCACATTGTAATGTATCACAAAAAATCATATTTATCCAAAATCAGCCATTTCAGCCACACATTTTGTACTAATTAATAATAAGTTATTCTTGGGACCCACTTCCTCCCTTCCAACCTACCTCCTCCTCTCTCTCTCTCTTCCTCTCTCTCTTTTGTGCCATTCTAAGAAAATGTATCCTTAAAACTTCATGAAATAATCACAAAATGTCATTTTATTTTTAAACTATGTATTTTCTGATATCTTGATCATTAGGGTGAATGTAGTGAACAAAAAATCAAAACGGAAGGGTTACAATATTTTTAACATTTTTAAATCCTGAGGGTTTAAAAATGTATTTAGGATAATGATCTTTTTTGTTTGAAAGGACTTTATGACCCAGTAATTTGTCAAAATTACCTCCAAAAATGTTAATATAATTGGACGCCTGTTGGGAGAAATTTCTAAATCATGCCAGCTGCTTCTATGTCAGAGTCACCTCAGAACTTTTTTTTTTTTTTTTACCCAGTCACCTCAGAACTTTTTTTTTTTTACCCAGAGTCACCTCAGAACTTGCATTATTCGGGTAAGAATCTTTGTGTGGATTCTTTTAATTATGAAAATGTAGGGCAGGGAGGCCCTCGTTGCCCTGAGTGGAAAGTGGCATAAATCTTTTTGAAAGAGTGGAGAAAGCCCGCCCCCGCCCTTAGTACCTCTTGACGAGCAAATCTGGTTGCCAGGGAGTGGAAACGTGTCTTAATAGTCAAGGAGACTTCTGGAGGCAAAAAGCTCCAGATCGCAACCCTTTCTCTCTGAGATTCAAAGACGGGAAAAGCTGTTGGGAGAGACACAGGGTCACTGACAGAAAGGGATACAGCAGCTCCCGAGGGAAACTCTGTGAGAGAAATCAGAAATGGGGAGAACAGGGGTTTCGGGGTGTGAGGGTGGGAGGTGGGAGGGAGCTTGGTGAGGGTTCATGAAAGGACATACTTGGAGGCCCAGATGCCCACAGGTAAAACAATCGTTGACAGTATTGGCTGGGTTCTGTTAAAGTTGGCTAACACTCTTGTTCAGGTGAAGGTATTCGGAAAAGTCTTGTTATGGTGACAAGCCCCTCCTCAGCATCACACCTAGAGGGAATGTGCAGCCCAGTGGAGGGCTTCTCAGGGCCCCTCCTGGTTTTGCCACTTGACAAGTGCCCCAGATTCACAGGCTCCTCTGTTAGCAGAACATCTTTTGCACATCATCCTAGAACCCCTCTGAACAGCCATATTCTTTATGCTAACTAAACTGTTTATCGGTTTCTATGAACAGGTATGTGAGTTTGCAATTCAATGAAATGGAAAGGTCCACATCCATTGCTCCCGGGCCTCAAGCCAGAGGAGCAGAAGCCTTCCCTGCTACCAATGTTGTTGCCCCATCCTGAGATTTAATGAGGATCCCATGCCAGTTCCTGCACAGGGTATGGTTGAGGAGGAAGCTCTGGATCCACCTGCTGGGTGTATCCGTATAATCCAAGAAATCTTTGAACTCGGAGTGTGGAATGCGGCCCTGGGTGGAGGCCTTAGGGATCCAGGCCAGGTCTCTGCCAAAGAAGCAATGGCCTACCCAGCAAGGAAGGGCCCCCTTTCAACAGCAAAACTGAGCGTGCCTCTGAAGCAGTCACTAGCTGGTGAACAAATCACACCTGTTCTCTCTCCCGGCCTGCACCTACAGCAGGACCGACCCCCACCGATCTGAGCGCACCCCTGAGGTTCTTGGACAACTCTGGAAGGGAGCAGCCTTACAATGAAGACACTGGGCTTCCTGCTCCTAGGAACTCCTGCAGGTGCTCAAGCAACTAATTGGAAAAATTAGACCTAACTCTTGTAGCTGTGAAGTGTTGGCTGAAGCAGATCAAGCTAGTTACAAGGGGTAACTAAGTTGCCTCATTTCAAGACCCAAGAAAAGCCATACCTGTTTCTTTTTCTGCCCACTGCCTCTTCACCCATATGGCCCTGGGATGAAGCTGGTATTGTCTTCAGGTGCTCTGTCTTCAGGAAATCATGTCACGTAGACCTCTTCTCTTCCCCAGAGACTCTGCCGAAGGGACGGGCATTCGGTAGGCGTGTGTTGAAGCCCGTGACTGTGCTTCATCACTCTGGCCCTAGCTGATTTGACCAGGGGTGAGCACCTGACCCGCGGCAGACAGTCCATGAGCTAGTCAGTGAACTGCATCACCTGGTGCTTATAAGCGTTGAGCTGTCAGGTCTATGCGCTTGAACATTTTAACTAAGATATGGAGAGAATGAGATGTGAAGAAATTTGAACCTTCTCACACCGCTGGTAGGCATGTAAAACGGTGCCGCCACTCTGGAAAACAGTCTGGAAGTTCCTCAAAAAGTTAAACATTGAGTCACCGTGTGACCCAGGTATTCCAGTCCTAGGTACAGGCCCGAGTGAAACAAAAAACATGTCCACACAAAAACTTGTACATGAGTGTTCACGGCAGCATCATTTATAAATGCCATGAAGTGGAAATGACCCAAATGTCCATCAACTGATGAGTGGATAAGTAAAATGTGGTCTATCCACAATGGATGCCTTTCGGCAATAAAAAGAAGAAAGCACGACACCTGCCTCAACAGGGCTGAACCTGGAAAATGTAACACTAAGTGAAAGAAGCTGGTCACAGAAGACAACGTGTTATATGATTAAACTAGATGAAATGACCGGGACAGGCAAATCTATAGAGACAAAAGTACATAATGGTTGCCAGGGACTGGGGGTGTGGGGAGGGTTAGGGGGAACCAGGGAGTAAATGCTCATGAGTATGGGGGTTTTCTTTTGGGGATGATGAAAATGCTCTAAAGTTGATTGTGGTGATGGCTCCACCACTCTGTGAATATACTAAAAAACATTAAGTCATATAGGTTAAATGGGTTAATTGTGTGGTATGGGAGTCGTATCTCAATAAGCCTGAAATTAAAAACACAAAAGAAGACATGTAGAGGAGGAATCCGTGAACAGCGGGAGAGGAAGCTAAAAGGTTCAGATATAAAGAGAGACCGTGTGGCCATGGAGAGCCCATGTAGGTTCAAGTTCAGATTCTATAGAAGCTGTGTCCTGGGGAGGGATTGAAGGGGAAGCAGGGGAGAGAGGAAGGCCTTCTAAAGCTAGGTGATGTCCCTGCTACCAATGCAGTCGCTGCCGTCTCTGAAGACTCTTCCATAACCTTCCAGAACTCTCTGCCTCATACAGCTAGAAGCTGACAGAAGCACATCCGTGTCCTCCAGAGTGCAAGAAATCAGCTCCAACAGAGCCTGCGAACTTGAGAGTTAACTCCGCTCTTCCTATTATTCCCACACTGCACTGGTCATTTGAAGCTAAGCAGTTTCAAGAATCTGTCACTCATAAAGGGCCGCATTCCTGGAGCTTGCCCACTGCGAACTGCCACGTGACTGATGCTCAACCTGGTCCTTGTTGCTGGAAGCTTGTCTAATCTGTCCCACCCTTCCTGCATCCATGGAGGACTGGCAGGAAGGCAGGCCTGTGGGGCCTGGCGCGGCTGAGCATGTCCACCTTCAAGGCTCCGGGTCAGGAGCCGGCCCTCACGTGGGCTCTGTCAGCTCAACACCCCGCCACCTAGGATGGAATCTGCTTGCATTTTACTTAGAGCTGTATCAAGGGGCATCCTTCCTATGTCTCAGTTTTGGAGTTGGAATGTCCCCCTCGGTCCTGACCATGTACACACTGTTGAGGGGCGCCAAGGGGTGACGGCCACGTTAGGGACCAACTGCCAGGAGCATTGACAGCCCGTGTGCCTCCCACAGCCCCTGCGTCTCTACTCCTTCGTGTTTGCCCGTAATAAGTTCCAGCTGCTGGGAACATGCTGCTTCCGGGTCGCCCTTTGCTGAGGCCATTCTCCCGGAAGGCCCATCTCTGGAATGGCCAGTGGTTACCAATGTGAGTGCTCCCCCGACGGCATCACGTCCTGATTCCAATGTCCTAATCGCTGGTGGGGGGAGGAGAACAGAGTGCTTCCGGGATTGCGGGCAGTTTAGTTCAATGCCAGACCCTGGGCACCTGGCTCTGTGCTTTCCTTCAGCGCCTGCTCCCCTCGAGGCCCGCCCTGGTTTAGGGCTCAGAGATCTTGGCAGTAAACCCTGTTGCTTGAGGTCCTTTTTTTTGGCCTGGGGCGGCAGGGGGGAGCGTCTCTGTTCCCTATTTCTTGCAACCATAAATTCCCTGCCTGGAATGTACTGTAGAGATGTCGTCCAGACTCGAACAGGGAGGTTATAGAGATAGGGAGGGAGGGAAGAAACTGGCCGGGGGTGCCATTGCCCCTCCCCCGGACTCTGCCCAGATACCATCTTGAGGTTGCAGAGCAGAAGGACCAACACCATGGACCTGTTCCTTGGCCCCTGTCCCCTTGACACTGGGTAGTATGGAGGGAAGAACGGGGCGGGGAACAGTCCTCCCGTCACTGCCCGTCTTGGGTAAGCTGTTGTCCTCAAGATGAAATGCGTTACCCAAGTAGAGTATGACACTCACATGGTCACCATTTAACTAAGGGAGAAACTGAGGCTCAAAAAGGTGAAGAGGCTGCCGAAGTTCACAGAGGTATCGAGTGAGGAGGCTGGGACAGGAACTCAGTCTGACATCTGTGCTGACTCACAACCACGACCCTCAAAACGCCCGTGACCGTGTAGGCCAGTAAGAGCGCAGGGGTGACTGGGAAGAGTTGGGAGTTTTGTTTACCCAGGGGGCCTGGAGGCATCTGCTGACTTCTCTAGAACGGAGGGGCCAGGGGTTGGGGCACCTTGAAGGCAGGCCAGCTCTGAACTGGACCCAATGAGGTGCTGTTGGCGGTCTGTGAGTGACAGGATGAAAGCCTCGGATGGGCAGGGGAATGAAAAAGGATTTCGGCAAGACAGAGAGAATGGGAGCAGGCAGCCAAGTTCCCTCGGTCTGCCCCCCCTTCTCCTGTTGACTTGCTTCACCCCAAGTGGGGTCAAAGGAACCCAGGCCACAGTCCTCACACTCTCAACTCACAGCAAAGGGGGGGCCCAGAAGGGACTGGGGACAGAATTAAGTATATGCAGCACAGTGGGACTTGGAGCTTGCTAATTGGCTGCCCAAAGGCCAAATCTGGCCTACAGTTGGGGTTTGTTGGGCCGGCTGGGTTTTTAAAAAACATTTAAAAATGGAGAGCTCTCACACGAACAGATTTCCGGACTTTCTTGAACACTGGAAAACTGTGACAACGCTAGAGCCCCGTCCCTCCGTGGCAGCTCCTCGCTGCCAGGGCTGGGCAGCAGCCTGCGTCTGCCCCCTAGGCCCTAGCCGGCCACTGGGACGGCTGGCTCTGTCACTCCTCCCCCTGGTGGTGACCTCTGAGATTGCACCCCGAAGAAGGCCGGTGTTGTGACAGAGCTGATGTGGTGCTGAGGGAACCCCGTAGGCAACTGTGCATGAAGTCTGGTGTTCAGGATAAAGAGGGTATCAGTAACACAGACCCAGAAGTGACCGCCGTGTGGAAACTGGCAGCCAGTGACCCAGCGACAGCAGAGAGCATAAACAGTGTATGTGAGTCAGGGTTGTCTAGAGAAACTCTGTGTGTGTGTGTGTGTGTGTGTGTGTGCACGCGCGCACTTTAGATTTATTTTAAAGAATTGGCTCACACGATGATGGGGACAGGCAAGTTTGAAATCTGTAGGTCAGGCAGGCAGGTTGGAAACTCAGGTGGGAGGTGATGATAGTTTTGAGGCAGATTTTTTCGTTTCCAGGACAACAGTTGTTGCGCTAAAGGCCTTCAACTGATTGCACAAGGCACCCCCCATTTTCGAGGGTAATCTCCTTTATGTCAAGTCAAATGACTGTAGAAATTAACCACATCTACAATATACCTCCACAGCAACTCTTAGTGTTGGATTAAGCATCTGGGTACTGTCACCTCGCCAAATTGACACACAGCTAACCACCACCCAGCGATAAGAGCAGGAGGTCGAGGAAGGAGACCTCGCTGTTTAGCAGTGGGCAGGGAAGGAAGGGGAGTCTGGCAGTTCTGATGGGGGAGAAGCACGGGCAGGTTGGCACCAATGACCGCAACACTGCGCCCACAGGGTGCTGGGTGCTGGGGGGGATGCAGCTGGGAGAGCAGTGCATGGGAGACCTGGTGGTGACTTTGGTTCTTTCACGGTATTTCATAATAAAGGGGGTAATCTGAGGAGCAAGGAGGCAAGGCTTCCTTCTGGCTTGTGCTTTTTGCAGGCTAAGGCAGAGGAAGGAGCCCTGTTCCGAGAGAAAGAGAGAGGAAGCAGAAGAAAACCAGGGAGAGACTGAAGGTAGGACTCCTGTTGGGACAAGAGAAGACCTTCTTGCTCGGCGAGGGGAATGTGGAGAAAGCCCAGCCTCCCCATGGGCAAGCAAGGACATCAGGGCAGAGCTCTGGCTGGAGCAGGCAGGGTCAGGAAGAGCCCTGCTCTGGACAAAGGCCCCTTCTTTCTTACCTGGGATGCTTTTTCCAATCCCCTCTGCATCTCCTTGCGCCGCCTTCAGGCTGGCTTCCAGGTGCACCTGCAGTTCTGGCCCCCCTGTTCTGGGCTCCCGTGTCTGGAGAGGACCCGTCCGCAGGTCCTGCGGCTGCCTCCTCACCCTCTCCCTGAAAGCAGGATGGTTAGCACTCTGTGCTCTGCTCCTGGTCCCCGCTCGCCCTGCTCGGCGCCTCCCCGGGGACCGAGGCGGCTCCTTCTGATCTCCACTGGTTCCTAGTGGGTGGCGCTGGACAACAGGCAGCCTGAGTCCCAGGAAAGCAAGAACACACCCAAGTGCGTGCACACACACACAACTGGAGGAATTTTATTTCCAGTTCTTAAAAAGCAACAGAGTGTAACATGGCACATTCAGATCATCCGTACACTTACTGGGGGCTTATTACTGCTTTTTATTTTGAACCCCTTCTGGGGGCGTCACCACGAATTTTTCCCACCCTGAAGGCCTCCAAGGGCTTAATCCAGCCCTGCCGCTCCGCCCTCCGCACTCACTTTTCAGAGCCTAGAGGAGGCCGCAGCACCGCGGAGAAAGAGGGAGTGCTGCTCAGGAAGGGCAGGCCCAACACACAGAGCGTGTGCGCCTGCTGGAGCGGATCTGTGCCGCCTAGAAGCTCAAAACATGCTGGAACACGGAAAGAAAGGTATTTGCCTGAGTGACTCAGATATGTTCCAGCATTTTCCCACAGGCTCCTGCACATCCCAAAATAACTGCGACTCTGGATCCTGTTCCCTGGCATATGATTACATTTGTATAATGTTACAGAACAGTGTGCAAACTGGCCACTCACACAGGAGCTGCAGGAATGCACAGCCCACAGTGGAGCTCCATGCTGCACAGAGACTCAACCCCGTAAGAAGCGTGGACTCACCAGAATCATCCAGACCACCAAGAAGGGCCCTCGTCAGTGCCCACCTTCCATGGAGGGCAGGGAAGGCCCAGAGAAAGGAAACAACTTACCCACACTCAACACAGCTGGGGACCCTAAACGCCCATCAACTATTATTGATGCTTATTTTGGAATAAATGTCAGTTGAGCCTTGGACACATAAGATCTTAAGTCAAAGGGACTTTAAGGGTCTCCTGGTCATCCAGGGTACCTCTGTGCCCAGGTCTGCACAACAACGGTGGCATTAGGAGGTTTCAAAATGGACTGCCTCGGGGAATTTACAGTCTTGCTCAGGAAATGACTGGAGATGTTCAAACAGGTGGAAGACAATTGGGCCCTGGCAAACAGAAGGCACGGAGTTTGGGGGAGAGAAAGTCTGAGAAGGAAGGTACTGTCCCAGGAGGGGAGGTTTCACAAAATAGCGGGCTCAAGGGTGAGCAAGATCTGGACAAGAGGGGAGAGTGGCGAGGGCACACTCAAAGGTGGGAATGTGCTGGAGCGGTGCAGACCCTTAGTGAAAGGAAGTGGGAGCTGCTCTAGAAAGTTCTGGAATCCAAGCCCAGGGACCTCTGAAATAAATTAAAAAATTTTTTTTAAAGATTTATTTGACAGAGCACAGGCAGCGGTAGCAGCAGGCGGAGGGAGAGAGAGAAGCAGGCTCTCTGCCAAGCAGGGAGCCCGATGCGGGGCTCGATCCCAGGACCCCGGGACCATGACCTGAGCCAAAGGCAGCCGCCCAACCGACTGAGCCACCCAGGTGACCCTGAAAGAAATAAATCTTTAAAAAACAGAAGATGGCGCACCGTGGTGAGACTAACATGACCTTTATGGCTCTTGGGGTTGGATTCAAATCCTGTCTCTGCTCCCAGTTCTGTGGGCAAGTCACTTCCTGTTGCCTCACCCACTTCATGAGCATGTTGAGAATAACTAATGTTTGTTACGTGCCAGGTACAACTTCCACTGCTCCACGTGTCTCAATTCATTTCATCACTTTCCCCCGTTTTACAACGGAGGAAACAAGGAAGGAAAAGGCTATTACAAGAAGCTGTAACCGAACCCAAGAGTTCTGATTCAAGCCTGTGTTCTCCACTATGATGGTCTCTAAAGGGCACCTGGATGATTACACAAGCAGAAACCCCCCACAGATCCTCAGTGGATATCTGTGCCCCGACTCCTACAGAGACCAGGACAGTTATGTTAGTAAGAACCTTGCAGCCAGTCCCATAGCCAGCCTGTTGCCCCCATGCAAGACCCAGGGACCACCAACACAGGCCAGATAATTCCTACCCGGATAGCCAGGTACCATCTGATTTGAATGATTAAAAATCTTCTAACTATAGTAAAGGGCTATCTATTGATGTTTAGTGATAAAAATAACATCAGTCCAATTCATAACCACCCAAGGAATCTTCATGTCAAGGTCCGCTGAGCATAGACGCCCAAGTCACAAAAAGAAGTGGTCACATTCTTTATCTTTGGTTCATTTAAAAAAGTCCAGTAGAGGCCTTTATCCCTACTTACACAGTCAGGTTTCTAGAATCAATGGTGTGTCATCAGCAGTCAGCTTGTACTCCCCACATGAGTTCACCCAGGAACGATGCTGGCGGATTCCCATCGGAATGACTTCAACCTTTCTCATCGGGCTAAGAGTGGCAACTCCAGGAGCGTGTATTTTTGTATGGCATAGTCACGCACCAATATTAAACTCAGTACAGTCCTGAAGAATTCGGCAGGGGGGCTCTACGTCAGCATGCTCTCTGGGGGTTCCAAGTTCTCAGGACTGTCCTTCTCTTCCATTTTTGATTTACAAGCAATTAAAACACCAAAGTCCAGCACATTCAGAGGCTGTGGTCCTTCCCAAGCTTTTAAAAAACACTGGCATACAAAGAAGGATCTTCTTCCATCCACTGGCTTCTGAGTACATCTGATCCTAACCCCTATGGCTTCTAGGAACCCAATCTGGGAAGATAAACCCAGCCTGGTTTGATGACTCAGAGAAATGTCAGATAAAGATGACCCTAAAACTCTCACAGAACACATTCCCAACCCCAGTGACCTGGACTGCACAGAACACTTGGGTCAGCCTCAGGCAACACGAGGGTCCATTTGAATCCTCCCAGCCCCTTGCTGAGGCCTGAGGGTGGCCTGAGGCCAGGTGAGCAGAGATGCTCCCAGAGTGGCCCCTGAGCTGGGCCAATCGGAAGGGGAACATTCCCATCACCTGGGTGCACAGCCTCGAGTATTCCCAGTTACCAGCTGCAATCTGAGGATGAAATGTGACGGACACTCATTCTCTCATGAGCCGGGCCGGACAGAGGTCGTGGATCCCAGAGCCGGCCTGAAAATGCGTATGCTACGGACGGTTACTGAAGCCAGGGAGACCCAGTCTTGATGCTGCCGCTCCTCAAAACTTTAGAAATCACAAAAAACCATCTTGAGTTATAGTATTACTTTATTTTCCTTTTTCTAAAGGTAACATTAAAGTCATCCAACATACAGATATTCCTAGGGCTCCTTGCACATTTTATTCTATCTAAAGTTAGCTATTTTAGCTATGAGATGAAGAGAATCATCCCATTAAAAGGGCAACATTTCTGAAAAATGGGTTCCATATTTGTGCGATGGGAAATCAACACCCCATCGACCAGCCAAAAACCTCCTTCGGTCCAGAGCTCCATGAAGACAGCTTACAACCATGGCTGACACGTGGTTTCCAAGCACAGAAAGGGCCCCAACAACAAGCAATGGGGTTAAATTTCTGAAACAAGCAACTTCTTTATTTGTACAGAATAAGAATACAGAAGAAAAGCATCATTCTCCGTTTAGCCCTTTAATTAGTGTTTGGCCTCCACCCAAGTTACTGTGTACGAAGCGCCTACGAATAGTAAAAACAAACTGATTTAAAGTCCCTGAAATGCATGCAACTTAAAATTCCCTACCGCACACCGGCAGTTCCCAGGGCCCGGGTCTGCGGCGCGTGGCGGAGACTACGGGGCGGCTAGGTTCCCAGCTGTGTCTGTCGTGCTGGGGCTGCCCGGGTTTGCAGCTGCTGCTTCTTTGGCTTCTGGCTGTGGGCTTTCAGTTTGGGGGTCTTCTCCATTTCCGGCACTTTTCTTATTCTTGTCTGTTGCCACGGCACCCATCTCCATGATCTCCTGCAGTGGCCGATCGGTTTCGAGGGAGCTAGGCTGGAGTTCATAAACCTGGACTTGACCCGGGACATCTATTGCTTTTTGTTCAAGTTTTTCCAGGATGGTCTGAACCTTCCTGACACCATCTCTCCTGGCCTGACGGACGTCGGCTCGTCCTTCGGGGTCTACCGAATCCAGGGCCAGCAGCTCTTTGGTCAAATACTCTTCTATCATCAGGTACTTTTTGTCCGTCTTCTTGCCTTCAAAGTTGTCCACGGCCTGCTCCAGCCCTTGCACGTTCTGTAAGATGGCCTCTACCTTCAGCACGCCTGGGTGTTTTGGGGGCACCTCAGCTTCCCCTGGTTTGGGAGGTGTGGCTTCCGTGGGGGCAGGGCCGGGGGCTGCCCCTTCTTCGGCAGCCACATTCTTGGGGGACGAGGGGACAGCAGGAGGGGCGGGGCTGGGAGGACAAGGAACCGGAGCCGCCGGAACCTTGACTTCCACCCTCTCAGAGGTGGGTGGGGGCTTCTGGGAGACAGGTGGTGAATCTGCCTCCTTGCGGATCACCTGAATCGGGATGTGTCCAGGAAGGAGATCTGGTCCAACTGGGCCTGGCTTGCTTTCGGGTTTGTTTTCAGGTTGGGGAACAGGTGAAGATTCTCGATGAGTCATGGGCTGCTGAGAACAGGCAAGGACACAAAGATATTTTTAATAACTGGCTGAGAGTCTCAGGCAGTTGTTTGTAGCTAGTACTATTGACTATAAAGAAAACTGGGGAATGGCTTTAACAGTATAAAAGAGATTTTCGAAGCCAACCACATACTGTTACAGAATAAAAACATGCTGTTCGTGTATGGGACCAAACCACTCATTTCCACTCATCACCCCAGACTGTGCATCTGTTACCGCTCACTGAATTTTTCTGTAGATGGTATTCTTAGGGCAACAAAAAGAAAACCAATATAGTTTTCAAAAATGAAAACTCGCTCACCAACAACCTCGCTGACTGCCGAGCTAGTTTAGCTCCAAGCAAAGTCCTGCGTGACTCAGAATTTCGGTGAGGCAGCCATGGAGGAGTAACCGCCACACGACCCTCCCTGACGCCGTGGGGACGGTCTCTGTTCTGGGAGGGAAAGTCCCACGTCCTGTTTCAGAAAAGTTGTCATCTTTTTTTTTTTTAAATCTATGACAGCCTCGTGGTTTCTGCCCAGACTGACTTATTTTTCTGAGAATAAGCAGGATGCCCAAAATAGTTAACTCTGGGAGAATTTCGCGGGGCACATCTGTGCCAACACTCGGCTGCGCGTCTCCGCACTGACTCCTGGCTGCCCAGGATGAGGTGTTTGTTTATTTTTTAATTTATTTGTTTGACAGGGAGAGAGACAGCGAGAGAGGGAACACAAGCAGGGGGAGTGGGAGGGGGAGAAGCAGGTTCCCTGCCGAGCAGGGAGCCCGATGCGGGACTCGATCCCAGGACCCCAGGATCATGACCTGAGCCGAAGGCAGTCGCTTAACCGACTGAGCCACCCAGGTGCCCCTGAGGTGCTTTTTAACGTAACTCCGAGCGATAGTTTTTAGAATGAGCTGTGCTTAAAACAAATATCTTGGCTCTCCTAGCAACTTAGTGAACCTCTCACCCCCCTTTTTATGACTGAAGTAGAGTTGACAGACGACGCTCTAGTTTCAGGAGCACAACGCTGTGACTCGACGGTTGCACACGCTCCGCAGTGCTCACCCGAGGAAGTACAGTCGCCGTCTGCTCTCACGGTGTTATTGACTATATTCCCTACACTGTACTTTCCATCCCCGTGATTCTGTGACTGGAAGTCTGTACCTCCTAATCCCCTTCACCTCTTTTGCCCACCCCCCCCCATGTACCTCCCTGCAGGCAACCAACAGTTTGTCCTCTGCTTATATGAGTCTGCTTGGTTTTTTGTTTGCTCTTTTGTTTTTTGATTCCACATATGAGTGAAATGATATGGCATTTCTCTTTCTCCAAGTTATTTCACTTCACCTGATACCCTCCAGGTCTATCTGTGTTGTTGCCAATGGCAAGATTTCATTCTTTTTCATGGCTGAGTAATACTCCAGCATGTATGTATACCACATCTGCTTTATCCATTCATCTATCGATGGACACTTGGGCAGCTTCTGTATCTTGCCTATTGTGAATAATGTTACAATACACAGAGAGGTGCAGTTAGGATCTGGTGGCTACTTAGCCATCTGAGTGCCAACAACCCCCTTTTCCACCAGACCTCTTTTGCCAGTGCAGACGGCCTCAACTCTGGCTCTTACCACTCAGGAACCAGCCACACACCCCTCTTTGGGTCCTAAAACAATCTCTGGGTAAGAAAAATTACTTTAGAAACTCTTAAGAGGAGTTGCTCTACAGCTTGTAGTCTGAAAATGTCAAGGTCATGAAAGCAAAGGAAGTCCGAAGAACTGTTCCAGACTGAAGGAGACTGAAGAGAAATGATATCTAAATGTGGTGCTCAGGATCCTAGATTAGATCCTGGAACGGGGAAACCACTATCAAGGAGATTTGAAAGTGGACTGTGTATCATATAACAATGTTTTAAGGATGTTAAGTTTCCTGATTCTGATCATTGTACTGTGGTTATGAATGAGGTCCTTCTCAGGAAAATTTTTCCTGAATTATTTATGGGTAAAGGGGCACAATATCTACAATTAGATCTCCAACAAAGAAAGCACATGGACGATACGTATGGAAATAAGAAATGGCAAAGCAAATACAGCAAAATGTTAACGGTGAATTTGGATGAAGGATATACTGCGTTTCTTTGTAGGATTCTTGTAACTCCTCTGTAAGGCTGAAATATTTCCAAATAAAGAAGCTAAAAAAAGAACCATAAGAGGGTGCTATCACCATTTATGGTAAGACACCCTGCATTTGTCTACGAGGGGCTTTCCTTCTAAAAATTGTGGCAGAGAACCAATTCGGCTGCTCAAGTTGGGGGGCCCAGGGCTGCTCAAGGCTCTGCTCAGCTACAAGCTACGAAAACTAATGACCTCCTCCTCCTCCAGGATGTGCCCTACGAGTTGCCCCGGAAGAATGAACAGATCTGTGCCTGCGACTTCACCAGGCTGGAAGGTTTCCCAGTCAGCCAGCCAGCCGGCTCATCATCAGTCAGGCAATGTGGTCCTTTACCCCAAAGTAGAGAGGCGTAAGACAGGTCCCTGTCGTCCAGCTCAGAGCTGAACAGGTAAGAAGAACACTTCTGGAATGCACCGAGTAACCCATACCAAGCCATAAGGGACTGTGATGAGATGCCGTGAGGAAGAGGAGGCGGCTTCACGGAAGAGGCTAGACTGCCTGGTCCCTTGGCGGATGGGGAGAAGCTGGATTGTGATGGCATTTCAGGGAGCTGGGTCAGCAAGAGCAAAGGCACAGAGGTGGGAAGAACAGAAAGGGCTTGCAGAGTGGAGAAGGGGTATCTGTGAGAAGGCGACAAGCTGCCTGGAACACTGGAGACGAGGCTGTGGCTGGGGTGTGGAAGGGGTCTGAAGGGCCCTGAAAAACTGTGGTGGGTGCTAAGACACCCGGGTCCCAGGTGTGTGAGTGACATTACACACACCGCCCAGCTATTTCCCCCCCGGGGGTGGGGTGGCGGGGGTTCCACCCCGAAGGCAGCTGCAATGACAAACGAGCAAAGCTGCAGAAAGTACTGAGCGTTCCCAGCACCTGTCCTGCATTTCTGCTGGTGACCGGCCAATGCCAGGATCTCGCTTTCCCCCAATAACACGTGTGTGAGCTAGTTAGGACCCACAGAGGAACCAGGGCACCTGCACATTGCTCCTCAGCCCCTGGAGAGATGCTGCGGGGGCCAGTATGTGGACACCAACTCCGTACCTGAGGCCTGTCGACCACGGTGTGCACTCGGTGGGGCAACGGGGAGTGCCCTGGTGTGCTGCTCCTGGCTGGAGAGCCCTCCCGGCTGGATGCACCCCGGACGGGTGACCGGAATGGGGATGCTGCCGGCATGGGCCGGGGCTCCCAGTCGTCCCCCGGGGCCCGGTGGTACATCGGCTGGTAGGTCTGGTATTCGGCCTGCTGAGCTGGGTAGTGGGTCTTCTGGGCGTGGTGGAAGGAAGGCTGGGCGGCCGGCCGGGTGACATTCTGCTCGTGTATCACAGGGATGGGGATATAGCCCCGAGGGAGCTGGTGAGTGCCCAGGCTGCTCCTGCCGGAGGAGGAGGGCAGGCTGGCCGAGGAGGACGAGGACGAGCAGTCCGAAGCAGCTGGAGACTGGGATCGCTGCAAAACACAACGAGTGGAGGCGCTGAGTGACCCTCTGCCCTGCTGCCCCTACTGTGCTTCCTTCATGTGCCTGCTCAGGGTAACACGTTAGAACCGTCTACCTGTAAACCTTTCCATCTCCAAAATGTACTGCTAGGACTCGGGGCTCTAGAGCCAAGAGGCTGCCATTCCAATTCTTCCCAGCTCAACAGCCTTTTTAAAGTTAATTAATTAGAGCGAGAGAGAAGTGCTCAATGCGCTGCTTCTGTTGTTACCAGTGTTACCTCTTTCTCTAACCCTTTCCTTGCAATCTGCAGAGGCTGCAGCTGGGCACGGAGAGCAGCACATCCCGCGTGCCTGAGGCAGGCCAGCCCCTGGACTGCCTAGAAAATCAGTTGGGTGTTTCCCCAGCTGGCTTCAAAGGGCCCTGTTAGCTCAAATTTGCTTCAGATTTCTCGGATTAATGTGTCACTCAAAAGTGACATTCTTACAACACAATATTACAAATTCAGGCCCTCCTCCAAGAAAGGAAAAGAACAGAGGCAAAGGAGGCAAGGCTAACTCTGGGCACAGACGCGGAGTGAGAATCAGCACTCACAACTCTGGACAATCTGCAGACGGGAAAACCAGAAGGGCTTACTGCTCAGGAATCCTACCGGGGTCCGCTGGCCCTCAAATCCCAGCTAAGACCTGGATTAAGAACTCTTTAGATATTAGTGCACTGAAGCACGGACTTCAGGCTTAAATAAAACCCTATCATCGAGCAGCTGACCTCCCGACTCTTTATTTTGGGTTTCCTTTTTTTTTTTTTTAAGATTTTATTTATTTTTTATTTATTTATTTGAGAGAGACATACAGATAGTGATGGAGATAGCGAGAGAGAGAGCACAAGCGGAGAGGAGAAGGAGAAGCAGGCTCCCGCTGAGCAGGGAGCCTGACGTGGGGCTTGATCCCAGGATCCTGGGATCATGACCTGAGCCGAAGGCAGATGCTTATTAACCGACTGAACCACCCAGGCGCCCCTCTGGGTTTCCTTTTAAGCCATGGGACGCTGTATCAAAACAGCTCCAAGCGGTTAACACCTATCCATAAGTACTGAACTAAATGAAATAACACATCGCTATCCCTGTGTTTTGGTCACAGAAAGCCTGGCAGGAGTTAAGGAGCACCAGATTAGGAGCCAGAAGGCCAGGCTTCCGGTCCCAGAAATGCCATACTTCCACCTTTATACATTTGGACCAAGCTGTTTACCCTTCTGAACCCCAATTCCTTAACCACAAAAATAAGCCATGACCCCTGCCTGTGGGGTCACACACCTGTGAAATGCTGGGGGACACTGTGGAGCTGTCATGCTGTCTTTGCTGGGCGACCTTTGCTGTTGCAGGCCAGGCCCAGATGCCCTGCATGTTACACGGGCTCGCTCTCCTTACCTCAGGTCTGTGGGAGCCTGGGGGCTGGGCCCCCGCAGCTGCTGCCACCGCCTGTCCACACTGTTTATCTGGCTGAGTGGCTTCCGCCACACCCCGCAGGGGTGACTGGGACCTCTGAGGAGCCTCTGTGGCCGCCTCAGTTCGGAATCGCTGTGTTCCCGGCTGGGGACAGACAAAGGATGGGCGCGGCTGCCGGCCCTCGGCGCCTTCGTGGAGGACAGGAATGGCAATGTAGCCTGGTCGGAGCTGGGGGTACACGGCGTGGCCTTCCCGAGGAGGCAGCAGCCTGGGGCCCTCCTGCGAAGGGCCATTTGCAGAGGATGGTGCTTCCTACGACACAAAAAGGAGAGAGAGTCTGGTTAGGAACTGGGAAGAAAACACCCCAAAGAAGCAAAAACATGGGGCTAAGTGCCACCTTCCGGAGTGATTCTGGGCACCTCCCCCACCTCCGGCATCAGCCAAGCTGGCCGAGCACAGAGGGTGAGGCGGCTCCCAGGCACCCTCTGCGTCTGCCGGAGAGCCCCTCCCCTACAAGGCCGCTGTATGGCCAGAAGGTTACGAGTTAGGGGCATCGAGAGAAAGCAGGTGAGCCACGGTATCCGCTGAGCACAGAGAGGTCCCAATTGCCCAAACTGGTCAGACAGGTTTCTTTTATGGGTGACAACCAGCAGCAGTATGTCGGAGCGCCACCGACTGTCCCCCAAATCAGAGACCCAGATCAGAAGGTGCGAGGATGAGTCAAGTCCAAGTCACTAAATTATAGCCAGCTTCCCCGCTTCCTCAAAGGTCCTAGCGTTTCTTAAGGACACAGGGTTGTGCTGGACCCAGACACAGGACACCGCTTGGACGCCCTCGCGGACAGGCGGCGGTGGGGCGAGGCTGCCCACCCGGGGACACGTTCGGAACAAGGTGCAAGAGAGGGAGATCAGAAGGCACACAGGGGCAGCACAGCAGGAGAACAAACTTCTGCTGGCCCGCTGACGGCGGCAAAAGCTGCTCTGGCGAGGAGTGGCTGGGGCCCCTCTCCTGTCCTCTCATGAAGTTGTCCCTGCAGCCGCCTGGCTATTTCGGGACCCTTGAGGAGGCCAAGTTCCAGATGTACCACAGAGAAAGATCTTGTTTCAGACAACAAGGCCAGTCAGTCACTCACGGGGCAAAGTCACTTCTCACCACGGGCTGTGCAACCAAAGTCAGGGACCCCCAAGGTTTCCAGTCTTGACTATCCCCTGAGGCCACCTCGAGGGTCCTTTACAGAGCAGGATGCTATGGAACTGTGCCACTTACACACATCTGGCTAGGTCACCGATGAAGGAGGAGAACGATCCTTCCTTCAGGAGGCATCTCTCCGAACTGCAAACAAATGCCAAAGACTGAGACTCTAGGAGCTTGCGGGGTGTGCTTCTCACTGCCGCAAAACCAGTCACAAGTAAGCAAAGCTCCTTTGCATTTTGAGTGATCGACCATTATAACTGTGCCTTGTTTCTGTGTCGGGGTGCAACAGCCAGCGGTGGTGGTGGACCCTGCAATTTAGCTCTTTCAGACCCCGTCAACTGCTTCCCTCCTGCTAAGCCCCTGCCCCGGGCCTCCCGCACAGGGGAGAGGCACGGGTGTCGCTGTGTCCTTGGGGACACCAGCAGACAGGCACTCTCAGATTAGAATCCCCACGTGCTCGGGGTGGCGGCATTATTTTAGCCTGCTTAGCTCTCAGGTCACCCAAGAGCAGGCCGTGGGTTCCTGCCGTGAGACGGGCACCAGAAGGCACTGAGGACACCCAGCGCTATGTGGTGCCGACTCCTAATCCGCCATCTCGGCGTGTGAGCCCCTCGCCGGGGCACCCCTCCTTCCAGCCTGAAGCAGGGGCCCCGACAAGTCCTGGGCCTCTTCTCTGCTGCCTGCCTGGGGGCTCACTGTTCCCTCCCAGCCACGGACAAAAGCCTCAGCTATCCGCACAATCCTCGGGCAGGGCAGCTAGGAAGCCCTCATCCACTGACTACCGCCTGGTGACCATCTAGCTACTCTGACGCTGGGCACTGCGGGCTTACCAGACCAGCAAGGCACGATCCCTGCCGACTAGGGGCTTACAAGACAGTTTGAGACAGCAGGAAACACACAGGAAGCAACCCCCCCCCCCCGGAAAGCATGGGAGGCTCTGCAAATGGGGGAAATGCATGGGCTCTTCTAGCTAGGATGGGGCTGTCCTAGATAGGATGTCAGTTGATTCTGACCTCTATTAGTAACAGTTCTGTGATCTGAGATAATTCTCTTAAACTGTGAGCTTTAATTCCCTTATCCAGAAAATGGAGCTAGCAACACCCATCTCGCAGGACGGCTGGGAGGTTTTATGAGAGCACATGCAAGAAGGATGCCCAGAAGGCAGCAAGCCATGTGAATTCCCTCCCCCAAAAGGCGCACAATCATGCTGCGCAGACCTCAAAGTGTCAGAAGAATCAAATCTGAAAGACAAAGCTAACTGAAAGAAGATTCAGAGTAGGGGCTGCCCCGCAGGAAATGAGAGTCACTGGGAGGGTGTTGAACCTTCTGAGAGTTGAACTTTCTGTGAGGATGGAAATGTTCTTTTTCTGCATGGCAGTAAACAGGTAGATACCTACGTACAAACCTATCAAAGCATACACTTCCCTGGAACCTCCACACTGCCCAGCCCCTGCTGCATTCCACCCACACTATCCGATTTTAACAGGTGAGGGCTGCCAACCCCACCACCCCCCGCAAAGCCGGCTGTTAGCTGTGCCTCCAACTCAGCCCCTTCCAGGGCCTGGAAACCTTAGATGGACCTGGCTGAGGCTTGGCTCCTCCTGGGGGAAGCCCCTGGATCCAGAAGGCACGGCAGCTGCCTGCCAAGAGCTGTGTATTTTATACATCTCACTGAATAGATTTTGTACAACGACAAGAGAAAAGGGAAGACAAGGGCTGGAGGGCAGGAAGGAGGGAGGGAGGAAGACACTTCCTCCTGCCCAGAGGAGGTGACAGCAGGGACTGCCTCCTGGAGCCAATACGCCACCTGGATCTGGGAAGATGTTACATCTGGGTGTCTGGGTCTGGTCTTGGTCGTGTGGTTGCTGGAAAAAAGCTGTGGTCACTGGAGGTGGGGTGGGGAGTCTGAGCAGCAGAGGGAAGGGGGACAGCATGCGAAGGTAAGTGCTGAGCTGAAGAAGGTAAGGCCGGAGGCCCAGAGGCCTGAGATCCACTATCCTGAGGGCTGCTGTCAAGAGATGCCTCAGCAAGACAGGAGGAACCGAAAGGAGAAACCAGGACACGTCAGGAAACGTGGGGAGGAGTCCGGGGTGAGAGTAAGGAAGGAAGGGCAAAGCAGGGGCTGAGGGCGCGGAAAGGAAGGGTGACCCAGGGAGGCAAGCAGGAGGAGGAAGAATGGAAAGGCCTCCGTGGCTGGCAGGACAGCAGGAGTGAGGGTAAAGGGCCACTACCGAGACCCGAGTTCTGAGCCTGGGGTTGACAGAGAGATGGTGCTGCCCGCTGGGGGAATAAGGACGGCCTGGAGGCCCTGACGTTCTGCCCTCTGGGTTCTGTGTGAGTTGACCCATTTATGCCTTTTAATTAAAAAACCCCATGTCTCTTCATGAGTCTCACATCTAGAAGAATGCTCCCATTCCAGTCTCATCAGGGTTTTGTTTAGAAAAACACTGCTGGGGGTAAGTAGGAAAACCACACCAGCTTTACAGAGTAGAAGACTAAGCACTTGTACAGGAATGAATAATTTAAACCAGCGGCGAAGCTCCCACCTAGACGAAGACCCGTAACAGGAATGAACGCTGACGCCTCCCCGCTTCTGCCAAGTCTACTCTGCTAGAGTCACATCAGTAGCAGATGCTTCAGTGTTTACTAACTAAAGAGCACCACCTCAAAAAGTTAAATTGCCCTTTCTGTCTTCCACGGTGCTTTACATCACAATCTAATTTAAAAAAGACATTTTTTAAAATGAGAAAAGTGGGTGGCTCAGTCGGTGAAGCGTCCAACTCTTGATCTCAGCTCAGGTCTTGACCTCAGAGCCATGAGTTCAAGCCCCTTGCTGGGCTCTAAGCTGGGCGTGAAACCTACTTTAAAAAAATAAATAAATAAAATGAAAAAAGTAAAAGAGAGAAATGTTATAGTTTATGCTTCTTGTGGAATATGAGGAGAACATGCCTCCTCAGTCCCTAAGAAGTTCCAGCACATCTAGAAAGAGCCTATTGGTTAGGCCAGCATCCTCGATACAGGACCCATGACTTGCTCCCTTCTGACCTCAGTGGGGACCAGGGACTGCCCCCTTGGGGTAGCGCTTCTGGGGAGGGAGGAGCGAGCTGCTATCATGTGACCAGGCAGGCCACGGCAGGTCCTCCCCTCCTCACCAGGGCCTGCCCCACAGCTGCTTAAGCAGGAATGACCGCACTCCAGGAATTATTTTCCAGCGCAGCTCAGCTCATCATCTTTATCTTTGGGCAAAGACATCAGGAATCCATATATACGAGATCCGATGAGGAAATAAGGCTTTGCTTATCTTACTACATGCATTTATAAAAGGAACTGGTTCATTCTTCTCCCTTGCTTTGCACTGCAGTAAAATCTGTGGAGGCGCATCTCAGGGCACTCCACAACTCCATGAGATGGCCAAACAGCAGAGAAAAATTACCCCAGATGAGCCAAGATCTGCCCTATTAAGGACAAGGTATTATTAGAGAAGCCTGGGGTCAGACTCTGAGCTTGGGTGAGCCCGTGGACTTACGCAAGTCTTGTTTGCTTAAGAGCACTCTTAAGAGCATCAGAGATTTGCTGCTGGTTTTTAATAGCAATGTGGGCACTAAGGGGGCAGCTAGGAGATGTGGAAAGAGACAGCACTCGGTCCTAATCCTGGATTTGCCCCTAAATATGTGTGTTATATAAGCAGCTCACATCCCCTCTCTGGACCTTACTCTCCTCAGCTGTAAAGTGAAGGCGAGGCCCAGAGACTCTATGAAGCAGTGTTCTCAGACTCTAGGCGGCATCGGGAGCACCCAGAAAATGCTTAAAAATGTAGACCCTAAGTCCAACCCCAAGGCAGTGTGATTTGGTAGGTATGTGGTGAAGCCTAGACCAGGACTGCAATGAAAAACACTGATCCACGTGAGGTTCCTTCCTGCTCTGGCGTTCTTCATGGTGCTTATTCCAAGGTCCCCTCTAGCTCTAAACATCTACATAAAGCTCAAAAACAAGGAAAAGTTGACATCACAGAAATCTAAAAATGACCACTCTTAACTGTGTTCAGTTAAATCAGAATGGCAGTCACTGGGATTTAAGGTGTCCCAATGTTAAGAGATGGCCACTGACCCCCTGGAAGGACTCCTTGTGCCTCCTTTTTTTTTTTTTTGGTTAAACACTTATTTATTTCAGTGACAGAGAGAGCAAAGGGGGGAAGGGCAGAGGAAGAGGGAGATAGAGAGAATCTCAAGCAGACTCCCCACTGAGCGCAGAATCAGACATGGGGCTTGATCTCACGATCCTGAGATCACACCTGAGCCGAAACCAAGAATCGGGTGCTTAACCGACTGCGCCACCCTGGCATCCCAGGGCTCTTTGTGCCTTAAAAGCAGGGTAAGAACACAGCTCTTGGGTACCTACCAGGCATACGCCAACCACTGTGCTGGACATTGCACTTTCACAGCCTCCGCGGCTTTGAGGACAGCCGGTAAGCAGGGTTTGCCTTGACCTATCCACGATCGGTTCCCAGTTCACTGAGTGGCCTCTGAACCCTGAAAACAGCCCCCGTCAACCCCCAACCTCAACTCCATGGCACATCACTCTCCAAAGTGTTCTCAGCACCTACAAGTCCTAGCTCCCACCACTGCGGTCTGAACGAAGGTACGAGTAACAAAGGTTAACTTTCAGGGCTGCCCCGGAGCACTTCTGCCTCCGCAGCCCTGGGCTCCCTGATAGGACACAGATCCAGTAACTGGGTTTTGAGGCCAGAAGCCTTCACAACGGTCAGGTGTTGACTTGTACTAATGACACTTCAAAGCTTCTAAAACAAAGAAAAAAAGATGGAGTTTGAAAACAGGAACCCTGAACTCCCCATATATCTAGGGCCTGGATCAAAATTAAGTAGCTTGGCTCACTTCTAGCAGGCAGGAAACAAAATAAAAACTTCCTTCTAAAGCACAAATAGTTGAGCTTCAACATCCTTCCAAGCCCTTCTGTTTGGTACTCTCAGGCCATCGAAATGAATGAAGTATTATTGCCAATTTGATATACCCTTCAGCCAAAGTCAAAATTCCTCCAGTTTCTACTGCGTTGTGATAAAGGGTCTCTCCCTCCGCCCAAGTTTGGGCATATAATGGACATCAGGTAAATTCTGAATAGCAAGCGAAATCCACCTCCACAGAAGTCCGTGTGCGGTGCTCCTGGTAAGACAAGAGTCTGTGCTGACCATAATTTCTGGACACAGGCCAGTGACAGGGCGACTGGAGGCTTGATCTGATTGCCTGTTATCAAAGCACACATATTTTATCCTGGGATCACCAAGACAGGTGTCCTGATGTGTTCCTACCGGAGAAAACTTTCTATAGAATGAAACTTAACACCTCTTCTCTTTGCAGCTTTGTCCAAACAAGCAGGAATGAACCAGTGTGAGCCCCGGGCTTCAAGCTGTCACCGTGAGCTCCAGTCCCAGCCTGCTGCTCACCAGCTCTTTGCCCTTGGACAGGACTCCCGGCTGCCAAGACTCAGTTTCTCCAGCTGTAAAAATCCCCACACCCCCCAGGGATTTTTGCAAAATTTAAGTGAAATAAGGCGTAAGAAAGGCTATGTAAGCTGAGCCTGCTCCAAGCCCTACACAATCACGTTCCTTCATTCCACAAATGATTATTGACAGACCCCTGCTTTTCTGAGCAACACTTGGTTGAGCCCATAGCGTACAATGCCTAAAACCTCAGTGGTCTCACCAGTCGGCAACAAGCCTGTTCGAGTTAGAAGCCCCTTTATCCGAGAGTCTTAAGGACACTAATTAGCAAGGATGCCATTTTCTCTGCTGGGAACTGTACCTAATGCTTTACAATCGGGAAGCAAACACGGCCCAACATTCTAGGGGCTGAGCCCTAAACCTCTGTCCCCCTCCAAGAAGCCCCAGCCCAGCCACTCTGAAAGGACCTGCCCTGTGGACCAATCCACACTCATCTTGCACTGACTGTGGCTCCTTGCACTCCTGCCCGAGACCTAATGAGAAAACCCAGGCCAGGCTGGGGCAGGAGGATGTGTCTGGGAGCAGAACCTGCCCTGGCGTCTCACCAACAACCTCAGCGTGTCCCCCAGCAGGCTGTGCGGGTGCCTTTCACGCCAGGCACGACGGGCCACGGCTGGTGTTTCGGCATCAGCCTCCAGCATCCCCGTTTCCCCCACCCCCTGGAACCCTCCTCAACACGGGCAGTTACCAGGCTGAGAACCCCAGTCACCCAATGCCCAGCTCCTGAACTCATGGCTTCAGGGAAATGAAAACCCTAGCCAGTTCCTCTTCAGAAAAAAGGAGTAGGGACACCTGCTCTAAGGATCTGAAATCACGAATCACAGATGGAAAAATACCTGAAATTTCCATATCGGGAAGCAAACTGTCTGAAGTTACATAAAGAGACTCCCTCATGGTTCATTGCATGGGTTTCTCAAGGACTGGTCTCATACGAAGGTGGAACACTGACCAGTCACTTGACTCTACCATCTGCTAGACACCCAACTACGCAAGTGTTTGCTGGTATCAGGGCGCAGGGACTCACTAGATATGCATTGTATAAAATCACCCCCCCCAAATCCCCAATTCACCAACTGCCACTAAGGCAAGGGCCCCTTTAACCAAGGGTAGCTGCTTTGAGGGGAATTCCTGGGGATTCTCCTCCCCACCCTAAGCAGCTGCTCAAAGCATTCCTCCAACAACCATACTCCCCCAAGAGGGTGGTGGCAATTAGCAAACCCCCCTCTCCTTCCACCTGCAGTGACATTTCCACCCCTTAGAGCTGGGTCCAGAACAGCTGTGCAAATGGCCAGCCCCTAGTTAACATGACTCAGTTTCCCCACAATATGGACTGGGTACCTCGCTCCTGCCTGGCAACTGTCCTGGGGTCTGTACAGAGATGTGGAGGGAGACACTCCCCTAAAAGAGTCAAGGTTGAGGGTTAACACACCACCCCATGCAGCAGAGGCCAGGAAACACAATGCGTCCTGGCCTATCTTGGCTGGGGGGTCAGGGATGAATCAGGGATGAAGCTGGTTGAGGCTATGGGCTGCAGGTTTGGCTGAGGCTCCAGAAGGCCCGACAGCCTTCATCTGACCCCCCCCAGCTGTGTCCCTGAGTTATGTGGGGCATGGGAACCCCGGGGAAGGGTGCCGAGGGCATCCAGACACTAGTCGAAAGACAGCCAGCTAAGGTAGTACAAGGGGTAAGAGGCCTTTCTTCTGAGAAAAAAGACTTGAGGTCTACCTGGGAGCCATGTCCAGACAGATGTGTCTGCCATGTGGTGAATCCCCTCCTACTTCTTAGTGGAGGCTGTGACGTTTCCATGGATTGAACACATGTGTCTAGTCGGGCCCTGACTCATCACTTTCCATGCACTATCCCCCCGATCCTCGCAATCCTGCTGGACAGGTAAGGTGGTGTTCCCATTTTATAGAAGGGGAGACTGAGGTTCAGAGAGGATGAGTGATTTATCTGAGATCACCAGAACCCAGGTTTGTCTGACATCAAGGCCAGGGATGTGTTAACCCTTTCACTATTCCTGCCATACCTATACAATCTGTAATAATAATTGTGGCTAATGTCTTCAAACCCTTCATCTTCCCAAGATAAAACGCAGCAGGGGAGAAAGTATTTAGTTTTGCCTGGTCGAGCTGGGCTGAGGCTCAAGACCTGGAACATTCAGTTCAAGTGTGCTCTGGGCCAGGGAGCCAGTGCTTCGTGCTGAGTCACTGCCTGGCTGAGGCAGGGCAGGCGGGAGTGCGGAGTGCCGGCACTCTGCTCAATTCTGAGTCACCACAGCCCCATGCGCCCAGCATGGGGCCTCTGGAGGGAGAAAACCCAGCTCTATCCGGGCACCTAGTCCCCGCCTGACACTCAGGGTCTGTTGGATGAATTTGGAAGATTCAGAAAGTGATGTGGCTGCCTTGTCTTCTGCATCCATGTATTCTTTCCTAGCCTCCTGCTGTTTGGACTTAACTATTCACTCATCCATCCAGTGTCCAAGAAGAATCTTTAAAATGATGGGAGGGAAAAATCTACAACTGGACCTTCATGAACACTGAGGACGTGATTTCAAAATAGGAAATGGCTGTTTTCCAACAGGATGCTGGGAAATTTTCAGTGGCGAGTCTCACCTCAGTCACTGGGGACACTGCTCTGTGCTCGGAGCTCTGGGGCAGCCACTCTGTTTACGGGCTCTTGACATAGGCAGTGAACAATCCGAATTCTGGGCTTTTCTGAACTGACAGTGAATAAGGAGCCTCGCTGTGCACTGTCTGGTCTTACTGCCAGCCACATGGAGAAAAAAGAGAGAGAGAGGTCCTTTGACAGCGCGGAGGCTGCTCTCTGTGCAGCTGGGCATTGGCGGCGCCTGGCTGCCGGGAGCTCCCAGCCTTTCCAGCTCATCTGCTCCAAGATGCTGTGTCGCCGGTGGGGACAAAAAAAGAACTTCTCCAGGCTCATACGGATGAACCTAGGGAATCAATACTGAAGTTCTTTGTGGAGAAAAGGCCAGTTAGAAATGCAGTAAAAAGGAACCTGTCCCCGGGGGACCTTGGGGAGCCCAGGACAACACTTCAGTGCTTAGGAACCAACAGAAGGCATCCAGCAACTTCCACTAACTCTAAGCGTGAGCCTGCACTTCAATAAAGGCGGCTTTCCTTTTACCAGCCTGTCCACTCCGGAGCCCAGGCCAGGTTTTACCCTTCTCCACACAGAATCATTTACTGAGACAGGAGTCTGAACTTAAGACCCTGAAAGATGACAGCCAGCCCACTGCCCCCTGGAACTCTCAGCCCACGGGGACACGGCAAAGCAGAGAAGTGCCACCTTTTTTTTTTTTAAGATTTTATTTGACAGAGAGAGAGACAGCGAGAGAGGGAACACAAGCAGGGGGAGTGGGAGAGGGAGAAGCTGGCCTCCCGCTGAGCAGGGAGCCCGATGCGGCTGGATCCCAGAACCTGGGATCATGACCTGAGCCAAAGGCAGACGCTTAATGACGGAGCCACCCAGGCGCCCCGAAGTGCTGCCTTTTGGAAGAAAGATTCCAATCAAAGTAATGTGGAGTCTGGAGCAGGGATAGCCTGCTTCCAACTGGAGAGGGGTACATGTCAGAAATGCTGCACGGAGAATGGCATGGAAGGAGACAGACCTGTCCTCCATATGACACTGAACACCATGACTTGCAGAGAGCAGGCGCTCAGTAAATTTCAGATGGAATGAATGAATGAATGAAGACTTGGGCCCATCTGCTAAGTTCAGACCCAGGCTCAGGAAAGGAGTGGTCTCTAATCAACTGGGGCCGTGCCTGGGGAGCTCTGAGCATAAAGGAGTTCTGAGAAGCAGCCAGGCTTCCTGGGGGTGAGGCTATCTGTCACCCCTCCAGACACTCCTCCCCCCCCCCCAGGTGAGGGTAAAACCTCTGGCCACAACAGTCCTTCCGTAGTGTCACAGCTGACAGGCCTCAGATGCATCTAATAGTTTCCATCTTAGAGAGCTGTTTTGAGGACTTAAAGCAATAAGGTTTGTAAAGCACCCAACCAGCATTTGGCATATACATATGCGTATGCATGTATGTGTGTGTATATATAGAGAGAGAGAGAGAGAAACAAAAAGATATAAGGTTCATTCTATCCTAAAGAAATTCTCTCGGGTGCCTGGGTGGCTCAGTTGGTTAAGCAACTGCCTTCGGCTCAGGTCATGATCCCGGAGTCCTGGGATCGAGTCCCACGTCGGGCTCCCGGCTCAGCGGGGAACCTGCTTCTCCCTCTGACCCTCTCCCCTCTCATGCTGTTTCTCTGTCTCTCTCTCTTTCTCTCAAATAAATAAATAAAATCTTTAAAAAAAAAAAAAAGAAATTCTCTCTCATGAAGCTTTTGCAAGCTGCCTGGCTTCTAAGGCCCCTGAAGAAATCTTCACAGAAATATGTGAAGACTTAATAACACCAGACATCTCACACAGTCCCACAGTGCCAAGCAAGCAGTGAGGATCAAGGTCCATATTTGCAAAGGATGGGATTTGGGGTTTAGCTTCAAAAGTCCAGCTGTGAGTCTGAGATTGGAGGCAGAAGAGGAGCCCAAGTCAAAACTCGATCAGCCAGCAATGGGGAGCTGGGAGGGGCTCGAGAATTCCACAATCAGGCGGACAGAGGTTTCTTCAGTGTTCATCAGCACCAATGGGTCCTCAGAGGTTCCTAATAAGCAAGGCCTTTGTCTTCTGCTCCCAGTTTTCCTGTGTAAGATGTCTTAAATATTTAAGAGCAACATTAAAGCAGCAAAAATGGGAATGAGGAAGAGCAGGTTTGGATTATGCATGGTCTCCTATTTTTGACGATAAACACCAGACCATTTAAAAAGGTCAAGAGGAACTAATAAACATGCAGAGTGCCTTATACAAGGGAACTGTGTGTCATTCCAGAAATGGGGACAGGAGGACACGCCTGATCAAGTCTCATGCTCACGGGTGGTCTGAGGCTTTTCAACTCACAACCAGCCCCGAGAGCATCAAACAGCTAAGCCCTCCTTGGCCCTGGCTAATGTCAAATGCCGACACAGCTCCTGGGTACCAGCTTTACCCTCGTAAAGGGCAAGTCTACTCTACAAAACAGGGGACGAATTATGTTCAGTTCTTGCATAAGCCAAACACAGCCTGTTCTTTGGAGGGTAAAATGAAGGTCTTGGATGAGCTGGACATCTAAGGCATCTGGCCATGCTCTTCATCCTCCCCCCCAACAAATCCCTGTTCATCAGTCACAAAGGAATTTGCTTCCCCATCATGCAACTTGCTAGAAAATACAAAGGAGAGAATGGCCACTCATTTCCTGATTGTGCTCTGATTCTGCTAAGAGGCCCAAGAGCTTGCAATCGATCTGCAAAGAGCAGAATGATCTCATCTTTAAGAAAATTCAGGAGGCTGGAGCAGAAAATAAATGGGTCTCTACTTCAGTCGTAACTCAAAACATTTCCAGTTTCCTCTGAAAGGATGTTTCTCCATCTCTCTCCCAGGGCCCAAGTGTAATCTGTCAGGTTATTATGGTGAGCTTCTGCTGGGAGGGCAAAGCAGGAAGGAAACGCTCTGGCTCACTTCTTTCTGGGATACGGGAGGATCTTGGCACTGCCCTAAGTCTGACTCAGGGCACTGCCACCCCCAAATTCACACTGGCACAAGCGAGGCACCAGGGGAGTTTCACCAAGAAGGACAATGGGGCCTCCAGCAAAGGCTTTGCAGCTTAGATGCTAAGCAGGCACAGCTTGAGCCGTTCCAGGGCCTACTTGCAGGAAGGCGGACACTGAATTGCAGCTCCCCTCCCCCTACAAAATGGGATCACCGGCCACCAGTAGCTCCCAAATGCCAATCTGGCAAAATCAGGATCATCAGGGAAACTTCTCTGACGTCTAGATGTCTGGGCCCTACCCTGAGAAATTTGGATTCAACACTGGGGCGGCGGGGGGGGGGGCAGGTAGGAGGGGATGACGCAGTTGACGATCTGTGTTCTTAAAAAGGCTACCCAGGAGACTGCTGGCCCTGGGGATCTGTGCTGGTGACCTCTAAGATCTGCAAAGCTAGAACAGCCCTGCTCGTGGAGGGAGAAGGGTCTCCCTCTGGTCCCAGGAAGCTTTGCGAGACAGCAACACAGCACCTGGTCTTTTGTTTAGTCAGGGCAGGACCGGGAGGAGCGGCTGCACATCCTCAGACTCCAAAGTGAGCGCCAACCTCTCTGCCAGGGAAAGGGCCTGGACCAGAATGAACTTGCCAGGAGATTAGTGGCAAGCCCACGTGCGCGGAAAATCGACATCCAGGAAGCCTGCAGGTGGGGAAGTCCAGTTGCTTGGAAAGGAGCTGGATAAAGCCCAAAGTCTTAGCCTGTAGTCACCCGGCCTCTTCAACGGAAGGGCAAGACACTTGCTCTCACTTGCCCCCTCTGTAAAACTGGGGACAGAGAGTCACTCTACCTATCTCAGGGCATTGTGGGAGGACCAACTCGGAAACGATAGAACACAAGACTCAATGAAACACAAAGTTCTAGTCACTTCCCTTCCTTGAAAGCCATTCCTTTACCAACAAGGTTAGACTGAAAACACCCAGAGGCGGTCTTCCCCCCAAAAAAGGGCTTCCTCTGTTTCTTCATGCTTAACAAATGGCTCTTTATTGATGGATCGCATCGCCTCTTGAAGATAAGGATGTTCAGAAGGTCCTTTTAGCTCAGCTCCTCCAAAATTGCCCTCTGTTTCACGCCATGGCCCTTTCTCGTTACGCATTAAGGAGCCAATGTCTAATATAAAACAATATTAAAGGATTTTCCGTTCTATTTAGTCTGGAGGAAGATGTCATTCATGGAAGTGAAACTGAATGAGTCACCCAGATGTTCTGTGTATCTCAAAACACAGGTATGAAAGCCGTGAAGCCCAAAGAGCCAATGAATGGAATGTTTATTCTCCCCTTAAATTCTGGTGCCATGCTGACTAATCTCCAGTAGTTAATCTGGTAAAGAGAACTCATTTCTTGAGTTACCATATCCAGTCCTCACCATCCAAGTAATCACAGCACAGAGGTCAGCCACACAGTACTTGGTGGCCAATTGGTGGCCGGGGGGACACAAAGACAACCAAGTATTCCAGCCTGCATGCAGGCTTCACAAAAATTCTAGACACTTCTACCACCTTCTGAGCAGATACCCTGCCTCTTATCAGGACCTTCTGGTGTAGTTCTCTTTGCTATTAGTACCAGCTGAGTGACCCTTGGAAACACACTTGACCTGTCTGGGTTTCTTTCTCAGTAAAAGGAAGAGGTTGAGCTAAAAGAGCTTCGTGAGCCTTTCAACTTCAAAATTCTGACTTAATTTTCAAATCCACTTTTCTGGCATCAGACGTCTGATTTAGTGGCTGTTTTCTCTATTTGTTGAGAATAATAATAACTCAGCCTGTTTTTTTCCTCTTTAAAAAGGCTTATGAAACCACAGCCTAGCCAATCCACTGGATGGGTACACAAAGAACTCAACTTGCTGGGTGAGTCTTATTCTAAAAACAAAGTGTTGGCAATCTGGGTTTACGCTCACTTACAGTGGCTATGTTCAAACTTGACCTTCAGTCACAACAAAGGGTGCCAGCAGATTCCGACAGTCCCTGTCTCTATAGGAAGGAGGCCTCGAAATGATAGTTTTACACCACACCAAAGATCTACATCCATGCAGACTGCAGTAACAGGACTGGTTTGAAATGTGCTTCAGTTTCACTCAATTATGGGCTGAACAGACACAAAAAAGTATATATAATTATGCCCATCCCAGCTAATTACATACTCTTGTACTAATTTTCAGATAAAAATATACAATTAATTTCTTATAAATGTAAGTTGCTGAATGTTCAATGTCTCACTGTTGGGCACCAGGTTTTCATTAATATTTTTAATTTAAAAAATGCATAGAAATGAAAGTGGATGATAAAAATATTTCTTCTAAAGTAATGATTTATGAAGCATTTTTAATTTTGTGAATTTTTAAATCTTCAAAACAACTGACCAGCTCTTTATGGCTTTTTTTTTTTTTTAATTTTGCCCAGACAGCATAACATGCCCCTTTCTTTAAGTGTATTTCTCTTTTGCCAAGTTTTTATTTTGAAAAAGTTCAAATTTATAGAAAATTGGAAGTGTAGCGCACTTAGTTGTAATCTTTTAAGTTAACAGACTGATTCCAAATTTCTATTTCCAAACTTTCATGCTCTTAAGGGTTAAAGAGCATATATCTTTGCGTATACATAAATGAGGCGTACTTCTGCTGCATTCCCAAAAGTACTTCTGTATTAGTTATTTGTGTATTAGAAACAAATCCTAGGTATTTTAATACCATAACAAGGGAATGTATGCCATTAAAAAAAAACAAAAACAAACTATTCTCTTTCAAGCCAGTGTGAGGCAATGCCTTAAGGCAATGGTCAACCATGAGACAGTCTCACATCTTTAGTTTAGAAATTGCCTGGGAGAAGAACATCTTGTTTTCAACAAACCACACTAGAATATATTCTTATTGAAAACCGTTTCAAACAATAATACAATTTTAATTGCAGATACAAAAAGGGGGAGAAGTGTATTTACATCAGTCCCCTGAGTCACTGTGCCTGAGACAGTAAAGTCAAGGTGCCCCTCGACCAAGTTGAGGAACTTCAGGAGGCAAAATTCCTTCTAGACCACCCCCAAGCTTGCGAGTGGCCCCCTACGGCGTCCGCCCGAGCGCGGACGGCAGTGAAACCGGGACTTCAGCCCCGGCGGGCGGCCGCAAAGGCCGCGGCGGGGCCTAGCCCGGGCCTCCGGAGCTGACCAGGCCGGCCGCCCCTCCGGAGCCCGGGCCAGCCCCAGCCACCCGGCCCTCGGCCCTCGGGGGGGGATGGGACGGGGGGATGGGCCGGTGGGACGGCACCTGGCGCCACCGCGCCGGTCGCACTTCCCGGGCCAACCCTAGGAACCAAACGCGGCCCGGGGAGGACAGTGCCCCCCCCTCCGGGGCCTCCCCCTCGCCCCAACGCCGGCCAAGGACGGACCTGAGCGGGGGCTCGTCGGGGCGCAGCGGGCGGACCCCGGGCGCGGGCGTCCGCCGGCAGGTGCGTCCGGGGTCCCCGCAGCCCCGCCCGCTGCAGCCGCCCCTGCCGCTCGCCGTCGAGGGGGGCCGCCGGCCGGGGCGCGGCGCAGGCTGGCTCACCTTGGGGCCCTCGGGGGGCACGCGCGGGTCGTTCCACGTCGTGGTGCGGCTGTTGTGGTCCACGAAGAAGGGCCAGCCGGTCTGCGGATCAATCTTGATTTCCCAGCCGAGGGGCAGGGGGTCGCCGGCGCCGTTGCCGGACGCCATCTGCACCACGGGCGAGTGGGTGGCAGCGCTCATGCTGGGTCGGGGTCGGCCCGGAGGGGCGGCCGCCGGGGTGCCGGGTCGCGGGGTGCCGGGTCGCTGGGTGCCGGGCCTCCAGGCGCCGAGTCGCTCGCTGGCCGCGGCCGGATCGAGAGCCGTGCGCGCCGCCGACGTGTCCGGGAAACCGGCGCCGGGCACCTTTATGAATTAAAGGAGGGGGTGACGTGGCCGGAGAGGGGTGGAAGTGTCTGGAAATAGCCTCCTTGCTGCCAACGGGGAAGGAGATAAAGGGAGGTAGCAACTGGCCGGCTAGAAACTTCTGGTCCCATCCAGAGAAGTTGGCGGCGAGCGGGTTGGATGCGGAGCTCCGCCCTGAGTCATCGGCTATAATCGGGGCGGGGCGGGGCGGGGGCGGGGCCTCGGCCGGCCGCCCCTCCCCCACCGCTCCTTCCTCAGTCGCCCCGCAGCCGCGGCGGGTGTTCCCGGGCCGAGACTGGCCGGCGGGGCGGGCAGCCTCCGGGGCGTCGTCGGTGTGCGCTGGGCCGGTTTCGGTTTTCAGACGCCCTCCGTCTGCTTGGAGCCGAGTGGGTGTTCCCTGGCCTGGGACTCGGCGCGCGGGGTGCCTGCTACAGCTCCTTCCAATGAAAACAAAGTCATCGTGAGCCTTTAAAGTCGTGGGTTTTTAAACTAAAGTCTCGGCCCCCCTCCCCCCTTTGCTCCCGTATACACTGATACTCAGGGACACCGCTGTCCCTCAAGTACGTTTTAATCACTTTTTTCAAGGGCCCGAGGAGCTCCGGAATGTGGATCTGACACCATAACAAAGCCAGGGAGAAAATGCAAGTGCAAATAGAAACTCACCTGCCTTCTTCTGAAGCCTAAAAAAAGATTGCGTCAGCCGTGGTTTTATGCGTCTCAAATATACAAACTACCATTGCAGTGAACAACTTTAAAAACGAATCACCTTCTTTTGGGTTTGGATCTTTTTTATGGTAGAGATTGTTTCTTGCTATCTTAAATCTTGACCTTCATTTAGGAGTTAGGGACCAAGTCCAATCATGAAAAATTGTTTGGTTGATTCAGTGGTGGTTGTACTTGTAACCTAAACCAAGCAGTTCCCAGGAAGAGCATGTGCCCCCAGAGGGGGAATTTGGAGGAGGTTCCATTTCAGATCTTAGGCAGGCAGACTCATTCCCTTCCCCAGAAATATTTTGGGAAGTTGCTTTCATTAAAAAGAAAACAACAGGTCCAAAATGGTGTTACTTGGGCCAGGCCAAGTCACCAAACCAGGGTTTAATACCTAATCTAATTTCAGTTTCAGCCTCCCCCATAATATGTCTAAACCTGTCAATCAGGAATTTTCTGATAAGCACAAAGAGGTAATCTGTCACTTGGGCCTTCTCTATCCCCCAAAGGAAGATGAGATTATCTGCAAAATAAGAACCCCTGCCCTTTCTCCTAAGGGAGGATGATCTTGCCTGAAACAATCCTTTTTTTCTTCCTCTTTCTCCTCCTCCTCTTCTCCTCCTCCCCCTCCTCCTTTTCCCCTCCTCCCCCTCCTCCTCCCCCTCCTCCTCTTCCTCTTCCTCTTCTTCCTCTTCCTCCTCCTCCTTCTCCTCCTTTCTTGCCCCACCCTCCTTATAAAAACCTTCCATTTTGTACAACTCCTCAGAGCATCTATTTGCTAGATGGGATGTTGCCTGATTCACGAATCTTTTAATAAAGCCAATTAGATCTTCGATTTACTCGGTTGAGTTTTGTTTTTTAACACTTTGGGTCAATACTGGACCTAATTTTTCAACTCAAATTCAGAGAATATCCTGGAACCTCTCTTCCTGCCTCAGGTTACTCCTTTTCGAACAAATGCAAGAACGGCCTCCGTATCATTCATTTCCAGTGGAATGTTTCCCATTTTCATGGGTCTGCTTGTCAGCTTTGAAATCCAAAAACTCAGTTTTATGAAAACGCATAGGTGGGTAAGCCCCAGGGATTGACTCAGCTCACCAAACACACAAGAGACTAATGTATAAACCCAAATGCCAGTGCCCCAATTTACCATAAGAAATATTACTACTGAAGGAGCTGGACCCTCAAGTTCACTGGTCAGTGTCGATTTTACTCTTCTATCTGAAGCTCTTAGCACAGGGCTGGGCTCAGAGTTCATATGCAATAAATATTGATGTTTATTGAAGGTTGAATCCAAAGTGAATTTTTATCTCTTTCCTTTGCTCGATTTGTTTTCCACTACAGCTATAGGTCAAACACTAAGAACATTCTTTACTGGCTTTTTTTTTTTTTTCCTAGGCAGAAGGAGAGAGGAAACAGTTTTCTCTGGGATTAATTTAGCTGTTTCTGAGACTTGTACCCCATCAGGGGCTTCGAGGGGGTTTGTCTAAAATGGAGCCATAAGTCATGGAGAGCTGGCTGAAAGAAGCTCCTTTGAGTCATTCCAAATGACAGGGAGCTTGTCTGTCTGTGGTGGGTTTTTTTTTTTCCTTTGGGTCTTAGGACATTAATTTCCCAGGTGCTATGGACTGAATGTTTGTGTCCTCCCACAATCATATGTTGAAACCTATTCCCCCATGTGATACTATTTGGAGGTGGGCGTTTGGGAAGTGATTAGGTCATGAGCGTGGAACCCTCGCGTGCGGGGGTTCATACCCTTATAAAAGATACCCCAGAGAGCTCCCTGCCTCTTCTGTCAGCACAAGAGGACCCAACAAGAAGGTGGCTGTCTGTGAACCAGGAAGCAGGCTCTCACCAGACACCAACTCTGCTGGTGCCTTGATCTTGGATTTCCCAGCCACCAGAACAGTGAAAAATAAATTTCTGTTGTTTACAAGCCACCCTGTCCCTGGTATTCTATGATAGCAGCCTGAATGGATTAAGACACCAGGCCTTCTGGAGTTTGCCCAGATCAGAAGCTTAAGCATGACCCTGGGTTCCTCTTTCTCTCTTACCACCCAGTCGTATCACCAAGCTTATGGATTCCGCTGCCTCAGTATTCCTTGACTGTGTGCATTTTTTCTTCAGTACCACCAGCATGGCCCAGGTCACTCTAACCTCTCATCTAGACCCAGGCAATGGCCTCTAATTTTGTCCATGTCCAATCCCTTGCCCACATGGCAGCCAGAGTGACCTTGTTCAAGCACGAATGGACCATACCCTTTCTCTGATTAGAATGATCTCATGGCTCCCCTTGTCCTCTCTATATTCAAGTCCACACTCCTTGGCTTGGTAGACCCAAAACCCTGTCTCCCCTCTCCTGGTGCACACTCCATGCTGACCCTGCTGAGCTGTATCATGCACACACTTCTCTCGTCTGCACACACTGCTTCTTCCACCTTCTTCCCCACCTCCAGCACCTGCAACTCCCTTTGTCTGGCTGACTCCACTTCATCTCCAGGGACCCCCCTTGGCCTCACTCTCCTTCACCCTCCCCATTGGGGTCCCGTGTCCCTTCTACATGCTCTGATACAAATCCTGTGCCACCCCATCCCAATTGCACTGCTCTGCAATTGCTTGTTTGATGGTCTGGTTAGCTTATGGATTGAGTTTCTTAAGGGCAGGTGCAGAATCTTGATAGCTACTGTGTCCCAGCCTCGGGCAGAGTGCCTGGCAAATAACAGCTACAAAACAACAGTAATTGTACTGGCTGCCATCAACCAAGTATTTACTGAAGGCCAGTTATTGTGTGATGGGCTTTGTGCAGATTATCTCATCTTTGTTGGGGAGGCTGTGATCCCCTTTCAGGAATGAAGAACTTATTCTCCCAGTTGCTGGGAACGCTACAGGAAGATCAATCTCATTTGTCCTTGGGGGACTGGCTTAGAGGGGGAAAACTGCCTCGTCCAACATCACCGTGCAGGAGCACCCTTCATCCAGGGGCTGATCTCCTGAGGGCCACAAGGGCCCTGCCTTTTGGTCCAACTCAGGGTAGGGCTAACGAGCTCTCCCCTCTGCAGAGCACTCCCTGGGGTGGAAGCTGCTTTCCTTGGGATTGCCTCAGAGCTCAGCTTCTCCCTCTGCCCACTCCTGCTTCCTGCTCTCCCTTTCACTGGTATTGCTCTTAAAAGCTCTTAAGAGGACTCCCTCAAGAAGCCCTGCTTGCTGACTTCTGTCTCACAATCCGCTTCGAGGAACCAAACCTAGAACGATCCTCTCAGCAGCCCTATAGGAGGATATTTTGATGACTCTCCCTTTACAGATGAAGCAATTAAGGTTTAGAGATGCTACGTAACTTGCTCAGTGTCCCAAAGCTCAGGATGTGCACAGGTGGGATTCGAATGTAGGCAATTGACTCTAGAACACGTGCTATTCACCAGGCACTCAATAAATATAATAAGTGAATCGATGGCTTCGTCCCCCTAGTCATCAAGGAAAAAGTGTAAAAAGCTACAATTTAGAAATGAAGTTTTGTGCCATAATTGTTCTCAAGGCTGGGGAAACAAGAGCAAACCCCAGGCTGCTGTGGCCGGTCCTGTCGGGCCCCCCGCTCTTGGGGATGCGCCTGGCTGACTCACAGCACAGGTGGCAGATTGTGGACTCACGCCCCAGCTGTAATGGTGAGTTCCAAATGCAAATGTCACCCAGAAGATTTCAGTGTCTGAATAATTTAATCCACTTCTAATGGAACACATGAGCTGACATAAGAGAACAGCCAGTTCTCCCTGATCGGTGCAAAATGTTGATCATCCCAAGTCATTTTGTTTGCCGTTGGGATGTTATCAGAGATCGACCCATGCAGTCATGCACAGCTTTATGAGCCAACCCCTCCCAACATGACCCTTCCACTCTGGGCAGCCTCGACAAGGAAAGCCGGGGCCACCTGGTTGGAAGCGATGGCATCACCCCAGTGTCCAGTGGATCGGGGGAGAGAAGCCCCCGGCGGTAGGTGTTAGAGCAGGGAGGGGACTAGGAGATGTCTAGTTGTGCCAGGAAGACCTCAGTGACAAGCTCTAGAAGTATACCCTGGTGGAGGGGGAGGGGAAAAACACCAAGACAGTTGGTGCTTGAACAACATGGGTTTGAACAGCGTGGGTCCATTTATACATGGGTTTTTTTTTTTTTCAGTAGACACAGTACGGTACTGTGTACATATTTTCTCTTAGGATTTTCTTCACATTTTCTTTTCTCTGGCTTACTTTATTTATTGTAAGAATACCGTATCCAATACATGTAATACAGACTTTGTGTTAACAGACTGTGTATGTTGTCTGTAAGGCTTCTGGTCAACAGTAGGCTATTAGTAGTTAAGTTTTGGGGGAGTTAAAAGTTATGCCTGGATTTTCAACTGTGCGTGGGAGGTTGGTGCCCCTGACTCCCATGTTGCTCGAGAGTCAACTGTATGGCTTAGCTGTAGAATTTCAGATTTCAGCACTAACTTTGCATCTGTTTGTTATTAAGAGTTAAAGTTGCCTGCTCAAGTCCAACTGCCCCCTGCTCTCTGACCTCCTGTGGTGGGGACATTCTGTACCAGGCATTTGGGCCTTTAATCATAAACTATCCTGTTTTGCTATTTATCTACATATCCCCCTGAAAGGGCTGCAGGAGCCGTAGAAATGGGGACTCTAGCATTAAAAGCTAAATTTAAAAAAAATTTATTTTTTAAGGAATCTCTACATCCAACGTGGAGCTCGAGCTTACAACCCCAAGATCAAGAGTTGCATGCTCCACTGACTGAGCCAGCCAGGCACCCCAAAGACTAAATTTTTAAAATATCAGGCCCTGGGGGTGCCTGGGTGGCTCAGTCATTAAGTGTCTGTCTTCAGCTCAGGTCATGATCCCAGGGTCCTGGGATCGAGTCCCGCATCAGGCTCCCTGCTCAGCGGGAAGCCTGCTTCTCCCTTCCCCACTCCCCCTGCTGGGGTTCCCTCTCTCGCTGTGTCTCTCTCTGTCAAATAAATAAATAAAAATCTTTAAAAAAAATAATAAATAAAAAATAAATAAAATATCAGGCACTGTGTTAAGCAGGTCAGGACCTGATCTTACTTGTTTTGCCCAGCAAACCTAGGAGGCATTGAGTCCATTGTGCAGATGAGGAAACAGACTCAGAGATGTTGAGTAACTGGCCCAAATTCATGTGGCTGACCTGCAGGTAGAATCAGGATTTGAAACCAAGTCTGTCTGATTCCAAGGCCTGTGCTTAATTGTAAGGCTAAACACTCCTTCATCTTTTGCTGCTTCTCCCTTCTCAGTGATTCCTAGCCAGCTGAATAGCTGTACTAGGTTTGATAGTGTTCCCCCCAAAAAATCCATATCCACCAGGAACCTCAGAATGTGACCTTACTTTGTATGTGGAACCAAGTTAAGATGAGGTCATACTGGGGGTGCCTGGGTGGCTCAGTCTGTTAAGCATCTGCCTTTGGCTCAGGTTATGATCCTGGGGTCCTGGGATCGAGCCCCACGTCGGGCTCCCTGCTCATTGGGGACTCTGCTTCTCCCTCCGCTTCTCCCTTTGCCCCTCCTCCCTGCTCTTGCTCTCTCTCACTCACTCTCTGTCTTTCAAATAAATAAATAAAATCTTCAAGAAAATAAAAATTAAAAATAAAGCTATATCTATATATACATATATATGTATAAAGACAAGGTCATATTGGATTAGGCGGGCCCTAATCCAATGACCAGTATCCTTATAAGAGGAAATTTGGACACAGAGACACACACAGAGAGAAGGCTTTGTGAGGATGGAGCAGAGATTGGAGTGATGTATCTATAAGCCAAGGGCTGCCAGTAAACACCAGAAGATGGAAGAGGAAGGGTCCTCCCTTCGAGTCTTCCAGAGGGAGCCTAGCCCTGCCAAAACCTCCATTTCCAACTTCTGTTCTCTGGAACTGTGACACAATAAATTTCTATTGTTTTAAGCCACCCACTCTGTGGTAGGTACTTTGTTAAGGCAGTGCAGGAATCACATTCAGCGGCCATACCATCAATCTCTGTCACCCAACTCAGAGGTAGCTTCTGTGGGGCATAACGAGAAGCATCCTTTGGAGCATGAGCAACGAGTTGTTTTATTTGTCCCTCATCAAGCACAGCGGGGCAGGGAGGAGGCCTTTCTCAACTGTTCATCTCCCCACCAGACAAAAATCAACCCTCTTCCTATTTGAGGAACTATCTACCCAGAGAAGTATTGAACTCCCAACTCATTTGAAGTGAACCTCTTATATGTGTTTTTATTTTTATTTACTTATGTATTTATTTTTTAATTTTAATTCCAGTATGGTTAACATGCAGCATTATATTAGTTTCAGGTGTATAATATAGTGATTCAACAACTCTATACATCACACAGTGCTCATCATGATAAGTGTACTCTTCATCCCCTTTATCCATTTCCCCCATCCCCCCCGTAACCATCTGTTTGTTCTCTATAGTTGAGTCTATTTTTAGTTTGTCTCTTTTTTTGCTTTGTTTGCTTGTTTCTTAAATTCCACATATGAATGAATCATATGGTATTTGTCTTTCTCTAACTGACTGATTTCACTTAGCATTATACCCTCTAGATCCATCCATGTCATTGTAAATGGCGAGATTTCATCCTTTTTTATGGCTGAATGGCTGACTAATATTCCATCGTGTATATATACCCCATTTTCTTCATCCATTTGGCTACCGATGGACACTTGGTCCACTTCCACAATTTGGCTATTGTAAATAATGCTGCAATAAAATAGGGGTGCATATGTCTTTTCAAATTTGTGTTTTCACATTCTTTGAATAAATACCCCATAATAGAATTACTGGATCATATTGTAGTCCTATTTTTAATTTTTTGAGGAAACTCCATACTGTTTTCCACAGTGGCTGCACCAGTTTGCATTCCCTCCAACAGTGCACGAGGGTTCCTTTTTCTCTACATCCTTGCCAACATTTGTTGTTTCTTGTGGTTTTGATTTTAGTCATCCTGACAGGTGTGAGGTGCTATCTCATTGTGGTTTTGATTTGCATTTCCCTGATGATGAGTAATGTCGAGCATCTTTTCATGTGTCTGTTGGCCATCTATATGTCTTCTTTGGAGAAATATCTGTTTTTGTATTCTTCCCATTTTTAAAATGGATCACTTGGTTATTGGTCATATTGGATTAGGTGGGCCCTAATTAGGCGGGTTTTTTGTGTTTTTTTGTTTTGTTTTGTTTTTTGCTGTTGAGATAAGTTCTTTATGTATTTTCGATACTAACCTTTTATCGGATATGTGATTTACAAATATCTTCTCCCATTCCATAGGTTGTCTTTTAATTTTGTTGCTTGTTTCCTTTGCTGTGCAGAAGCTTATACGTGTCTTTAAATGATGTGTTTTCCTTCCACCAATCAAAACCCTCCAAATTTTAGGGTCAGGCTTCAGCCATGTCCCCCTGACAACGTATAAATGAATTGATAACTTATCAAGCCAAAAATCAATAAATAGTGATGGAACTGTAGGAAGGCAGTGGAAAATGTCTAGTTATCTATTTAGTCATCCACTCCAGCAAACATTTGAGGACCAGTATTTAAGAATATAATGATGAATAAAAGGTAGGCTTGGCTCCTTTTGTGGATGGGATAACCCTGTGAACAGCTAAATTAATTACAACATGGTAAATGTTGCAGAGATAAGATATCCTTGGAGCCCAAACAATGGAGCAATTGACCCAGTCCCATGAATCTGAGAAGGTTTCAGGGAGGAACAAACATTTGTGTTGAAAAAAAAAAAGTTTTTTAAATTGGTAATATACGAGCATGATACAGAACATAAAAGGCACCAAAGGACACTGTATTCACTTGCTACGTCTTCGAAACAAAATACCATAAATGGGGTAGTTTAGAACAATGGAAATCTGTTGTCTCATAGTTGTGGAAATCAGAAATCCAAGATCAGGGTATCTGCAGGGTTTGTACCTTCTAAGGACTGCAAGGAAAACACCTGTTCATGCTTCTCTCCTGGCTTCTAGTGGTTTGCTGAGAATCACTTCAATCTCTGCCCTCGCAGTGTCCTCCCTGTGCACCTGTATGTGTCCAAATTTCCCCTTTGTATAAAGATACATGTCGTATTGGATTACAGACCCACACTACTCCTATATGACCTCAATTTAACTAATTTCTTTTTTTTTAATTTTTTTTTTTAAGATTTTATTTATTTGCGAGAGAGAGAATGAGAGACAGAGAGCATGAGAAGGAGGAGGGTCAGAGGGAGAAGCAGACTCCGTGCCGAGCAGGGAGCCTGATGTGGGACTCAATCCCGGGACTCCAGGATCATGACCTGAGCCGAAGGCAGTTGCTTAACCAACTGAGCCACCCAGGCACCCTCAATTTAACTAATTTCATCAGCAATGCTCTTATTTCCAAATAAGGAAATTTTGAGATACTGAGGGTTAGGACTGTGGCATAGGAATTTTATGGGTCACAATTCAATCCATCACAGGTACTCAGTGAAAAACAAGCCTTCTTCCTTCTGATGTTTCCATGCCTCCCAGCGCCCTGCTCTGGAAGCAACCAGTGTTCCCATGTTACTGGACATTCTTTCAGGGGTCCTCCATGCATTTACCAACATATATGAGCACATGTGTTCCCACTCACAAGCTCACCCCATGCACTGGCATCCCTCTTACTCTTTTCACTTAATATTAACCCTGCAAAATTTTCCATATCAGTCAATACGGACCTTCCTATTCCTTTAAGTGGCTGTATAGTGGTCAATTTATTTAACTGGTCCCCTATTAATAGACATTTAGATAGTCCCCCCAGTATTCTATTACAAACAATGCCACAATGTATATTCTTGGGCACACGTCATTTTGCATGAAGGTACAAAATCTATTAATACCTGGATGTGGAAGTGCTTGGTCATCAAACCAGGGCATTTTAAAATTTGAGATGTTTTGCCAAATTGCTCTCCAAGGAGGTCAGAGAAGGTTAGCTTTGCGCCAGCCCCACAATCTTACCAGACTGCATTACCTAACATTCTGATCTTCGCCAGTCTGTTATATTCTCCTTGTACTTTTAATTTGCATTTCTATTATTGTGAGTATAATTGAGCATCTTCTCCCGTGTCTAAGAGACATTGGGAATTTCTTTTCTTTGAACAGTCTGTACCTATCTTTTGCCCATTTTTCTAGTGGGACTGAGGAGGAATGCAGAGGATTTTTACAGATGCAGAAGGAATTTTAAATGGGCACCAGATTATTGCAAGTACATGAAGATGGGGGCTGGCATTTAAAAATGGCTTGAGGAACCACCCCCTCCCCAGTTGCTTGAAATGTCTGGCCCAGGCCTCCCTCGTCTTTCAGTCTAAGTAGCAGCCTGCTTGGGAACCAAGGGGAAGTCTGGAAATTAAATTCTGGGTTTAGAATTAAAAATTTGAGTTTGAGAGGTGCTTGGGTGGCTCAGTCAGTTGAATGGCCTACTCTTGGTTTTGGCTCAGGTCATGATCTCAGGGTTGTGAGATCGAGCCCCATGTCGGGCTCCCCCCTCAGCAGGGAGTGTGCTTGTCTCCTTCTCCCTCTCTCCCCACTCGTGCACGTGCGCACGTGCTCTCTCTCAAATAATAAATAAATCTTTAAAAAAAAAATTGAGCTGAACTGGGAAAGCAGTAGCCCCTCCTCTGAGCTGCTTAATCTCAAGGGGGGGTGGTGATCTAAGCTTGGTTTGGGGTGGGGGGGGAACAGGTAAGAGGTGGAGCTTGTTACATAGATTTAGTAATAGGGTTGGGAGAAAGAGGAAGCTTGAAACAGGTACGTACATCATAAAAAGATGGTCGGAGACCAGGGTCGGAAATTTCTCCCTAGGCCACAACACGCTTTTGTGTTTTTCCTTTGTCTTTCCTTCACTAGCTAGGGCTGTGCTGAGTTCAAACCCAAATGAACGGACATTTCTATCTAAACCTATTATTGTCTTGGAAAGTGTGATGGAGTATGAAGAGTCATTTTCAGGGCAGAGAAGGGATCAGGGTTGTGCCTTTGGGATCTCTACGGACCTGTGGTTTGCACTCTGGGGATTAAGCAGATGTTGGCTACACATCCTCTGTTGTTCTCAGAAGATGCATGAGGTTGCTTCCAGAATGTCTGTCAAGTCTCACTGTTCTTCCACTCTTTGGGGATTTATGGAACGCTCCCTGACAATCACCTCTGAAGTAGGCCCTGTGGGAGGATTCAGACAGGTAAGAGCTAACCTGTGCCTTCCAAGAGGGTAGACTCTAGTTAGGGAAATAACACTACTGTGATGGCTAATTTTATGTGTCACCTTGGCCATTGTGCCCAGGTATTTGGTCAAATATTATTCTAGGTGTTTCTGTAAAGATGTTTTCCGGATGAGATTAAGGTTTAATCAGTGAACTTGAGTAAAGCAGATTACCCTCTACAATGTGGGTGGGCCTCATCCAATCAGTTGAAGGCCTTAAGAGAACAAAGGCTGATGGCCCCCAAGCAAGGAATTCTGCCAGCAGACTGTCTTTGGACTGGGCCTGCAACTCTTCCCTGCATCCCCAGACTGCTGGGGTACCCTGTAGATTTTGGACTCGCACCTCCACAGTCATGTGAACCAATTCTTTAGAGTAAATCTCTCAACACACATGCGCATGTATATATGTGTCCAGGCATGTATACACACATATGCATATTCATACGCACATACTTCCACACACACATTGCTGGTCTGTTTCTCAGGAGAACTGTGACTAATACAGCAAGTACTGAGCTACATTATCCTCAAGGGGGTATGTGATTTAGCATGGGTTGGGAGAGTTGCTGGAGGGAGGGAGGAAGTGAGAGCCCCTGCAGTCAGGGAGGCCTTGAGCAGGAACTGGAGATGTGAGCAGGATTCTAAAGCAAGGTCAAGTTTGAATAGGTGGAAAAAGGAGGAAGGGCCTGTAGGAGGGGAAATAGCAAGAACAAATGTGTGGACCTAGGACCCAGTCCTGGAGACGCAGGTGCTCCCAGCAGCAGGGGCTTTCCCCATGGCGGCTGTCACAGTGGTAACTGGGCTCTTGTTAGTGGGATGTGTGTTTCATGGCTGTCTCCCTCTTAGGCCATAAATCTGTGTTTCCCCATGCCCACCTAAATCCGTTAACGAAAGCCAATGCCAAGGAAATACCTGTGGAATGAATGCATTCACTTTATACTCCTATTGAATTATAATCGATGGCAGAATTAATTTCCTACCTTGTTCCAAAAGGAGTCAAGAAATTGGCAACGACGGTTATAAGAATCACTTTTTTCCCAACGTAGAAATAATTTTGTTTCTTTCCATTTCAAAACACATACTCATAAACAATTCAGACAATGCCACACACCAGAAAATGGGACATCCGTAGTCTTGGGCACAGAGACGAGATGTGGAGGAAATAACATTAAATAACACCGCTTACTGTAAAATGTGACACCTTATTATCACTGTCCCCTTATCAGATCTTTCCTTGCTCTTGAACCAGGACCGTCCTATTAATTGACCACCTACTATTACGTGTTAGGGGCTGAAATATGAGGGTAATGTAATCAGACACAGGTCTTCCTGCCTTCTCCAAGTGTCTGGCTGATCAGAGAAAGTTTTCTAGCTTTTCCGGACTTTGGTGTTTCTGTGCCACCTCTTGGCTGCTGGGCACAAGCTCTTTTGTTGATGCTGTGCTTGAACACATGTTTTTCTTTCCCTTTCCAAGGCTGTGGTGAACAAACCTCTGAGAGCATTTCTGTGAAGCCACCTCCATTTTCTAGAAAATGAGTTATGAACCTGGAAGGGCCCTTTTTATTTCTTTCCTTAGATCCCTCTGGAAGCCCAGCTTCCTTAGATTAATGAATTTTTTAGGGGGGGAAGCTGTTGTTATTTGTGTTTAAAGATCCCATTCTTGTACTGGGCAGCAGCTGTTCGCCCTGACAGGCCAAACGGGTTTAGTTTTATCACTTTTCACTAACAAAAAGAAGTCCTATTCTCGGGAAACAGAGAGGAATAATTAGCCCTATTCCCTTTAATGTTTGAATTTTTTTTAATGTGAGTAATCTTTAAGTACATGTATTTATATATCCTTGTTTGGAAACATGTTTTAAATTTTAAAGTCTTGTGTAAATGAAGCGTTGCACCCAACAAGCCTTAACCTGGCCTTTCTTTGCGTTCTTAGGGTTGTTCTTATAGGGCATAGACCAGAGGTTAACCCACTTGCACCTGGGAAAAACCTGTTTTGATTTGCCAGAATCCCTCTGTGTCCTGGATTAATTTTATTCAAATCCTATGGATTACCCATGAAGCTATTCCATACAGTTGATTGGCCATTAGAAGCCAAGATAGACTTGTGAATTGGTGAGGAAGACCCTCTGGGACAGGCCTGGTGGCCCCTGGGAGTCCATACAGTATTGCAGGCCCATAGCTCTTGGCTGGTAAAGGTGCCTTTGAAAGCTGAGAAAAGCATTCGCTAGTTAATGGCAGCCACGGAGCAAATAGCAGGCAGGTCCTAGGGCAAGGGAAACCAGACTATGCGTGTGCTGGGTTCAGTCACCAATCTAATGTGGGAGAGGAGGCCAGCGAGTAGGTTTCTTGTTAATACAAAGGGCAGGAGATATATATAGATATCTCTATATATATAGGGAAGAACTAGGTTTTGTGTTCAAACATTTAAAAAATGTATTGTTTTCTCTCTAATTACAAAAGCAATTTATATACACTCTATAAAAGTCAGAAAATACAGAAGTCATAGAAGAAAATAAAAATCTCACAAATGGGGGCACCTGGGAGGCTCAGTCAGTTAAGCTTCCAACTCTTGATTTCGGCTCAGGTCATGATCTCAGAGTCATGGGATCAGATCCCACATTGGGCTCTGCCCTCATCGTGGAATCTGTTTGGGATTCTCTCTCTCCCTCTCCCTCCGCCCCTCCCACCCCTCCTCACACTCACGCGCTCTCTCTCTCTCAAAAAAAAAAAAAAATCTCACAAATGGGTGGGAACTTTTCAGGAGACAGAATTAAGGTTGAAATGGGGAAGAAGTTGCTAACAATTAGGAGTGAGCTCCTGGTCACCAAAAGTATTAACGGGGCGGGGAGGGGGGTGCAGAGGATGACCAGCCTCTAAAAGGGCATTCCTGCTCTGATTTGCAGCCTGTCCTCAGCCTGCTGGGTTCTCCACAGCATGTCCCATTGCCCCTGCCCCACAGAGCAAGGGAGAGGGCAAAGTGCAGCAGGGCTCTGCCGAGTGGCATCTGCAGAAGAGGACTAGGTCCTGAGGAGGGACCGCCACATCTGTTTAATTTATCCAATCATTCACAATTCTTTAAATATTTTTTGAGTGGCTACTGTAGTCGGGGCATTACATCAAGCTCCGAGGATGTTTCGTGAACCACACAGACTCCAGACCAAGTTCCTACACAGGCATGAAAACTATACGAATAATTTTATCATAAGAGTTAACACCAAGAAGGAGGGGCGCCTGGGTGGCTCAGTCGTTAAGCGTCTGCCTTCGGCTCAGGTCATGATCCCAGGGTCCTGGGATCGAGCCCCACATCGGGCTCCCTGCTCAGCGGGAAGCCTGCTTCTCCCTCTCCCACTCACCCTGCTTGTGTTGCCTCTCTCGCTGTGTCTCTCTCTGTCAAATAAATAAATAAAATCTTTAAAAAAAAAAAAAAAAAAAAAAAAAAAAAGAGTTAACACCAAGAAGGAACAGCCCTCCTTGTCCAGAAGTTGGGGAAGGCGTCTCTGAGGAAGTCACCCGGGAGCTGACCCTGCTTGGATGAGCAGGAGTGAGTTAGCCGAGCTGCCAGAGGGTGTGGAGGAGCCCCGTGTGTGAAGGCCGGCGCTGGGGAAACTTCCGGATGTGACACAAGACCAATGTGGTAGCAGCAGGGTGGAGCGGGGCTCTGGCTGATGAAGGAGGCTGGGCCAGGTCATCAAGGGCCAGGGAGGCCTCTCTCAGGCTGCACGACCTTATTCCACGGGCAATGGGAATCATCTGCAGGATTTTAGCAAAGCAGTGACATGATCAGATTGGTGTTTTTAGGAAATCACTGGGCTGCTGTGTGGAGAATGCCTTGCAGGAAGGCAAGATTGGAGGCCGGGAGACTAGTGGAGAGGCTAATGGACTTTTAAGTGAGAGGTGGTATAGAATGGGGATAATGGTAATGAAAATTAGGTTTGGTTGAATGTATAATTAAGCGCCAGGCACCTGCATGATCTCATTCAATACTCGCAAACCCCTGTCAAGTAGGTATCATTATTATTATTTTATAGATAACACTAAGGCTCAGAGAGGTTAAGAAACTTGCCCAAGTTCACCCAGTTGGTGAGCGGAGAGCCAGGATTTCAACCTGGGCACTCTGGGTCCGGAGCTTGCTGTACAGTTTACCATCTATACTGGAGAAAAGTGGATAGACTCAAAGTGTACTTAGGAGTAATGAGCAGCAGAGCTTGGTGATTGGAAGCTTTCTTCCATGATCATAGCTAGATGACTGGTGCCATTTATTACGGCTAGAACAGCTAACTGCAAATGACTTTGTTATAGCTACAGCTTAATGCGAGAAGAGTTGCAGGTGAATTAATTTGCACTAAAATAATAATAATGGCAAACACATGGAGCTTTCTATGTGCCGGGTGCTCCCAAACTTCTATGAGGATAATTCACTTAATCCTCACAAGAACCCTGAAAAGGAGATGTTAGTGTTATCATCCCTGCTACGGGCTGTCTGAATGCTTATGTCCCCCCAAAATTCCTATGTTGAGATCCTAACCCCCAAAGGTGATGGTAATAGTAGATGGGGCCTTTGGGATGTGATTAATTCATGAGGGTGCCTTATGAAAGAGGCTCCAGAGAGATCCCCAGCCCTCTTCCAGCTAGAAGACACTGGCTGTGAACCGGGAAGAGGGCTTCCACCAGAATGAGACCACGTTGGCACCTTGATCTTGGACTTCTGGCCTCCGGAACTATAAGCAATACATTTCTGTTTATAATAAGCCACCCAGTGTGCTATTTTGTTACAGCAGCTTGAACAGACTAAGACAATCCGTATTTCACAAGTGAGAAACAGAGGTGCAGAGAGCTCAAGTGACTTAGCCAAGGTCACACAGTAGAAAGTGTCAGAGCTAGGATATAAACCCAGGCAGGCTGGCTGCAGAGGGCAGGGGCTTAACCACAAGCCGTGCAGTTTCCAGGAACTTCTGTAACAGAATGGTCCCCCGACCCAAGGTCCGGCTTCACCAATGCCACGCATTTCTCTGAGTGAAAGTCTATGAGCTCGCTTTTACCTCTGAAGTCACACTGTAAACGTGGTCTGTGTGACATAAAATCGGCCCGAGGACATTGAAATAGTAAAACCTGAAACTCACATACCTGCGGGTTACTCACTTGTGTAGGAATCCTGAGTCTGCTGTAAGCCGCACATTGGCAGGGTCTGAACTGCCCCACGGGGTTTCTTCTCCAGACATTAGTTTCTGAATTGGTTGGGAGGTTGTTTGTAGGAGGATGAGGAGTTATTTGATGAGGAGCCCACCGGGAGACTTCTCGGGCTTCTGATGAAGTTGTTTCCATTATGCAGATGTGGCCTTCTTGATGCTAAATAAAGCCTTGCTTAATTTGGATGTCTGCGGAATTCTATTTGGAGGGATTGCTATTAAAAGGAACTCATCATTAGGGGGAGAAGCCATTAGCTCTTCATAAGCATGGGGGGGGTCTTATTTATTTATTTATTTATTTATTTTTAAGGATTTTATTTATTTATTTGACAGAGAGAGATAGCTAGAGAGGGAACACAAGCAGGGGGAGTGGGAGAGGGAAAAGCAGGCTTCCCGCGGAGCAGGGAGCCCGATGCAGGGCTTGACCCCAGGACCCTGGGACCATACCCGAGCCAAAGGCAGATGCTGAACAACTGAGCCACCCAGGCGCGCCCATGGGGGTCTTTTTTAATGGAGACTACAACTTGCCTCAAATCCTACACAGCCCTATGTGAACTAGAACCTGAAGGGGAGGATGCTCACATGTTTCTACAAATCTTCATAGGAGGCCTTGGACCTGGCCTCCCCTCTAGGGTTGTTGTCAGGGTGGGGGGGGGCGGCGGGGCTCCAAGCCACCCGCAGTCCTCATTCCATCCCAGTGTCGCTGACCTCGCCAGCTTTTCTCCACCCTGCCTTCTAGTCCCACTACAGAGTCCTACCTTCACCCAAATCATTTCTGCGGTTCCTTCCTGCTGGAAATGCCATCCTCACTTCTCTTTATCTGGATCCTCTCCATCTCATCCTTCAAGACCCTAGCAGGAGTTTTTTCAAGAAGTCTTCCCCAAGGGGCGCCAGGGTGGCTCAGTCGGTTAAGCATCGGACTCTTGGCTTCAGCTCAGGTCATGATCTCAGGGTCATGATCTCAGGGTCATGAGATCGAGCCCCACCTCAGGCTCTGCGCTCCGAGGGGAGTCTGCTTGGGATTCTCTTCCTCTGCCCCTACCCCCACTTGGGCTTTTTTCTTTCTCTCTAAAATAAATAAATATCTTAAAAAAGAAGAAGAAGAAGAAGTCTTCCCCCTGCCTGCCCCAGGGAACTTCTAGTATAGTCTTATTATAAACATATTATAATTATTTGGCTATGGGCATTTTCCTCTTTAAACAGAGAGGTGAGGGATCAACTTGTTTGTCCGCATTTTTCTTCCTTCTCCCCCGCTGTGGCCCCTCTGTCTGGCACTGTGCCTGCTGAGCAATAGCCATGTTGAGCAGACTATACTTGCTGACCTCTGTCCCATCCCCCCCAACCCCCCACTAGGTCATCTTAGTGCGACTCTCCTGACCACTGTGCTAAGGTGTCCATGTTTTGGACCATGTGAACCTTGACTCCCCCAAACGTCTGGGCTAGGATGGATATCCAGAAGCTAACTCTCAGGCTGTCAGGTAACCCGCAATGATGAGCAAAAAAGAGGAACGGAGCCATCAGGCTCTCCTTTTAGGAATGGAGAGTGAGAAACATGGAAAGAACTGGCAGAATACAGGAGGGGTGTAGCGGGGTGACAAGAAGTGGGGAAAACAAGAAGACAGGGATGTCTGCCACTCAAGTGCCCAAAACTGGCTTGACTCCAGGATGCCCTCCAGCTCTTTCCTCTAAGGGGCCCAGCTGTGGCCACTCTTCTTGATTTCGGAGCCCCAGGCCTCCAAGATGGCCCCCTCGTCAGTGCTTCCTAGTCTGCCCAATATATAGCCCCTCCCACATTGCGTGAGGCTGATTCGTGTGACCAGTAGGATACTACAGAAGAGAGGGTGTGTGACTTCCAAGACAGAACATAAAAGACATGGTAGATTCTGCCTTGGTCTCTTCAATCACTCCCGCTGGGGGAAACCAGTTGCCGTGTTTAAAGGCACTCGAACAGCCTCATAGAGAGGCTCATATGGGGAGCAGCCGAGGCCGCCCACCCAGGACTGGCACCGACTTGTGAGTCAGTCACCTGGGAAGTGGCTCCTCTCGCCCCAGCCAAGCCTTTCAGTGACTGCAGACCTGGCTGACGTCTTGACAGCATGAAACACTGAGCCAAAACCATCCGGCTAAATTGTTCCCAAATTCCTAATGCACAGAAACTGTGTGAAATAATAAATGTTTGCTGTTGTTTTGAGGCATTAAATTTTGGGGTAATATGCAACCATAGACAACTAATATACCTTGTTGTTTCTTTACAAGAAAATGGCCTTGTGTTGGCTTGTGTGCAAATACTTAACTATTTACTCACTGCTGCCTTGTGTGGTTGGTGGGTTCCCATCCACATATGAGGAGCAGTTTATGCCCTGGGATTAGCATCTGCTCCACTGGAAGCTTAGAAGTCTGTATCTCTCTGTCTCTGTCTCTCTCTGTCTCTCTCTCTTTCTCTTTCTCTCCCTCTCTGTATTACATATACCAATAACACATTACCGATTTTTGGTGTGTTACAGTTTTGAAAGAGCTTTTCATACACATCTCATTTGAACCTCTTAGCAATTGACATGGATATGCAATACTACATCGCAGATGTACTTACAGCTTACAGATTGACTTTACATTGAGAACTTTCGCAGTAATACATGGAGAAAGCACTTTTTGCAATTCTTTCGCGTATGTATAGGATCAATAGATTTGCTTATTCAATAAATGTTTGCTGACTTCCTACTATGTGTAAGGAGTAGGAGTTGGAAGATATATAGAAAAGAAGCAGAAATTAATTTGCCTTCAGGGAATTTATAATCTAATATTTTTTACTTTGTAAAAGCCCTGACACCAGCATTTTTGAGCATTACAATGTGTACATAAATAACTAAAATGCGCAGAAACTTCTAAAGCCCTAACAGCTGGAACTGAGCACTGGCTTTGTCCTGGGTGTTGCACTAAACTTTTACATGGAGAATCTTTCCCTACTAGGATGTGAGATCCCTGAGGGCAGGAGTTTATCTTTAAGTCTCATACCTAGACTAGTACTTGGCACACAGTACGTCTTTAGCGAATCTCACTGAATCCTCACAGTCTTGTTTAAAAAAAAAAAAGGCAGAGTAGCAGAGTAGTTACCGCATAGGTTCTAGAATAAGTGTCCTGCATTTGAATCCTGGCTCCATTAGTTGCAGGGAAGTGATCTTAGAGATGTTAAAGTTCTCCGTGACTCGGTTTCCTGCCATGAAAAGTGAGGATAAGAATAGTACCTAGTTACAGTACCCAATAATATCTCACAGAGTTATCCTGAGGACCACATGAAATAATTTCATGCACAACACTGGGACCCATGCCTGACACACAATAAGCACGAAAATGTCAACTCTCATGACTGCGATGATCGCCATTTTACAGACCAAGAAATGGAGGCTTGGAGATGCTTAGCAAGCCACGTGCATGCTTTCAACTGTATCACTCATATTTCCAAAGAAGGTGGTAAAGGAAGGCAGACCAAGATCCGTGTCTGAATATTTTCTTGTAAAGATAAGGAAGAGTTGGTTCATGTCTAAAGACGAGGATCAAATTAGTGGAGACATCTCTGAAAACAGTCTGTTCTAAAACAAGGGTAATTGGATTCTGGCCACAGGTTGCTTTTGCTACCTCCCCTCTCAGACAGCCGGTCGGTAGTTTCTGGCAGCCAAGCCCCGCTGGGGTGGGGGAGAGGGACTCCTTGGTGCAGCCATGTTTGCCCGACTCACCAGTCAGTTTATAGTACCATTTAGATACTCCAGGGAGAGCAGGATTACTAATCACGCTGTCTGCTGATGTAAACTCTATTTGGATACAACAATGTTTTTAAATAACCTCAAATACAATTACCACCCTGAGGCTGGTTGAATGACTAGAGAAATATCATTCAGATAGTTCATTAACTAAGTACAGTGTGTACATAAATAAGCAGCCTATGCAAGGCAGGGGCTGTGGGGATGAGTCACAGGGCTGAGCTCAGGGGCCACAGGGGGGTTCAACGCTCTCTCTGGCGCCAGCATCAGGAGGCATTCCCGACTGACAAAGAGGGACTCCTCCCCTCCTTGCTGTCTCCTTAGCCTTCATGGGAAGGTGCTTGGGAGGCCCAGAAATCCCTCCAGGCCAGGGTGACCCACGGGGCTTCAAAAAGCTCTACTCCTCTCCCTCGTTGCTTGCTGCATTTATAACCCAAGACAGAATCTCAGAGGGCTTGGACCGGGCAGGCAGGTGGCTGGTCACTCATTTCGTTAATGAATCAGTCGTCTACGTTGTCTTGAGCGCTGTGTGGAAGAATGTTTGCTGGGGGCCAACAGGGCACCTGCTGCCCCATTGCCTGGGGAGCACCTGCTAATCCTCCAGCTGGAGGAAGCTGAATTCTTACTACACAGGGGAGGGGTGGCCAGCCTGAGGCGGGGCTAGCTGCGCTGCGGTCAGAGGGGGTTTTAAAAATTGTTTCAAGTTGTGAAAGTGTTTGCCAAGCACCACTTTGGACAAATCACCCTCTGAAACTCGGTTTCCTCAACTGTAAATGGGGATAAAATTGGTATCTGTCTCAAAGAGTTGTTGGGTCACATGACAGAAGGAATGTGAAGTTTTTAGCATAATGCCTGGCAAAGAACCCAGGGCTCAGTCAACGTGGAGCTAGTATTTGTCATGTCATCCTTTGACCACATGCACAGGTTTACTGATACCCCTCAGTGGAGAGCAGATTCAGATCTCTGCTCCGTTCTCCCGGCACGCTCCTTCTGTCAACATTCAGCCCTCTCAACATTGGCCAGCCTTTCGATGGTGCTAAAGACCAACTATTCAAAATTCTTTTTCTGCACTTTGAAAATCAGTACCAGCCACACACTAAGCCCCGAACAGCAAAGGTCCCCAAGCAGCAACAGGTTCAAATTGGCAGACCACTCCCTCCTCGCTTTGTTTTGAATAAACATTCTTTTTTTTTTTTTAAGATTTTATTTATTTGACAGAGAGACACAGTGAGAGAGGGAACACAAGCAGAGGGGAGTGGGAGAGGGAGAAGCAGGCTCCCCGCTGAGCAGGGAGACCGATGCGAGGCTCCATCCCAGGACCCCGGGATCATGACCTGAGCCCAAGGCAGACGCTCAACGACTGAGCCACCCAGGTGCCATTGAATAAACATTCTTTAAGAGAAATATAATGGAGGCTAGCTGGCTACACTACCTTATTTTTCTCTTCTCCTCCAAAGTGAATGCCAGACATTTCTGGGGCCAAAGACAGGATTAACATTTCTCAGCCTAGTAAACACACCCATCTGGATTCAGCACAAGGAACATTAGCACTCCAACCATTTCCTGTAATCAGCTTGAACGATCCAGGCCGCAAGCTTGGAAATTAAATTCTAGAAGTGATTTTTCCATCCTGGAAGCTATTTCAATTACAGCTTCTTGCAGATGCACCTCGGATAAGCGGCAAACTTACAAGCCCTGGCATTATGTAATGAGTCTGCCCAGCGGGAACCTTGATACCGCAGAGAGGCCACCTGGAGGCTGGGAGCACCACCACTGGATAGAGCACCATGCCTGCTCTGAGCGCCCGTGGCATGCCGGGCATCAGGCAAGACTCTGAGCAACCTGGGCCCCAGCTTGAGACTTGCAGTCCAGAGTGGGAGCCACATTTCAATGTCAGTTGGGGAAGCACTGGGGAAGCATTAGCCCAGCTTGAGGTAGAGGATATGCTATCCAAGCTGAATGTCCTGTCAGTCGTGTGAAGGCAGGTGGCCAGGGCTTTTCAGGCAGGTAGAAGAGCAAGCCAAGACCCACAGGTCGACCAGGGGGTATGGGGACGCCTGGGTGGCTCAGTCGTTAAGCATCTGCCTTCCGCTCAGGTTGTGATCCCAGGGTCCTGGGATTGAGTCCTGCATCGGGCTTCTTGCTCACTGGAGAGCCTGCTTCTCCCTCTGCCTGCCGCTCCCCCCTGCTTGTGCTCTCTCTCTGCCAAATAAATAAATTCTTTTAAAAAAAATAAAACAATGAAACGGGGTGTGTGTGTACGCGTGTGTGCGTGCGACCCCAGGCAGCCCCGTATTCAAGTGGCAGGAGGCTGGCCAGGTCTACCTTTGCCCACCACCATCATTTTTAACTTAGTAAGTCCTTTAGGACCCGCCCCAGGATCTTGTCTTCAAGATATCAGATTTCTAGAGTGTGAGATTCAGAGCATGATGGGCCCTTTGAGAATCTTGTAGAGGCCAGACACTGGAGTTTCTGAGCATCATCTTCAGAATGCGGTGGGGCGGAGTATTGGAATTAGGGTTTGGTGGGTGGCAGAACAGGGCAATTTGGGAGGTTGTCAGGCAGGTGACAGTAGGGAGATCTGAGAGCTGATGCTACTTTAGCCACATTCCTCCAGTGTGGGGGACTCAGGAGCAGACAGACTGGCTCATGAGGCAGGAGCCTTGCACTTTTTCAATTTTTTTTGTATCCTACACAATTTGGGTGAAGGTGCTTAGGAAGGAGAGCTGAACATATGAGACCTGGCCACCATCAGTTCCCCCATGGGAACCCAGTGTGGGACAGGGAGTCAGACAGACCTACCTTCAAGTCCCAACCTTGCAGTTTCCTGTGGGACTTAAATTACTAAATTTCAGGAAGTGCCAGATTCTTTGCTGTTAAAGTGGGGATAACGGAGCTCTGGGTTGTCGTGGGTGTCGAATGAAGTGTTAGTGGGAGGCACCGTAGTGGGTGTTTAATAATAATGGGTTTTATCCAGGTGGTGCTGGATAAAAGGTTGCAGCTGGTGGCTAATCTTGAATTGTTTAGGCTACTTTGGGGACAGTGCTACCCTTCAGTCTGGAGGCCTCCCTTAATGTCACCATGGTGAGCAGTGGGGTCAGCTCATCCAGAATCAGAAGGGCCTCTCCCTGCCTTTCCTCATTCCTGGGCTCCTGCTTCTGCAGAACTCTGCTTATGACTCCAGCATAAGTCATATGCAGACTTCTCCCTACAAGGGTGCCAGAAAAAGGGCACGAGCTAGAAGTGACACAATCTGGGTTTTTATTTATTATGGTATTTTATGTATTATGCTGGTGTAATAGAACTTGTTGGGACTGAGAATTTTCACTGGCCCAGTTCCTCATCTGTAAATGAGGGATAATAGTAAGTCCCTTTTTCAGGGTCATTGTGGAGATTAAATGTAGGCATTTGGAAAACGCTTGGTGCAATGGCTGGCTCCGAGCTTCACCTGACGTATGTTAGCGACTATTATCCATCACCATTCTACTTCCAGCGATGACTTAGGATCTCCTTCTGGAAGTATTCTATGCTTGCAAGAAAATATATTTACATACTCATGCACACAGAGAGATGTTATACTTATTGTTCTGCAATTTGCTGCTTTCACTTAATAATCTTGGGCATGCTTCCATATGAATGCGTATAGATTTCCCACATCCTTTTTAATCAACCGGGCAGTGTTTCCCTGAATGTGTGTACCATTATTTATATGACCGAAGGAGGAACATTTCAATTATAGAATTACGTATTTGTTTAGAAGTTTTATTTGAAAATACATGCAGAAAACCATTTGAATAATTAAACCTTCTTTTGAACATTTACAGGTTTTATAAACTTGACCCACTTTGCGTATCAACAGTGCTGCTGAGTGACAAAATAGAGCCTCAAATTTAGAGCACCGTGGACCAGACTGGACATGCCTAAAGAAGGAGGTTAAAAACAGTGCAAGTTACGCTACTTATTCCAGATTAATTTGGAACAGAATACAACATTAAAGGAGGTGTAATAGTTGTTTGTTCAAGCTTTTAACTACAATGTAAAAGGACCAGTGGTTTTACTATTATTTTTCCATTTGGCTTCCTGGCACCTCAAATTCAATCAGTGTCCTGCTGTTCAGAGGTATTTTGAAGTGTGCCAAGTCTTAATTGAAATGGAAGTGCCTGAAACCAGAGTTAATACCATGAGCAACAGGGAGTCGAATTTATGGAGGTAAATTGTGGCTAGCTCTGCATTTCAACTACTTTTGGCTCCTGGGGTCAATTTACATTTTGAGAGTAGCCTGGATGGTTGGGAACTGAGCTGGACTGGGCCAGAGGTGCAGCTCTTGTGATTCTGTTGGGCTTTGGGTTCCCTTGCAGTGTAAGAATTCTGCTACAGGGTCCAGCACCCCAGCTGGACAGCACCCAGCGTGTGAAGTCTACTGAATGCACCAGCACTGTGCTGGGGGCTAGAGATGCAATGGGCCCCAGGATGAGGTGGGTCCTTGTCCTAGTAGATGCTAGATAGAGAGACTGACATAAATAAGCAAGCAAACAAAACAAATAGAGCTTATGATTGGCACCAAGAAGGAAATAAACAGGGATGAAATAGAGTAACTAAGGGAATCCACTTCCCATTAGAGGTGAGGGAGGGGATATATGAGCTGGGATTTGATAGATGACAAGGGCCTGGCCCCAGGAGAGCTGGGAAAGAGGAAGAATAAGGGCAAAGGCCCTGGGGTGGGAAAGAGCTGGCTATGTTTGATGAACTGAGAAAAGTCCAGATGGTTGGATCAGAGTGAGGATGAGAAAGAGAAGAAACTCTACCAGGGCGGCCCATTATCTTGCAGGATCTCACAGACCATAGCCCAGAGTTTAGATTTCATTCCCAATGCTATGCCACAGAAGACTTTAAGCAAAACATGTTGAAGCATGCCCAAGATTATTAAGTGAAAGCAGCAAATTGCTGATTCCTATCTTTTCAAAAAGAGCATTTGACTGCGATGTGGAGAATGCACTGAAATGGAGGTCAGTGGAGGAAGGGGAGGCCACTTGCTACGCAGGAGGGGATGGTGGTGGGGGCAGCGGCTACAGCAGTGGGTGGACAGCTCAGTTCTAAATCCCCAGCCCCCAGCTGGTCAGAGTCCGCTGCAGGCTCTGGGAGACAAAGATTCTCCAGGGGTTCCCATCAGTTGGCTCACCAATCATCTCTCGAGATCTTGCCTAGCACCAGACAAATATTTGGTACAATCGGGGTTAAGACCAATGCTGTCTCACTAGGTAGACCCCAAAACCCCCCACGACAAATTAAATTGTAAGATGCCAGGCCTCAGGCACTGGTGACCATGAGCACTCGAGACAGGGGTGGCAGGGAAGATTTTGCCCACACCACTGACACCTGCCTTCAGGACCTTTGGCAAAAACGTGAACTATATCCTGTCTACGCCACCTTTCTTTTTTCCGGCGAGGAATACCGACTGACCCCATCTCCCACCCTGACAACTATCCAGACCCCATTTGCCCACTTTAGCTACCCCTACACATGTCTGATTTTAAAGCGGTGCTGTGACCTAAATGGCTTCTTAATTTTGGGGGTGTGTGGGAGACAGATTTAAGGTCTGGGGACCTTGCCAGCCCCCCTCGGCTGCGGGTGAACAGAAAGGCCACATTACAGGCTTGGAATGCTGCATAAATTCAGAGAAGGCAAACCTCAGGGCAAGACCTCTTGAGAGACAGGCCAGGGGCTGAGCTCGATTGGAAGCTGGATCTGGGGATGCCTGATGGGGAGCCATCCTACAGTTTAGTGAGGTGTGGCTTTTCTCTCTGGTTGCCTTTAAGACCTTCTCCTTGTCTTTGACAGTTAGCAATTTCACTACATTGTGTTGGGATGTGGATTTCCTTTTATTTGTCATACGTGGTGTATATTGTCGTTCCGATTGTTAAGGGCTAAATTGCATCCCTCCCACAAAGAACATGGTTGAAGTCCTCAGCCCCAGTACCTTAGAATGCGACTGGCTTTGAAGAGAGGATTTTTAAAGAAGTGATTAAGTTACATAAGGTCATTAGGGTGGGCCGTGAAATCCTTAGGAGAGAGGAGATTAGCACACAGGTACACACAGGGAAAGACTATGTGGAAACACAGGGAGAAGCTATCTGCAAGCCAATGAGAGAGGTTCAGAAGAAACCAATCCTGCCAATACCTTGGTCTCGGACTTCTAGCCTCCAGAATTATGAGAGGATAAATTTCTTTAGTATGTGTTACCTATTACATCATGTTTTAAAACGGCATTTTGGCTAGGAGAGGTCAAGAATGCCCAAATTCGATCTTTGGCTTATTACTTCTACCTAGACCTAGTTCCAAAACCGGAGGCCACGACAGGCAGCTGGGAGGCCAAGGGATCCGTGACTGCTCGCTGTAAGCCCAGGTACAGGGAAAGGAGGTAAGCGGGGCCGGCCCCCTGCTGCCCCCTCTTCCCCCCACCTCGGTTGGTCTGTGAGATCTGCTTACAGGCTCTGAGGTCTAGTATCTACCACCCTGGAGCTCAGACTTGAGTTTCAGGTTTTGCCACTGTGATGGGAGGAAGAGCAGGCTTCACAGAGACCCATCATCATCAGCGAGAGTGTTCCCAGAGAGCAGGAGTGAGTAGACCCCTAGAGCAGGTTTGGAGCTGGTGCAGGTCTGGGAGCCCGGGGAGCAGAGTTGGTGCGCAGGTCTGGGAGCCAGAAGCTCTCCCAGGCGGGAGCAGTCCTGTCCTTTTCTCCTCCTGTTACAATTGTACAGGAAAGGACTCAGGCAAGAGCCACACGGGGATGGGGACAAGGTCCCTTTCACTCAGTTCCTCTGTCACTGGCAAACGTGGCAGACCCCAGAGAAGCTCCTTGTAACCTTGGAGTGGAATCGGGCACAAGGTGGGAGGAGGACGGGAAGGGACTCTGAACTCCGTCTCCAGGAGGACACTCTTCTTCCCATGGGGCAGCCCCAGTTTCATATTTTAATAGTTTAAATGGAGACAGTTCTTGGGGTCTAACGACCGTCACATTGCTTGTTTTCCCTTTCCCTCAAGGAGCCTACAGTCTCCTACGGTGAGGTACTGCTCCAAATCTTGTGACCATGACGGGAATTGTCATCTTTTTCCCCCTCTGGTCAGCCAGCCTCTGGCTGGGTCCTTAGGGACGGAGCTCCCTCTGCTGGCTCGGGAGCTGGAGCCTTCTGGATCTTGAACAGAGCCCTTCCTGCGGTAACATCAACTTCAAATAATTGTCATCCTAATAATCTAGAACAATCTGTTTATTATACAGTACAATTATCTATTGCTGTAGATTAATAATGTTACTGTGAAGTATAGGAATCAGCCTGGGGCCCTTATTAGCAGTGACCTTTGGCATAGTTCTTAATTTCTCCGAACCTCAGTTTTCTCATCTGTAAAATGGATATAATAGCACTTGTGTCAGTTGAGGTCCAGTCAGGAAAACAGAAATTACGCTAGTTGAGTTCACAGAGAGAACATGGGGAAATTGTGAAACTGAGTTGGAGGGCTGAGAGAACAAAACGGGTATTTTGAGGTCACAGAGAATAGCTACAGGCAGCAACCACCTTCCCTTTGGTGGAGGGAAGAGGCTGGGATTACCAGAACTGCTTCAGGCACCTATTGCTGCTCAACAAACCTCCCCAAAGCTTAGAGACAAGCTCTCACAAGCTCTCGGGGTTGGCTAGGCCGTTCTTTCGCTGGTCTTCCCTAGACTCGTTCATGTTGCAGTCTTCCCATAGGCCTCCCCCTGTCCCCCCACCCCATGCTGCCCCCCTCATGCCCCCTGGCTGTGCCAGGAATGCGGAAAGAAGTTGGAAACTGGAACCATCTGCTGCTCCAGGGGAATCAGCAAATAGATTTAGGAAGGAACAAGTCTCTCTTCCTTCACCTTCCAAACTCCTTCTGACAAAGGAGAAATGTAGCTTGCAGACTCCCAGCCTGGCATCCCAGACCGCAGGGTAGGACGGTGGGAGCTGAAACTCAGATGGAACACTTCACTGTCTTGCAGGTGTGTTGAAGACTGGTTGTGTGTGCACAGTGCTCAGCCCAGGTGAAACGTTCAATAAAGGATAACTACTTGTATGATTGACTTTTTTTTTTTAAGATTTTAAGTAATCTTTACACCCAACATGGGGCTCAAACCCACAACCCCGAGATCAAGAGTCACACGTTCCGCTGACTGAGCCAACCAGACAGCCCTGTTATTAACTCTTTTTAAATCTTTCTCAAGCACGATGGCACTGAACTCTCACTTACTAGGTACCTCGCCATGGCAAAACATTTGGAGGTAACTGAGGCTTTATTCCATCCTGACATTGTCTTACTGCCCCGTGGCCCTCATCCATTAAGACAGTAACATTTCTCATCTCATGGGGAGAATGTGTCAGGGTCTGGCACAGAAGGCCTAGAAGGTCATAGAAGTTCACAGGGCCTCTGAGCAGATTTTTCAAATATTTACTAAGACAGTGGCCTTGAAAGCCACACCTTTCCATAGCAAGATTGTTCAGAGAGAAAAGGTTTCTTGAGGTCTCAGAGACCTGGGGCCCAGAGAGCTCAGAGTACAGAACTCATACCAAAGGTGCAGAGAGGAAAGCAAGGTAGGAGATCCCACCCCAAAGGAGAGAAGAGCGACCAACTAGCAGAAAAAATCTGAGGGGCTTAACTGGATCTGGCGTGTTGGGCCTGAGAGAGAGTCCCATACTCTGGTTCCTTCCAGGACTTATAAAGGTATACTTAAATTGCTGTGGGAGTGCCAAAAAAGAGGGGAAAGATCTGTGTATTTTGTCTCAAAGAGCAAGGCACAGGCTTATCTATATCCAAGAGGGCACAGACACACACTCAAAGTAGAGAGCTGAAAAGAATTGAATCAGGATCTATTTACAAAAGTGTGGGCAGGACTTAGTAACAGCAACAAGAAGTTGGTACAGGATCCTGGTACTAATAATAGCTGGGAGCTAGTAACTACCACTTTTAGGCCTGATGGAACAAGAGGAAGGACCAATTCCTAGAACCTGATGAGCTGTGTGTTGAGGGCTGCCAGACAAATTACGATTTGGGGGCATAGCCAGCCCATTGCAGTGGCCCAGCAGGTGGGAAGTTTGGGGAATAGCTGTAATCTTTTCTCTTTTCCCTTTCCTGCCAGTACAAGGGTTGCCAGATTACATGAGAAATACTTCTGCTAAAAAAATTATTGTTGCTTATCTGAAATTCAAATTTAATGGGGTGTCCTGTATTTTATCTGGCAAGCCTAGCCGGTACTCCCCTTTGGCTAAACCCAGACAGAAGCCAGAGCCCAGGACATCCTACTGATATAGCCCCAAAGATCCCCGTAGGTTTTATCCTGTAGGCAATGGAAGTAACTAAAGATTTTCAGGAAAAGGACAAATATTCTATTAAATCATTCTTTATTTAATATCCATAGCAACACCGTACATGAGAGCATAAAATGCACATTACAAGAAGAGTGAAAAAATTGCAATGAGTGCACATGGGAATATTATACAGCAGTGAAAAATCAACTGCAGCCACACGACATGGGTTTTTTATTGTTTTTATCAGTCTCAGTTTATTGGTGTTTTTTTGTATAAATTTCTTAAATAACAATATTTAAATTAAAAATCAAAGCATATTTACTTTATGTAGGGTACATATCTTAAATTTAGCGGACATATCATTTTTTTATGACAGTATTTTTTAAGATAACTACTTTTGTACACCCACAGCTAATATAACACAGTATGCTAACTATACTAGAATTAAAATTTAAAACTTAGTAAATAAAAGATAGCAGAATTATTGCAGGATTATTACAGAATTATTCTCAATCTCTATGGATCTTTCATATATTTAAGTTGGCAATTTTGTGTTGCCATATAGTTTCTTTTCAGTAGAATAATTTTCTTTACATGAAAGGTCATAGAAGTTTCATTTTTTAGCACATTTTTATGAAGGTGTAATTTAGTCATGTAATTGGCACAAACTCCAGCTATAGAACAAATGAATCACACCCAGAATCTCCCTATATCCTTTTGTAGTCAACTCCTCCACCAGCTCTTCTTGGCCTCTGGCAACCGCTTTCCATTCCTACAGCTTTGCCTTTTTCAGAATTTCATACAAATGGAGTCGTACAGGACGTAGCCTTTTGAACTCGGTGTATTTCATTTAGCGTGATGCATGAGGTTCATTCCTGTTGTTGCCTGCCTAGCTAATTCTTCTTCCTTGCTAAGCATTATTCCTTTGCATGGATGATGTACCAGTTTTGTGTATCCATTCAGAAGTTTAAGGACATTTGGGATGCGTATCTGTCAGGGCTTTCCAGAGCAATAAATTCTGTGGGATATATATATACATATATACATATACAAGCATACATACATATATACATATACATATACAAGCATACATACATCTATATCTTTCTATATCTCTAACACCTGTATCAATACCTTTATCTATCTATCAAGAGAAAGAATTCATTTTAAGGAATTAGCTCATGTGATTAGAGGGGGAGGAATGCTGGGAAGTCCAAAATCTGTAGAGTTGGCCAGCAGGCTGGGGACTCAGGCAGGAGTTCTAGGTTACAGCTTCAAGGCAGAAGTGCTTCTTTAGGAAACCTCAGTTTTTGCTCTTAAGACCTTCAACTAATTTGATGAGGCTCACCCACATTACTGAGGGTAACCATTACTTAAAGCCAACTGACTGTAAATGTTAATCACAACTGCCAAATACCCCCACAGCAACACCTGGGCTAATGTTTGACCAGACAGCTGGTTACCATAGTCTAGTCAAATTGACACGTAAAATTAACTATTACAAGATATTTCTCGTTTTTGGTGAACGCGAATAAAGCTGCTGTAAACACTCCTGTATGGGTTTTGTGTGGATAAGTTTTCTTTTCAATTGGGTAACTAACTTGGAGTAGGATAGATAGATCATAGAGTAAGTATATGTTTAATTGTATAAGTAACTACCAAACTGTTTTCCAAAGTGGTTATACCATTTTGCATTTCCACCAGCAACATACGAGCTAGCTGCCCACTTGGAATTGTCAGATCTTTTTTAAAATTTTAGCCAAGGTAAAAAGTATGAAGGAGTGAAAAAAGCAAGAGTGCATATAGCCTTACATACTTGTCCATAGTTATAAGAAGGAAAACCAAATGATATATAAACACATATATACATGCATTACAATTCTAATTTAGAAAGTAAAATAATGGTAAACTCCAACTTAAGGATAGGACTTAACGTCTGTGGGGAGAAGGTAGAGGAATGAGAAATAAAAGAACCCTATAAGTACTTATGTTATTATCAGTGTAATGGTTCCCAGCTGATGAGATCATGGTTGTTCATTATTTCTTTATTCAGAGACAGAGAGAGAGAGAGAGCACGCCTGCACCCAAGCAGGGGTGGAGGGAGGGGCAGAGGGAGAGGGAGAGAGAGAATCTGAAGCAGGATCCATGCCACGTGGATCTCATGACCCTGAGATCACGACCTGAGTCGAAATCAAGAGTCAGACGCTTCGCTGACTGAGCCACCTAGGCGCCCCAGTTGTTCATTATTTCATTAAAACATGAATAAATTTAAAAAGGGCCACACATGGACCAATGATGACAGTGTGTTGAAAACCAAGGATTGTATTAACAAGATTGATAAACCCCTGGCCAGACTTATCAAAAATAAAAGAGAAATGACCCAAATCAACAAAATCATGAATGAAAGAGGAGAGATCACAACCAACACCAAAGAAATACAAACAATTATAAGAACATATTATGAGCAACTCTATGCCAGCAAATTAGATAACCTGGAAGAAATGGATGCATTGCTACAGATGTATCAACTACCAAAACTGAACCAGGAAGAAATAGGAAACCTGAACAGACCTATAACCACTAAGGAAATTGAAGCAGTCATCAAAAATCTCCCAAAAAACAAAAGCCCAGGACCAGATGGCTTCCCAGGGGAATTCTACCAAACATTTAAAGAAGAATTAATACCTATTCTTCTGAAACTGTTCCAAAAAATAGAAATGGAAGGAAAACTTCCAAACTCATTTTATGAGGCCACCATTACCTTGATCCCAAAACCAGACAAAGACCCCATTAAAAAGGAGAACTACAGACCAATATCCCTGATGAACATGGATGCAAAAATTCTCACCAAAATACTAGCCAATAGGATCCAACAGTACATTAAA
>NC_138374.1:10490413-10547088 GCF_054177405.1 Leptonychotes weddellii
GTGATGGGTATTAAAGAGGGCATGTTCTGCATGGAGCACTGGGTGTTATGCACAAACAATGAATCATGGAACACTACATCTAAAACTAATGATGTAATGTATGGGGATTAACATAACAATAAAAAAATTAAAAAAAAAAGAAAACCAAGGATTGTGATAAATCCAATTCTGTACACTTGAAGTCTCATTAAAAAAAAAAAAAAAGGAAAAGAAAGACTAGTGGCAAAATGGGTAGTGTATTAGAAGTGGGAGAGAGTAATGGCATGAAGGACCAGGAAGGCAAGGTATTCCTATAATCAGTGGAAATTATAGACCAAAGGTGGGGGCGTAGATTTAAATGATAAGTTAGAGGGGAAATGGAATGGACAGGGACTCTGGGATCAAAGGAATATAGGGAGTAAGAGAGATGGTAAAGTACATGGTTGATGTTTCTGGCTTGCAGGAATGATGTCATTCATCAAGATAGCAGATGCAAGAGTGGAATTTTGAGGGGGGTGAAGAGATTATTCAGAATTCAAGTAGAGAGCTCAGGAAATGGAGAGAGAAAGACTTGGGAATAATTTGTATATAAAAATTATTTTTTATTCAGCACCCTGTCTCAGACCCTGGGCCAAATGTTTTACATGCATTATTCCATTGACATTTTCCAGCAATCCTGTGGTGCTATTTTATACATATTTGACAGAGGAGAAATGGAGGTACCAAAGGAACACTGAGCGGATTTAAGGGCCCAGGGGAGATCAGAAACATTAAATTTGTAATGGCGTCCATTCGCAAGGTTATCCACTTTTTCTCTGGCAATCCTTGACAGCCAGTGAAAAGGAGCAAGTAGAAGAATCTAAGGTTAGGAATTTGGGGTGAAGGACAAAGGGGTGAGGAATTAAGGCAGTGTCCTGACTGATGACTGTGTTGAGTAGGACCCTGGTCTCACTGACTCTGAGACCAGGGAGTCCAAGCACGATGCAGGGGAGCACATCAAGACCTCTGGAGGACTTAACAGATTCCTGGTCGTCAAAGTCAGACCACAGATTTGAGGACGTCTTCCTTTTCATGTAGATCAGAGGCTTGTCATTTCTCTAAATTGATTCTAGATGATTTTACACACTGCAGCCTCTGATAACAGTGGTGGCTGAGATTGCTATGGGCTCTACTTTTATTTTTTTTTAAAGATTTTATTTATTTATTTGATAGAGAGAGAGCACAAGCAGGGGGAGCGGCAGGCAGAGGGAGAGGGAGAAGCAGGCTCCCCACTGAGCAGGGAGCCCGATGCAGGGCTTGATCCCAGGACCCCAGGATCATGACCTGAACCGAAGGCAGACGTTCAACTGACTGAGCCACCCAGGCGCCCCTATACAACTTTCTTTTTAAGAAGTTGGTAAATGTCTTATCTTCTGTTCATTGGGTTTTCTGTGTACTTACTATTAACATATCCCAAAATACTCCCTCAGTTGTTTGCTCTCCTTTCAATAAGATCAAACAAATTAGGTGTTCATTACATTTCATCCTCTCGAAGAAATCTCTCTCAGAGCCTTTTAAAAGATTGTGGTAAAATACACAACGTAAAATTCACCATTTGAACCATTTTTAAGTATACCGTTTAGTGGCATGAAATGCAGTCACGTCATGGTGCAACCATCATTGCCCTCTGTCCCCAGAGCTTTTTCATCATCCCATTAAACGGCAACTCCCATTCCCCTCCTCCCCACCCTGGCAACCACCATTTTACTTTCTGTCTCTCTGAATGTAAATGGAATCATACAATATTTGTTCTTTGTGACTGGCTTATTCTACTTAGGATGATGTCTTCAAGGTTCCTCCACATTGTAGCATGTGTGAGAAATTCCTTCCTTTTTGGGGTGCCTGGGTGGCTCAGTTGGTTGGGCGTCTGCCCTCAGCTCAGCTCATGATCCCAGAGTCCCAGGAGCAAGCCCTACATCGGGCTCCCTGCTCGATGGGGAGTCTGCTCCTCCCTCTCCCTCTGCTCCTCCCCCTCAGCTTGCTCTCTCTCTCTCTCTTTCAAAAAAATAAATAAAATCTTTAAAAAAAAAGGACAAAGAAAAAGAAATTCCTTTTTAAGGCCAAATAACGTTCCATTGTATGCAGATACCACATTTAGTTTATCCATCCATCCATCCATCCATCAATGGACATTTGCTTTCACCTTTTGGCTATCGTGATTAATGCTATGAACATGGGTGTGCAAATATCTCTCCAAGACCCTGATTTCAATTCCTTCGGATATGTATTCAAAAGTGGATTTGCTGGATCATATGGCAGTTCTATTTTTAATTTTGAAGAACTGCCATACTTTTTACACAACAGCACTTGCACTGCTCAACATTCCCATCAACAGTGCACAGGGGTTCTCTACATTGCTGTCAATTCTTGTTATTTTCTATTTTTGTTTTCTGATAGTAACCATCCTAAGGGGTTTCAGATAGAAGCTTTTCCTTTTGATTATTCTTTATCAAATTTTTTTTTTTTTAGATAGTTCCTCCTCCTCTGACTTCTCTTGATAAGTTAGTGTCTTCCCATGCTCTCAGCCCTCTTATCTTCTCCACCCTCCCCAGGTGATGCTTTCTCCCATACTGAGACGATGAGATGACAATGACACTTGCAGACTGATTCCTCCCAAAGCCAGTCTGGGCCTCTGCATGAGCTCCAGATGTCTATATCCATGTGTACATTGAGCAGCTTTAAATATGTGCCCCATGAGCAGATGCAAAACCAAACTAACTTTCCCTGAAACCTGTTCTTCCTCCTGTATTTCCTGACTCAGTGAAGGGCTCCACAATCTGGGCAGACAGCCAAGGCATTAACATGGGGATTATCTCAGTTTTCCCTGCCTCCCACCCTTCTGCCTCCCTATTATCTTGTATCCATAACCTTCTGTCTTTTCTCATTGTTGCTGTCTAAATCCACTCATCTATACCGTCTTATCTCTTGCCTGGACTATGGAAATTACATCCCAGGAGCTCTCTTAGCCTGAAATCTCTCATCCCTATAATAACCCACACATCTGCTTGAGTTCTTCTGCTGCGGCACAGATCTGACTCCTCTGCTTAAAAGCTCTGAATACATATGAAGGAGTAAAGGATCAAGAGCAACAAGGACAGTTCTAAAGAAGTGACTAAGCCCACCAGCATTAGAACGTATTCGGAGGATCTCTTTCTGTAAATGGCACAGGCATAGAGAAGTTGGCCAGTGGAATAACAGCCCAGGAACGAAGCCGTGCAAACAGGAACCTCTGGTGGCCAAGAAGGTGCCCGGCTCAGACCTCCCTGCAAGAGAAGCTGCTGCAAGGAGTGTAGTTAGTGCATAGCTTCCAGGTCTTCTCCAGGACAGAAGACAGCAACTTCACGTCCAGTGCGGCATTCACACAGACGCCATGCTGTCTCCCAGGGCTGCTTTCAGCCTGTCACTGAGATGGCGGAATTCTTGGAGCTGGGCCATTTCTGCTCAGAACAGTATTTTTCTAAGGGTCACTCTTCACCCTGGGACGCCCTGTTTGCCTAGCCAAGACTTTCTTTGAGTCATACAATGTCTGAGGCAATTGCTAGCCAATCCTTCCTTCCTTCTCTCCTTTGACAAGTGTCCAACCTCTGTTGTGGGAGTCCTGGCCTATTCCAGTTCTCTCCTCCTTCCATTCGTCACAAGTTTCCCTCGGTGCATCTCTTGCATATCTAATCCCATTTTGGTGTTTCCTTAGAGGACCCAAACTACACAGAGGGAGCATGTCCCATTAACTGGGGGCAGGGGAGAGCTATTCAATAATTGGAGTTAAAAAATAATTGTTATCTGGGTGCCCGGGTGGCTCGGTTGGTTAAGCGTCTGCCTTCTGCTCAGGTCATGATCTCAGGGTCCTGGGATGGAGCCCCATGTCGTCAGGCTCCCTGCTCGGCAGGGAGTCTGCTTCTCCCTCTGCCCCTCGCCCCACTTGTGCTAATAAATAAAATCTTAAAAAAAAATAATGGTTATCCATATGGAAAAACGTGAAATTGGATCCCTACTCTACATGTATATAAAATTCCAGGTGGATTAATGACTTAAATGTCAAATACGAAGTTTAAAAAATTTTAGTAGACTCCATGGATGAGCTTCTCTGAAGTCTATAATTTAGGCTTAAGGTGGGGAAATATTTCTTAAATAAGACACACACATACACACGATAGATTTGACCATTTTAAAGGCATTTATAAAGAGAAAAAAACAATTTACAAACTGGGAGAAGATATTTGCAGTATCAGTAAGTGAGAAAAAATTAGCATGAGAATTCATAAAAGTCAAGGAGAAAAGCACATATAACCTCATAGAAAAACAGGCAAAAGATATCAACAGGCATTATTCAGAAGAGGAAACACATATGGCTAATAAAATATGGAGAGATGTTCAGTCTTAAGTGATTAGGTAAATGCAAATTAAGACCACACTGAGCTCACACTTAGATTGAAAGAAATGTAAAAAGTCTAACAAAAGCAGGTGTTGAAGAAGACATGGATCCAGTCATAAGACCTCCTACAGAATGCTACTGGGAGTGTAAATCAGTGTACCTACTTTGGAAAAAATATTTGACATTATCTTTTAAAATTGAATATTCACATTCCCTGTAACCCAACAATTCTACTTTAGGTATAAACCCAAACAGACCAAAGAAAGCTATCTATATTATAGGAGACACGCACAAGTATGTTCATAGTAGCACTGTTCATAATAGTAAAAACCCAGGAGTAACCCAAATGTCCATCAATGAGAAATCAAAGTGTGGTATATTCACATACTGGAAATCATACAATAGTGAACATGAATAAGCCAAACACATAAAATATGGCTGAATCTTACATTAGGCGAAAAAAATCTCACAAGGATACAAAAGCACATTTTTTCCTTTGTAACAGACTTTATTTTTTTTCAAGATTTTATTTATTTGAGAGACAGAGAGAGCACAAGCGGGGGGAGAGGCAGAGGGAGAGGGAGAAGCAGACTCCCTGCTGAGCAGGGAGCCCGATGCTGGGCTCGATCCCAGGACCCTGGGATCGGGACCTGAGCCTAAGGCAGACGCTTAATCGACTGAGCCACCCAGGCGCCCCCAGACTTTATTTTTTTAGAGCAGTTTTAGGTTTACAGAAAAACTGTGCCTAAAGTACAAAGTTCCAGTACACCCTCTCCCCCACCACAGCATACAGTTTCCGTAATATTACTGTCTTGCATTTATGTGGTATGTTTGTTGCAACTGATGAACCAATATTGATACATTATTATTTACTAAAGTCCCCACAGTTTACATTAGGATTCACTCTTTGAGCTGTACAGTTCTATGGGATCCACAAAACAGTATCATACAGAATAGTTACACCACAGTAAAAATGCTCTGTGCTCTACCCGTTCCTCTTCCCTCCACTGCCCCTGGCAACCATACATCTTTTTAGTCTCCACCGTTACACATTTTCCAGAATGGCACATAGTTGGAATCACACAGTATGTGGCCCTTTCAGACTGGTTTCTTTCACTTAGGAATATGCATTTAAGATTCTTCCATGGGCTTTTTTGGCTTGATAGCTTTTTTTTTTTTTTCACTGAATAATATTCCATTATCTGAATATATCACAGTTTATCCATTCACTTATTGGAAGACATCTTAGTTGCTTCCAATTTTTTGCAATTATGAATAAAACTGCTGTAAATATTCATGTGCAGGTTTTTGTGTGGACTTAAGTTTTCAACTTATTTGGGTAAATACCTAGGAGCTAGGTTTAGCTTTGTAAAAAACTACCAAAATGTATTCCAAGGTGGTTGTACCATTTTGCACCCCCACCAGCAATGAATGAGAGTGCCTGTAGCCTTACATCCTTGCCCGCATTTGGTGGTGTCAGTGTTCTGGAGTTTAGCCATTCTAACAGGTGTGTAGTGGGCATATTCTCTTTCTTTTGGGGGGAGCATACTCTTTTTTACTATATTAAAAACAATTAAAAATACGTTGCATACACACTTCATATATATATATGTAGTTGTATTCTGTATAAATACGTATATGGAATAAAAATTCATAAAAAGGAGAACAAGAATTGGTGAAGATTTGTGATTATATTCACCCCATGTGAGGGGAGGCAAGAGGATCACTTAGTATGGGGCTGGGGGAGGCAAACCATACATTTGGTTGTAAATTGTCATTATAACTTTTTTTTAGGGTAGAGTTCACAGCTATTATTACATTGAAAGCAACTAAATTAATAAAGGTGGGTTGTGCGTGGTTGGCTGAATAATGGCCTAGCAAAGATGTCCATGTCCTAATCCCCAGAATCGGTAAATGTGGTTACGGGGGGGAAAGGGACTTTGCTGATGTGATTAAAGGTGTTGAGTTGGGGAGATTATCCTTGGCCCAGTGTAAACACAAAGGGTCCTTGTAGGTGAGAGGGAGGCAGGAAGATCAGTCAGAAAGGGGGGTCAGGATAGAAGCAGAGGTCAGAGAGGAAAGAAGTTGCTATGCTGTTTCTGAAGATGGTGGGTAAGGCCAAAAGTCAAGGAATGCTGGCAGCCTCGAGAAGCTGGAAAAGGCAAGGAACCCATTCCTCCCCTAGACTTCAGCAAGAACCAGCCTGCCAATACCTTGATGTTGGCCTAGTGAAACTGATTTTTGACTTCTGACCTTCAGAATTGTAAGATAATAAATTCCTACTATTTTAAGGCACTAAGCTTGTTACAGCAGTAATAGGAAACTAATACAGTGGGCTAGGCATGGATCAATGATTGACTGGATTATGACAAACCCAGTTCTATACATAAGTCCAATAAAAGCAAACACCCTTGAGTAACTCCTCACTGCTTCAAAGACAAAGCTCAACTCCTCAAATCCTTCACAATACAATTCTTTAAGCCCACCTCTCTCAACTCTCAAGACCCCTTCGCCATGCCTTCCCCTCTCCTCCCTCCCCAAATAAGTATATACTTTAACCCTGGATCCTGGTCTCTGCGCCCTTTTGCTACTCCCACGGACTCTTAAGGGGTTCAACTTCCTTGCCATGGAGTCTATGAAGCTTTCCAGGTTCAAATCCCCCTCCCCCTCAGTACATGTTGGCAGAGCCAACTCTTAAGGCACTGTTTAACTGGGACCTTTAAGGTCGGGCAACAGGCTGAAAAATCTTTATCACCACCCTTCACTAGGAGGTGGTACAAACTCAAGATGCTGGGGGGAGGGGATGTAAGCGCACCATGAACTGTTGTGTGGGGGGGTGGAATTCTACAGGGTTACAGAAGCAGTTTGAAAACGGCTCCCTCCATTCTCAAGCAAGACTTCATTTCCCGTCTACATGATGGATATCTGCAAACACAACCTTAAGTCTGCACGTCTCAGCCCAAAGATTTTTTCCACTCCAAGAATTAAATAAGGGGTTGGAGGGCATTATCACTGCACCTTACACTGACTCGATGAGTCATTTTAATGGAGGACTGCTCTACTTACCATCTTATCCGACGAGATAACGGACGGGGAAACCTTTGAAACTTACAAAGCAATCTACAAACAGCCTACCTAGGCCAGCAATACCTATTTGCGGGAAAACACGCCCAAAAGACAAGGCCGGACCTTAGGAAGCCCGCCGGGACCCAGCGAGCGCAGCTCCCAGCTCAGCCCGGACCCGACGTCCACCACAGCCCCTCCAGCCCGTCGCGCGGGTCGGCGGTTGATGACCACGGGTCGGCTGTTTTGATGAATAGGGGACGGCTCGAAACGCCTGCTGACTCCGACACCACGCGGAGCCAAAGCAGGGATTCAGACGCAATTAAAGAAACCGCTCTCAGGCTGGACGGAGGCGGAGCGGTAGCACAAGCTGAGCCAACTGAAGAGCCTTAAAATGCTCCGAGCAGTCCTAGGACAGCCCCCAGCGCGAGGCACTCTGGGACTTGTAGTTTACTTCCCGGTCAGCGTTTTTTCCGTCCCGTCTCCCCGCCTTTCAACGTCGCTTTTATTCTCTGCTTCTCCTTCCAGCACGCCGACTTCCTGGTGGCCGCACGTCCTCACGTATGACTACACTACCCAGAAGTCTCTTCTTCGTGACCCGGCGCGTCGCGGGCGCCGGCCGTCTCCTGTGGACTACAGTTCCCAGAAGTCCTCTGGAGAAGTGCTTCCCTCTCTCATTTCCAGGACCACAATTCCCAGAACCTTCAGCTTCACGGCGGTTCCCTTTTCACTCGATCTCTTCTTGAACTGGCTGGGCTTCAGCCGGCCAGCAGGCACTCAGCGACGACGTGATTCGTCGGGACTGGGCACAGGGTTTCCTTAGCGGCCTGTTTTTCTCCCCACTCAGTTATTCCCTTTACAGGCCGTCGCGGCTGGCCTGAGCGGTGACCTGGCGGGCCGCGCCTGCGCTCTGCCCCGTTTCCTGCCTGGCTGGTGGCGGTGGCCATTTTGTTCATCCTCCTCCTCCTCCTGCTCCTCCTGGTTGGAGCGCAGTGTCCGGAGCGGGCTGGGGGGAGAGAGCCCGAGAGCAGGGTTCGGTGGCTTTTCCTCTGTCCCCAGCTGGTGCCCGGAGCCCCCCTCCCCTTCCTCCCCACCCCCTCCCCTCCCCAGCCCTGCCCTCCCCCTTGTCCCGGGATCGCTCCGTCGCACCCACCATGATGGAAGACGACGGGCAGCCCCGGACTCTGTGAGTACCCGAGACGGGGGTTGCCAGGCGCCGAGAGGCCCGGGCACCGCGGGACGCTGAGGGAGGGAGCAGGAGAGCGGGGCCGAAGCTGGGACTTACGGCGGCTCCCTGGCCGGGGTGGCGGACGCGGAGTGCATTTCTCTTCTGTCCCCTTTTCCTTGGGAAGGAAGCCCTCCCTTCCCCCAAACACAGTCACTTCCTGGGGTCTGGGGTTTGTTTCGACCTTTTCCTCTCGCGCCCTTCTTTGCACACCCTCCCTAGGCCGGCTTTCTGCACGGCTGGGGCTGTCAGGCCCGAGAGAGCTCCTGCTCCCCCTCTGCTGTGGGGGCCCTGGACTGGGCCGGGAGCTGCCGGTCCCCACGGGGGCAGGGCCTGGGTGGGGGTGGGACTGGGGGTGGGACCGCAGCCTCGTGCCCCGCGGGCCCCGAGGAATTAGCGCGCTCGCTCTGCAAGTCCCCAGCTCCATCGCTCCCAGCTCTTCTCCCAAGCTAAGCTCTCCGAGGAAACTGGACACTCTTCCTCCACTCAAGCCCCTTCTCTCTTTCTGTCCCACGTGCCCCCGCCCACGCTGTCAGAGACACTCGCCAAGCGCCCGCTACTTTTGAAGTGCAAAAGGGATGCCTCTTGCCGCCGGAGCATCTTTCCCTTCTTGGAAGTTTACTTTGAGCGCTACCTACGCTAAACTGACAACCAGTTGTTAAACTGCTTTTGCTCTTTTGGTGTTACCTCCTCCTAATCTGTTTGTGCTTTGAGACCTTCAGAATTGGATAAAGTGATGTCTGTTCACTATTCGATGTGTGTCTTCTGAGCACCTTTTCTTCCATCTTGCTGTTGCTTTTTACCTGAAGCCCGATCTAATGAATGAATTTCCATCTTCCAACCGCTTATTCGAGTTTTCCTTTCTTTCCTAATGAAGAGTGATGACTCAGCATTTGCATTCCTTTCCAGATAGTGTGGCACTCCTTTCTTTTTCCTGCATTTTTAAAAAAAGTCTGAGTAACTTCTCATTAAATGTTTAAGTTGGCCCCCTTCGGTTTTCCTAGCCTTTGGAAGCTCAGCACACCTACCTCGAGTACGGGGAGTCAGATCGCTGCTTTGTTTTCTCTTGCCTCTGCCTGGTATTGATATGATCATAGGCCACTTGGCTCTGCTATCTGTTGGAAATTACTTTTTGGGGAATAGATGAAGGTGGATGGGTACTCAGGAAGTTTGACTAGCTTCTCATCTCTTCTACCAAAGAAAGTCCGCTCAGTAAAGAAGATAGATACCTATTTACAATATTGATACAGGTTTGGTTTTTTTGTTTCGTTTTGGGGAGGGTGGGGGGTGGGCTTGCACTCGTTGTATCCCTATTTTTCTAATGTCTCACTAAAGTATTTGCCATCCTGTTTTGAGAATTTGAGGCCAACTTAAGCACATCAAATGTTTCAGTGAAAAGTCTGTTTTGGAGAATTTTTATATTTTGTGCTGTCTCCCATTACTAACTTTTTTTTCCCCAAAAAGAGAGAATTGGGACAATTTGAAATTTGCCCTTTAAGATCTGTTGAAGCCAAGGCTTGATAGTTAGCCATGTGTGCTTTGATGGAAGCATCTGGGAAAGTTGAATTTAGTGCCTAGCTAGCATGTATTTAACAAAGATAAAAGTTACATTGTATCTAAACATCTGAAATGTCATCATGGCATCATAAAAGCTACTGAATAATTGGTAAATTCTCATGGTACCTTTCTCATTAATTGTATTTGTTCCTTAAGAAGAGGAATTACTGGTTTTGTCGGGCTAAATAATATGCCATTTCACTACCTTTAATTCATATAACTATCTTTGCATTTGCCTTATCTTTATCTCCATCAGACCTTGGACCCTTCTCCAGTAGACTAATGAGCTAACTTTGTCACTTATTTCTTAACCTCTACTTTCTCCAATCTCCTGTTCTTTCTCTGAAATACACTTAAGTTGTCTACGTTTACAGTTGTCTAAGAATGTGACATGTGTACATGTGAGTAAAGAAACATCTTGAGCTTAGTTGTACCTGTATGTCAGTACATGTTTACTATTCTGTCTTCCTTTTTCCTTCTCCCACTCTTCTCTATGGGAAGGGTTTTTTTTTAGACAAGGACTGCTACATCTTCCTAGGTCTTACCCCTGCAGCACTTAGTTCACTGCCTGGAAGACAAGAGGTACTCAAATATTTTACAATGATTATACTTCTTTTCATTGAATTAGTATTAAGTTTGTTTTTTTTAAGTCCTGATTAATGTAAAATTATGAGCAGACATGACTGTCGTACATGGTGTGGTCTGTTGATTTTTATATATTTTTTTAAAACCTTCGAATGTGGAATTTTGAGATAAAAGCAAATGTTTCAGAATTGGGATTTCTTGGTCAGATTTTAATTAAAATAATGCATAGTATAGTTTTTTCTAAGCGTTCATTTTACATAATTCCCCTCAAAGGGTTCTTTTAGGTATAAGTAACATGACAAAAACTTTGAACATGACTTTAGAGGTTGACATCTAGTAGGGTTTTATTTTGTTTATGGAGATCCTTTTATTTTACATTGTGATCTGTGGGTTAGGTTTTCACGTGGCTAGTATGTTTTAAAAGAATGTACTCTTAACAAAGCTTATCTTAAACTGTTTCCTTAAAATGCCTGTGTGTTACTAGTGAGGTTTTTTTCCTGCAGACACACACAAGCTAAGACATATGGTTCTATCATCAGAAAACAATATGGTGTTTATAGCCTAGGTAGGTTTTTAAATATTCATTACCTACAGTATTACTAATTTATTTGATGGTATTTAAAGTGGTATAGAATTGCTTTGATGTTGAGCCTAAAGTTTATTTATCCTTTAAAGGTCTGTTTTCTGATGTTCTTCGTTCTTATTTGACATTTATTTTGGGGTAATATGTATTCAATAACTTGTGATCTAAAAAAAACAAACGAGATCATGCTGTGTAATCTGGTGTTGGAACTAAACTGCCTGACACCGACCTTGTGGGACCCACATTTCAAACTTGTGGGTAGCTTTTGAGAGCAGAGATTTGATCCATGGTATATCTGAATCTATAATACAACATTAAATTATGGGGGTGTTCTATTGTAGTTTAATTAACTTTCTTAATTTATCTGATGCCTCAAAATGAGTAGGAATTGTGGATCTGGGATTACACCATGTTATGCAATGCCATCCTTTAAGGCTGTTCTTTCTTTCTGATCGAGGCTGTCAAAAGGAGGAAATAAGGCAGTGATTTAGAATATAATCTGAACATCGGAGGGCAATAGCAGAAGAAACTGTTAGATCCCGTTATAAAATTGACTAGCTATATGATGGATTTGGCTATATTGTGGCTGTAATTAAGCACCTCGGCCAACTTAATCATATTCTCTGTTTCTTTAAAATGTGTGTGTATGTGTGTCGATATCCCTTATGTAGGTGGTCAATTCACTTATACCCACCCTGTATCTTTCCTCCACCTTGCCTCCTTCGTAAAATGAAATACTGACAAATTGATCAGTTCATTGGAGGCCCATTGAAGGATATTGTTATAAAATCTCCTCTTACATAGGAACTCGTCAAGAACAAAAGCAAAAATGTGACTTAATGGAAATTTAGCCATAGTATCTTGTGCAAAAGTGCATGTAATTAATTTCAACCTTGGTAGGGCTATTCTTTTGAATGAGAGTACATTCAGTGTTGAAAAAGCTTGATTAGTCTTCCGAAAGGCATGATGTTCCTAACTTAAAATTCTGCCCAGTTGGACATAGGAAGTAGTTTGGCAATGTGAACTTTTGCCTACTGTGAAACTGCCAAGTTTCTAGTCTCAAATTAGATTTTAACCCTTACGCTAGGGATAAAAGCATCATTTTCCATTTTTAATGCTTTAGTTCCTACAGTTCCTGTTCATAGAAGACAAAATAGACCTAAGGTATGCCTTTTTTTTCCTTGAGTAAAAAATTGTTTTAGAATTTCCTAAGTGTTTACTCTTTGAATTGACCTCTTAATACAAGAATTTAAGCTATTTGTCTTTTTCTGCTATTTTGTATGTTCTTCAAGTAGAAATTTTATACTTAAGCACTTGGAACTTTAGAATATATTGACTACTTCAGAAGAGAAAGAGTGAAGCATAGACACTATAATTTAGAAAGAGAAAATACACTTCAGGGTACTGCCAAGAGATGATGTTCTTTCCAGGTCAGGTGTTGAACATCTTCCTTAAATATTTTTGTTAGTATTTATTTTGGGACATAATTTTATGGTAATGTAAGGTACTTAAGTTGTGCCGTACAGTACTTTTAAAGCTATAAGAAGTTTCTCTATTGAATATTATGAAGGATGGAGACACATGCAAGTGAATGAATTACTGAACTCGAGTAAAGGAAAAGGCAGTCAGATTTGGGTAACATTTAGGTGAAATTATATGGTGAATTATATCCTTTTTATCCTGGTAAATTAAGATAGCTCTGTGTGTTGTTATGGAAGGCCTTTTTTATATTAGCTTTGGAATTTAGTTTGCTGCTTTACCACTGAACTTTTAGTGGAGATATTTGAAAAATAGGAAACCTTAAAACTGGATTTTTGTATTTCATGACATTCTAAACTTAGATTACCATTTTGCTCTTTGGCATCAGTGCTTGAAATGTAAATTACTTTATCTAAATGTGCCTCTAGAAATTCTCCAAAATGTATAGCTCACTCAAAAAAGGTTGACTTGGAATAAAGGTCCTATTAAACAGTAACAACTTTAATTGTGACTGTTAGATGTGGAAGGTAATTAATGCCCATGCAGTTTTTTTCTGAACAAATCAATGTTTAAACAGTAATGCAAATTTAAAACTATTAATTTAAATTTTATTATATAGAAGTGGTGTTCTATTTTGACTTTGTTATTAGTGTCAATACGTGAAAATCAGTTTATCCATTCCTCTTCTGTTCTCTTAGAGGTGAGCTAACTAGCACTTTAGGCTAGATGAATATAACATTTAGGAGCCCAGTGTTCATTTACTTTATAGATAGTTCTACCTTGTACAAAAAGAAATTTTTCCCTGGATACAGGCACACAAATCCCTCTGAGTTAAAAAGGGACAGGCAGTTGTCTGGCGAGCTTATAATCCTATAACCTTTTGCTACTGCTGGAAAAAGTGTGTCATTCTGTGGCCTACCGATGGGTCTGCTCTACTTTAATTATACGAAAAAGATGGACTGTTTGTCACTGGTTTAGTCTTCTATTTAAGTAATGTTGGACTTAGGGTTCAGTTTTAGTACTATGTAGATATTAGTGCCCATTGCAATGAAATTCTTAGCTGAACTGGGAAATTGCTACTCATTCTTCATCAGATAATTTTTTTACACTTTACCTTTCTTGGTTTATTTTTCCCTTTCAGAATGTTCCAGCTTAAAGCAGTTATGTATTTAATATGGTAACCATAGATGCAAGGCTTATTTTGGTCTCAGTACTCAGTTTCCAGATGTTATATGTTATCATTAGGAAAAGAAAACTTACGTCTTTTTAATTTCCAGGAGAAGCTATGTTAAATTTTATAAATATTGTTTGGTTCTTGAGGTTGTTCACAACAAATGTGAGTTTTAGGAATTAATACACTGAGTACCAGAAAGACTTAAAAGTTTGGCAGTTTATTAAGCTAAATTAATATAAATCCATGGGACAAGGGAAACCAGGTGGTCATTTCTGGGCGGTGGTGTTCTTCTCTTTTGAGTTTATCTGTATTCTGAATTTCTTAATACAGAATATATATAGTCAATATGTAATTTAAAAAAATAATTCCAAATCTTTAAATAGGCATAGTGAAAAGCATACCTAGATTTGTCTTAAATTTTCTCTGAAATTCTGAAGACATCCTTGTATTTGCTTTTTTATCTATATAATGATGTATTTTGTTGATTCTGATGTATTTTAGACTAGGAAATTTTATTATTTTGCCCTGCGTTCCTAAAACAAAACAATGAAGATATATCATCAATAAATCTTGTTTAGCAAGACAAAACAAAAGCTTCCAATCTCTGTGTGTTTTGCTAACTATACTCTTATTCTCTTCTTTATTCATGTAATTGTTTTTGTTGGGGGTCTAAGATAAACTCGCCTTATGTCTAATGTCTCTTTATTGATCAGGTGTTATAATTAATCAGTATTTTTGGTGGTATTCGTGTGTGTGTCACACACACACTATTTTGAATTGTGTTTTACATCCAGAAATTATAGTTATCTGGAGGTTGGTTTAAATTTTATTATTTTTATTCTAATAAATAAGATGAGGCAATGATATGTAGGATACAGAATAATAATAATGCTTTTGGGGCATGCAAGGTCACATTGATTTCTTCTTTATCACAAATGTTTGAAGTGTTACTTTAGTGGCCTAATTTAGTACCTAAGAACATTTGCTGCTTTCCTAACTAAGGGTTAATTTTACTTGCATAGGATTAGGCTTAATTGGAAAAAATTTTATTGAAGACAGAGGAAGTTAAAATGAAATAAAAGGTACTTAAGTGGTAATACATTAGAACCAGAGCTGAAGGGAAATTGCTGATAATGTATTCTTTTTCTTCTTGAACAGATACGTAGGTAACCTCTCCAGAGATGTGACAGAAGTCCTTATACTTCAGTTATTCAGTCAGATTGGACCCTGTAAAAGCTGTAAAATGATAACAGAGGTAAGGTCTTCCCAGTTCCATGTGCTGACAGCGTGATGTTTAATGTTGTGAGATACATGAGTTGATTAGTATCATTTTAGAATATCATTTTATGCCTCAAGTTATTCTGATGGAGAGATTCATGTTTGTTGTGTTGACTTACTGATTTGGCAGATAGACTAGGTTTGGAACGGAGTTTTATTTGAGAGGACAAAGTTTGTGTTCTGTTACTCTCACATGGTCATTCTTCAGGATATAGTTACCTTCAAGTGATTCTGCTTGTAAAAAATTGTTAGCGCTTATCTCAGAGTGTTGAAAAACTATATAATATTTCATACAATTCTAATAAGAATGTTCCTGATTCAGATGATAGACATTTAAAGTTTAGGAATTGGTGTAGTAAAAGAACATTAGGTTCTTATGTGCATAGTGCAGCACCATGCACCTTGTGTACCTCTAATAAATACTAATAACAGCAGCTCTGCATAGACTGGACTTAAATTGGTAGGGCAATCATTTTATTTTCCTTTTTGCAAAGGAAACTTTCTCTTTATACTCTCCAAACATTTTATAAAGAAGAAATCAGTGTAACCTTGCATGCCCCTTTATACTCTCCTATACAAGCCCAAAGATTTGTTTCAGTTCGTTCTCTTCTTCCTTTTTCTTTATTCATCCATGCACTTCTTAGACTTTACTATGTACCAGCTGTTCCTGTAAGTGCTAGAGATACACTGCTGAATAAGACAGTTCTTAGCACCGTAGAATTCTACAGCCTAATGAGGGAGACAGAGGAGTTAACAGGCACAAATGACAGAGGATGATAAGTGCCGTGGAAGCAGGCAGCGTCAAGTGCTATGGGAGCACAGAGGTCCAGGACCGTCTCGGGTCAGGGGAGGCTTTATTGCAGGAGTCAGCGTCTAGGCTGAAACTGAAGGAGAGTAGTGGAATCTGAGGAAGAAGGGATCCCAGAAGAGAGAAGAATGTTGATCCAGTCTGGTAGACAGAGTGAGCAGGAGTGCCCATGAGAGGAAGTGGGAAGGTAGAGACCATAGTGCGGTTGGTGTTCCGAATGGGATTAATCATAAAAGATGCCAGGATATGAGGCACCAGTGTCCGGCAGGGGCCGGAGCTGTGCTAAGGAGTTTGTGTTATACCCTGCGAGGGGAACCATGAAAAACCCATAAAGCAAATTGGCCTTTTGATCTTCTTTTCTAACTAAGAATAGTCCTTATTCTGTTCCAGTACCTCTTCTTTCCTTCCTCTCTGATTATTCATTGATTCATTCTTTCATTCATCAAAAATTTACTTTGTGCTAGGCACTCTTGAGAGCTCTGAGGACATAGTGGAGAGCGAAAGGGAGGAGACTCCCCATGAGTTTACATACTATTGAGAATATTGTTAACAGACAAGATAATTGCAGATAGGGATAAGAGCTATGGAGAGAATAAAGCAGCTCTATGATGGGGATTGGAGGGTTGGTGTTTATATAGGTTGGGTGTTGAGGGGAAGATGTCACCTCTTTGATCTGAGACAGGAATAACAAGATGGCGCCATCTATGTTAAGAGTTGGAGGCAGAGGGAATGGCATATACAAAGGCTGTTGAGTTGGTAATGAGCTTGGTGAGTTCATGGAACCAAAGACCAGGATGGCTGGAGCCTGGGGAGAGGAGGGAAGTGGTGGAAAATGAGTGTAAAGAGGCAGGCAGGCAGGGTTCAGAATCACCTAGGGAAGTGTGGGTCCTGACACACAGTTTGGATTTTACTCTGGTTGTGGTGGGAGTTTTAAGCAGAGTAATAAGGCACTCTCTGATTTGCATTTTTGAGATTATTTGGAGACTGTTGTGGAGAATGGATTGTAGGGGGCAGGAATGGAAGGAAGGAAAGCAGCTGGGTTTATTTTACTAGTCTAGGTAAGAGATGATGGGGGCTTGTTTTTTAGATTGGTAGGTGGAGAGATAGAAATAGGTAAGTTTGGGATATAATTTAGAGGTGGAATCCATAGGACTGGATTGGCTGGGGGACATAAGGGAAAGGAAGACATCAGGAAAGACGCAGAGATTCTTGTTTGTAGTTGTATAGATGGTAATGCTATTTATTCGCTCAAATGGGCATGACCAAGGGAGGTGTGGGATGGATGGGGGGAGTGCTGGGAATTAGGAGTTCTGTTTTGGCAGTGTTAAGGTGTGCATTAGACATCCAAAGGAACATTATATGTAAGCAGTTGGATAAACTGAGAGACGAGTGCTGATGATAGCAGCTTGCAGTGGTATTTGAACCTATGGGACTAGATGAGATCTAGTTCCTTGATCTAAAGAGAGTGCTGATAGAGAGGAGTAGAGTGGTCTAGGTCTAAGCGCTGGAGCATCTCAACACTTAGGGTGACGTTTAGAGTTTGAATTAAGGGGGAAGAACTGCCTTCTCAAAGATCCTCCACTGAGAAAACCAGAAAACCAAGAGGCTGTGTGGAATCTAAAATGGAGTATTTAAAGGAGGGGAGGAGTCGTTAGCTGTTTTGAATTCTGCTTGAAAGTCAAGGTGAGGACAGAAAAGAGATCACAGAGGTGGCAGAGGGGTCAATGGTGAGCTCAACACAAAGTTTCAGTGGCCTGGTTGGGTAGGAAGCCAACTGGAGTGGGTTCAGGAGAGAATGGGATGTGAGAAAGTGGAGGGAGTTCTCTAGAAAATTTTTGAGAAACATTTGATAAAGATTTATTTTAATAGTATTCTTTTTAAAACTTGTGTGCACAATCAGCCATTTGTGGGGAGAAGGATTTGAAATGAATTTGTAAAATTTATCCATATTCTACAACTCCTACATTCAAACTTGTATATAGCTGTAAAATCTCATATTTCTCTGTCTTGACATTTATGTCACCCAACAAAAATTGGTAACAATAGTTATTACGGTTAAGCACATGGTTGATGTTTAGAGTGTCTCTTGGTGGCATAAATGGGAAGCTTCCAAAGAGTATGAACTCTAGTACAGAATATCTAGGTGTTTATTTTCCTTTCCATAAATTCCATTTCAGTATATGAAAAATGCTTTTTTCCCTTAGTTTTGTTGATTTTTTACTTTAGATAATTGTTTATCTTAGATTCTAGCTTTCTCTGTATACTATAATGTTATGTTACCGATTTTAAGGCTAAAAAATTCTCTGACAGTTGGGTTGTGACAAAAATCAGTGGTGTCTTACATGAAATGCGGTGTGATATGAACGTGTGTGTGCACACATATGTTCATACATTGAATGGGGTTGGCCTCTTACTATTAGGTAAACTTGAAGTCAGTCTGCATGAGTTAGGGTAGTTTACTAAAGCCTATTGTTACCATGGATCTGCCATTGGACCCCTGTATGTCTTGCTATAATTACCAGTGTTTTCTGTACAGACCATCAGGGCAGAAGAGATAGGAGTAAAATGAAAAATTGACTAGCATAGTTTTAGTTTGCTCTTTACCTTTAAATCCTTTCTACAGATGAATATCATTGGTAAATGTTAACTCTTTCACAAGAGGAATTTAAGTGCATGTTTTTCTTTGGAATCTTTTCTCCATTTCCTTTCTATATCTCTTAAGAACAGAGTTCACATGGCTACAGTAGGATTTTGTATGAGAGCCCATAGTTTTCTTGTCAGTATTAATGATCACACTTTTTTTCCCTCAAGGAAATGCCTTCTGGTTGCCTCGCCACTATTGTTTTAGACGTCTTATTTTGGATTTTTCTTCTAAAACTTTCCTGGAATGAAAAACAGTGGTTGTTGAAAAGATCTTTATTTTATCTGGTATTTTGTACCCCTTGTAAGTGCAACTAGCATTCCACATTTTAAAATAGTACTATTTTTTTTAGGGCATTTTACACTGAACAGTGATGAATGCTTTTAGCCTTATGCAAAAAATGTATTTGTATGGTTGCGTAGCTCTTCAGTGCAGGTTGGAGTTTTATAAAATTCATTTCCGTTTTGGTTGTTAGATTATAAAGTTGCTATAACTTAGGTCGTACTTTCTAATTGTCTTTATAAATGTCTATTTGCCACCTCCTGTCAAGTATAGTATTGTAGAATATATTTAATAAAGATTTCTTATATTGTTTTTTTTTTTTGTGATATAAAATTGTAGCTTTGTTTTGGAATATTTTATTCAGACATATTTTCAGATGTTCTTTTCTTGATTTCTAGCATATTTTTCTGGTCTTTGAAGACTAAATTCAAAGTATGTAGAATCTCCTGTTCATTAGGATAGCTTGAAAGATGGGGAGTTCATTTCAACAGCTGGTTATAAATTTGAAAATTTTCTGTTTTTATTCTCATTCCTTATCCAGAAAAGGAGTACATAATCTCATCTCCTCCTATGCAGTACTCATCCTAGTTTCAATCATAAGTAAAGTTTGTAAAGTTGGTTCATTTCTGTATTTTTTTTTTTTTTTGTCATGGGATATAGTTTATGAAGGGTTATGAGGCATAAATAGGATTCATCCTTTTGAAAATAATATTGGGAGAGAGAAGAGCAGTGGTAAGGAGTGGTCCTTAAGGTTTTGTTTGGTCTAATATAAATTTCTATTTTATATTTAACATATTTCACCAGAATTCTGTATTTTATTTTGCTTTTAATACTGATAGTCGTGATTCTATACTGCTGTGATGGTTCTATTTGAGTACAACAGTATTCTGAGCTGCAAAGTCAGGTGTAGCTGTAAATCTTATTTTTGTAAGTGTTAGGCTTTCATAAGCTTATGCAATCTCACCTTGTACATTCCTAGCTGTCAGTAATGTTTTTTCCTGGATTTTCTTCTCAGCAACCCGATAGCAGAAGGGTCAACTCTTCTGTTGGATTTTCTGTTTTGCAGCATACAAGCAATGACCCATATTGCTTTGTGGAATTTTATGAACACAGAGATGCAGCTGCTGCATTAGCTGCTATGAATGGGAGAAAAATTTTGGGAAAGGTAAGATAATACAATGATGGCACCTCATGAGTATATATTTTTGCATGTCGAATTAGCTTGTGTGTGGGTTTTTTTTTTAGCTTGTATTCTTTTTAGCAAGTTTTTAAACAAATATTCAGCTCTGCTGAGTGATGGTTTCGCTTTATTCAGCCTAGTGTTTTTACAAAAATTATCCTGTTTGATAAATGATTTAATAAGTGGTAAGTGTTATGGTTCATAATGACATGCCTAATAATTGTATTAAATATAATCTTTATTTTTAGGAGGTCAAAGTAAACTGGGCAACAACACCAAGTAGCCAGAAAAAAGATACTTCCAGTAAGTACTCCTGCTGCATTTTACTGTGGAAGAGTTCTGAAATTATCCTGGCAGCGCTACGAGCTTAAATAGGGTTTTTCTTCCCTTAGTGTTGCCTGAAAGGGCTTATTAGTAGCTGGCTTTTTAAGTATTTGATGACCAAATGCTTTGATTTCAGATCACTTCCATGTGTTTGTTGGGGATTTGAGTCCAGAAATTACAACAGAAGATATCAAATCAGCATTTGCCCCCTTTGGTAAAATATCGTAAGTATCATAATCAATACTGTACTCAGTAGTGATAGGCAAAATTGTATGATATGATTAACTTGTACTGGAATTAAGATTTTCTTTCCCTAGTTAGTGTGATTTTTTGTTTGTTTGTTGGTTTGTTTTGTTTTTTGATTAGTAGATGTTGTTGAAAATGTTAATGTCATTTCAATGTTTTGGGGTCTTGTTTTCATCTAATCCTGTGTATAATATGTGAAAATTTTTTAAGTGATTCGTTTGTTATCTTTGAAGCATATGTTTGGGTGGTACAGCCTATAATAAAATCCAACTTTCTGTCAAATGTTTTCAAAATTTGGTGGTTAACCAAAAGTGAATGTGATGTATACTGTGTATTAAACTTTCATAGGAAGAGTTTATAAATTGGGAAAAGTAGGTAAATCCTTGGGTATATTGTGGTTAAATTAGAAATGTACATGTTTAATTATAATGATAAGTGTGTTTTGATATTTTAGCTGAAAAGTAGTACTATTATAATCCTAAAATGTTTTGTTGTCTGAGCCATAAATGTGGAATTAATTAGTGGATGTTTTTTTGTTACTGGTATTTGATTCTGCTAGTTAGGGCCCAAATGTGGTTTGATTTTTAACAAAGTTTATGCTCAAATCTCATTGTATGTTATTGTGATCAAATATATTGGAAAATTAAAAGTGGTTTTATGAGTTCTATAAAATGTTTATCACAATATATCTTTCTGATTAAAATCCGTATATTTTATGTACTTCCTGTAGATTTAAATGAAACGTTGTAGTACTACTTTACAGGAATATGTTTCACCTAAGAACAACATTTTTCTGTATACAATTTGTTGTTCTGTAGATTTATTTGAAAGAAAGATTTAATTATTAATTTTCTATTTTGATACTTGCTTTGCTTTTTAATCTTTAAATGTGGTAAGTAGTACTGTTTTAAAAATCAGTATAAAAAATAATACAGGTTGCTGTTTTTCAATCTTTATTTATACCTGAGACCTGCAGTTTTTCTAAAGTCCAAGTCACAATTAAAAGTAATAGCATTCTGGTTATTTTGCAGAATTGCTCATAAGAATGGACAGGATCTTGAAGGCTAACTGCAAGGAACTGTGCACACTGGAACTCAGTTGTAGATTTTTTTCTCATTTCTATTTATTCTTATTATACATTATTTATATATACATATTTTAGTATTTACATTTTAACATTCTATATTCAGTGGAGTTCTATATTTCCAATCATTTTAACTTACTCACTAAAATTTCTGTGTAAATTTGTTGTTTTCGTACTGGTGTGCTTAGCATTGTTGTTAGTTTTTTATTCTCCTTTCTTAAATTTCTGAAAATGTCAATTTTTCAAAATTTACAGCTGCCCAAACTCCAAAATGATGGTAGAGAATTGACCAAGAAAAATAAAGAAATCTGTTAACAGGCCATGTATGCCTTTTTAATTCCTATTTTTACCTCTTTTTCAATTTTTTAATATTTCATATATTTTGTATCACTAGGCAGAAGACATTTAACTATTTAGAGATTGCATGGTAAAGTAGTTAGCATTGTTACAGTAATTTATAGAACCAGTAAACCTTAGAGGACACTAGCCAATAGAATATTAGAAAAGGAAACTATTGTTCCTATTAATCTTCAAATTTGAGCATTTAGTTTAGAAAGTGCAGGCTATTTGATTAGGTTGCATGTTTATTACATGTTTTTGTCCTACTGCTTTTTTCTAACAGGTAAAGAAGCGTTAGGGAGAGTTCAGGAATGGCAGTAGTTAATTAGGGCTAACTGGAATTTTATTTAAAAAAATGCTCACAATACAGTGTGTGTGGTTCCTTTTAGTTTTTATTTTGAGGATGACTCTTACTTCCCTCATTTAGCTGTGCTTCTTTTCACAGGGATGCCCGAGTAGTTAAAGACATGGCAACTGGAAAATCCAAAGGCTATGGTTTTGTATCTTTTTATAACAAACTGGTATGTTCTTTTCAACTCAGTGTAAATTTAATACAAAATTTAGTTGTTAATCAGAATCTTGAATATTCTTAGATGTTGCCTACAACAGCTTTTATGTAATTTTGTGTGTTTTAATAGTAGAGTGTAATTGTTTTCTTGGAAATAAATTGCTGGAAAAAGATAGGCTGATTATAAGAAAGTATCATGGTTGCATTTATGCATTGGTGAAGGTAAGATGTTTTGGAAGTCAAACTCAAGATTAGGACATATGAACTAATCTCAGAATTTGGAGGGAAGTTAAATTATATTTAGTCTGAACCATGAAAATCTCAGTTTTAACTTTTAAATTATCATCCATACTTTTATAGTTAGGATATTAATGACTACACCAAATTATGTAAATGAAAATTAAAACAATTCATCATGAGTTTTGCATGTATTCTTAAAGAGGTACCAAAATGTCTAAGCATTTGCATTAACTATAAGATTATAATAAAGTAGGCTTTGATAGTAGCATTTTAGACCAATTTTAGCGACTTAAATTATCTACATCTTATTGTGGCAAGATAAAGGTTGGAGCTATACTCTTTCTTTGCTTAGATTCATTGCAAATTCACATTAGTTGTGATAATTAAACTAATTTTTATTGGTAGCATTCTAAATCCTAATAGAGAAGTCTTCTGTCTTAAAATGAATTCTTAATCTTGTGTCACAATCCTGATCCATTGCTACTGGGATGTAGATTTTGGGGATAGGTAATTTAGACCATAGTATTGGGAGTTTCCGTGTATCCTTCAGTAAAAGTTACATTTCAGATCAGCCATTAAATTAAGATACTTGTGGGATTCTTACTTTCCCTCTTTTTGGTAATGAGTGGGGTTATAATTTTTTTCTTGCATATTTGAATTATGATCAGTTTCCCTTGGTGCTTAAAGAAAAATAGTTTTGACGTATCACTGGAGTTCAGATCATTTTTTGGTGGTATTAGTTCAGTTTTGTTTATTTAGGATGCTTAGTGAATTCATTCCCGGTACTGGTAAGATTTATTGGATCCAGCGGTGCCAGCATTTTATTTCATTTTACTGAGTCTTACATGCCACAATTTTCTGTGTTTGTAATTGGTCTTTCTTTCTCTTTTTTCTCTGTAGGATGCAGAAAATGCAATTGTGCATATGGGAGGTCAGTGGTTGGGTGGTCGTCAGATCAGAACCAACTGGGCCACACGTAAACCACCTGCACCTAAAAGTACACAAGAAAGTAAGATACGTCTAGTGTGTATGTTGAAATTATGGATACGTCACAAAATCATCAAGTAGTGTAATCTTAATTTCTTAAAATTTAAATTTTATTAGCATTGTAAGGCTCATTTCATCTTGAAATTTAATTGTCTAATAATAATTTGGGCTTTGACAGTTAGTATATTTGGAGTTGTGAACCAGTGATTTTATAGTTCAAATCCATGGCATCAAGAAAAAAAATGCTATTTTCTCCCCCAATGAGGTGTATCTTCATACATAGTAATCTGTTTTATACTACTGTATAATCAACGTTTTTCTTTTCTTTCTGCATATAGATAACACTAAACAGTTGAGATTTGAAGATGTAGTAAACCAGTCAAGTCCAAAAAATTGTACTGTGTACTGTGGAGGAATTGCCTCTGGGTTAACAGGTACAACGTGTGGTTTTCTCCTCCCCTTCTCTGAGGAGCTTTATCACTCTTCGTGTCAGTGTCATGAGCCTTAAGTATTTTGTGTGTTTTTGTTTCTCAGATCAGCTTATGAGACAGACTTTCTCACCATTTGGACAAATTATGGAAATAAGAGTTTTTCCAGAGAAAGGCTATTCATTTGTCAGGTAAAATTCGACCTACAGGTTACTCTTCTGTTTGACCCATTCCTTTCAGTTACATTATTTGATCCCCTCAGGTATCAGCCTTTGTTATTTTAGTAGTTCTTTGCAACATAGAACTTTAACCTACCTACATAATAATGTACTTTAGGAAAATACCAAGTTGACAGTTATAAACTGAGTTTCTGTTATTTGCTGTATAAGTTCTTTTGAAAGAAAAAAAAAAAAGACAAAATCCTCCTATCTTCCCCTTTTAGATTTTCAACCCACGAAAGTGCTGCTCATGCCATTGTTTCGGTGAATGGCACTACAATTGAAGGACATGTTGTTAAATGCTATTGGGGTAAAGAATCTCCTGATATGACTAAAAACTTCCAACAGGTAATTCGATTTTTCACAGCACTTTTTAAGGTTTCCATCTTACATATCTACATAGAAGCTTTAAAAACTCTGTAAAATAAACAGAAAATAAAGCATATAGCTGCTTTCAGTTTATTTTATTAATGCTTTTTCAAAAGTGATTATTTTGCGGTATTAACTGAATCTTAATACTTTCTTTCCACAGGTGTCACCACCCCAATAAACTTAGACAATGATAAATAACAGAGTCCTATTCACATAAGGGTGCTTACTTAGTTTTTCTCTTCCTTGTCTCCCACTTTCTTCAAATACTGTGTTTCTTACTTACTCCCTAAAACGGTAATTTGCTTTTTCCTAGGTCGACTATAGTCAGTGGGGGCAGTGGAGCCAGGTTTATGGAAACCCACAACAGTACGGACAGTACATGGCAAATGGGTGGCAAGTACCGCCGTATGGAGTATACGGGCAACCGTGGAACCAACAAGGATTTGGAGTAGAGTAAGTTGTTTGGGTTTTTCCAGTATAGAAACCGATACGGTTGTGACAAAAGAAATTATGAGTGTGTTTTTCTAGGAGAATCTATTTAAAGTAAATTCATCAGGCTGTTCGACATTTTAAGTGTTACAGAAACCTTATGAAAAGTGATTTATAGTGCTAAAAATTTGCTCTTTATTACCTAGGTGAAAGGGGAGGTTGGGGTAACATTTGGTGTGTCCTTCTATCTCTGTAAGCTGTTGGTAGAATTTCATTTACATTTCTAATCTGTCTTATCTCATTTATTTTTGCATGGAAAAGGTCTTTGTCTAGATATGCTTAGAAATTTAATGATTTGTGTCTGTTGGCTTGTGTGAGAAGTCTAAGAGATTTATGTGGTACAAAGTAGCTTGCTTTTTTTCCTTTGTTCATAGAGTGGGTTGGTCCTTTGCACCTTTTCCCCCAGGCCAGCCCAGATCTTTATTTTTACTGGTTCCTTCTTCCTTCTCTTTCCAACATGAATTTTGTGATTTTTAAATTTCTTATATTGATGTACTATGTGTGCAATATATGATAGGTAGGTGATTCGTCATTTTTTAAAAATCAGTTTTGAGATGTTCTTCAGAGAAGTCATTGTGCTAAGTTGTGATTATATTAACAAAAATGTAAGACTAATGTTCAGATATGTATTCTACATGTATGGATGTGTCATTTATTTCTTTGCTCTTTGTTGTGGCTGTGTTGATTTCTTGTCTATTCTATGATGGGGCTCTGCTTGATTTTGGATAAATATATGGACAGTTTTTTCTTTGTGTTTGCTCAAGATTTTGTTGTTTTTTTTTTTTTCCCCAAGTCAATCGCCTTCTGCTGCTTGGATGGGTGGATTTGGTGCTCAGCCTCCCCAAGGACAAGCTCCTCCCCCTGTAATACCTCCTCCTAACCAAGCTGGATATGGTATGGCAAGTTACCAAACACAGTGAGCTGGGACTCTAAACAAAATTGTAATTCATGATAGCTTCAGTTTCCTGTGACACTCTGAAGACATGAAAGTAGACATCGGAAAATGAAAATATTTATTTTAAAAATTGAAATGTTTGGAACCTTTAGCACAGCTTTGCTTTGGTGAAGGACACATGTCTTCTAGTTCTGCCTTTTTAAGTTTTTGTTCATGATGGATATGAACATGATTTTTCTTTGTGTACAAAAACTAAAATAAAGTCAATAAAGACAATTCTGACTACAAATTTTGATATAATAGGAGAAATGGGTAATACATTTTGATTCTTAGATACTATTCCATTTTTATCTTGCTGTTCAGTATTTTAACTCACTGTGTTTTTAAAAGAGCAAAAAAAGGGAGGATCGTGGAAAACTGGGAATCACATATAAGTTCATCCTGAACCTTGATACTCCCCTCCCCTCCCCTGAGGTGGACCACATTCGAAGTCAGCAGAAAAAAGTGTGATATTGAGAAGAAATTGCATGATTTTGGAGTCGCTTTGGAGGAAATACTTACTTTATGCCTAAAGAAACTGAAGCCAGACTGATACAGAAATTTTACAAACTAAATAAGGAACAGCATTATCTGAGTTACTTGAGCGAATGTTGGTGGTCCACATTAAGACGTTTTTAAAACTTTAAAAAGTGTTGATTATTAAAACTGTAGTAAATTACATTTCATTTTGGGGGGAAATTCCAAGTATGGTGTTTGTATTAAAGTCAGACAGTCATACTTGTGCTTTTACATGAAGTTTAAATGATATACATTGTAAATATTGAATAACTACAGTGTTTAAAAAGCATGCTTCAACATAGAAGTAGCAGCAATGTAATTATTTGAAGTAACACTTAACACACTCCACTGCATTGAATGCAGTGGATTGATAAGAATGTTTAAGACTGACACTTCCAAGGTTGGCTACTATGTAAAATTAAAATTATACGAATTACTATACAGAAAAAGCCTTAATTTTAATTTCATACAAATCTTTGATGCATTAGTACATTTTAAAATGTCATTGGAAATCAGATTTCTTTTTTTTTTTCTTTCTTTACATCACTTGGTATGTAAATACCTTGATTAAAACCTTGTAAACCTATTCCAAGGTTCCTATAAGTTGTATAGTACAAGTGTTTTTAAAAAAAATCTTGGGATGTTTTTTAAAATTAGATATATTTTGCCCAAGAATTTTTTTAACAAGATTGCTAAAACATCTTATTTAGACAGTTTGATGTACCAATTTATAATTGGATATTCAGCTTAAGTAGTACACAGAGTTGTGGCTTTTATTTTTATTTAACTTTTTTTCTTTGTGGGTAGTGTGCATGGGATGACAAGCCTGATCAGAGGCTGAGTTGTATGTGTGCAGAGTTTGTAAATGAACCAATTGGGTAGGTGTAGAAGACTGAATTTTGCTTCTGAGGTATTTTTCAGGCTATGTGGATAAAACCTGCCTCAAATTTCTATCCTAACAAGAATGTAAAAGATAAAAATTCTATGTATTCGAATTCTGACAGCTAGAGGGTGCAAATGTTTAGGCAGTGTATTTAAAATGTTGCTTTGAGGTCTGGGCACCAAAATGAGAAAACCCTTACCAGTTAAGTAGTAAGATGCAATTAATACCCACAAAGTATTATTTTTTAAACGTTTAAGGTCTTACAATTAGCTTTAAAATAATGATGGTTTTATAAATTGGCGACTACGATAATTGTGGTATTTTTCTTCCTCCCCCATTTAGAAAAACAGTCAAATGTATTAAACATGAATATTTGCGGGGTCTGAAATTCATCTTTGGGTTAGATTTGTTACGGCACTTTAGTTTTAAACCACAGGAGTCCTCTGTGACCCTCTTCTGTATAAAAGTTATCCTTATTTCTTTGTTTATGGCTAGTGTTCTTGGGGGATGTTATGGAAAAGTTACTTTATATTTTATAAGGAGAACACTCAAATTATATCAGTTATGCCTCCTAGTTTAAAATTTCTTGAATATATGTGAAACTTGAACAACTAAAGACTTTTTTTTTTTTTAATATATCAATATTTTCAGTTTGCCTTTTTTGGTCTGCTAGTAAATTAAGTAGCTTATTGCAGTAGCAGGTAACTGTAGCTGCAATGTTTTCCTGGTTGTCTTTTCTAGGATTTCATAAAATGATCCAAACTAGTTCTAGCGCCATAGAAAACCTATTACTGAAGTGTCCTTCGTCTCAATCTGAAAGAAAGAGTTCATGATCAGTTCAGTTAATGGAAGTTATTTCATATTAAATGGTTTTTAAAATACAGAGCTAATTATCCAAATGAAATGCACCATTTTAAAATACAACTGTCAAGCTAACACAGACTCAAGTCTATTTTATAACAAAATGAAGTCAGTGCTATCTTGATCAATTTAAGCCTAAGAATCGTTGCCTTTTCCATGTTCATTAAAAAAAACAGCAGAGATTCTTTGGCATGCGAGAAAATGTTTATTTCTTAATTATTTTGAGATTTATTTTGGTGATGTGTTTCTGACTGCCATCTTCTTTGCTCTGATAATCTCTCTACTAGTATTTCCCCCATACCATTCCCACGTGGTTTTTATGTCTGCTGGCAGTGAGAGGCTGAAATGACTGGCCAACGTAAGCCAAAGCTGTAAACCACAGTTGAAGTAAGTCTTTCAATAAAGACTAGACTATCTGATAAGTGGTTTTTTCTTATTGTCGTTTATTACTTAATTATTCCTTCCAGGCTGCCATGAAATAAGCGATTTTATTTTATTAGTAAGGTCTGTGTACATTCAGGGTCTATTTCTATGTTCTGTGTAAGTATCAAAAGTCCATTAGCTTTGTTGAATTAAAAAAATTTTTTTAATTAAAATTTAATTTCTGGATGGAACAGTAGAAATTTTCATCCTTCTAAAAATGAATGCTCAGGACGCCTGGGTGGCTCAGTTGGTTAAGCGACTGCCTTCGGCTCAGGTCGTGATCCTGGAGTCCCGGGATCGAGTCCCGCATCGGGCTCCCTGCTCGGCAGGGAGACTGCTTCTCCCTCTCACCCTCCCCACTCTCATGTGCTCTCTCTCATTCTCTCTCTCTCAAATAAATAAAATCTTTAAAAAAATAAAATTAAATTAAAAAAAAATAAATAAATAAAAATGAATGCTCTACTGAATATTAGTATAGTAAAATTTCATTAATTTAGAGTCCCCGGGTAACGGAAACCATTGCTTTACCACGTCTAGGTTGATCTTTGGTAGTATCTGTGAGTAAAGTTTGCACTCAACAAATAGAAAAAAACAGGAAAAGAATTTATCTATAGACACTTTTCTAGGCGGCATGCCCAAATTAAATCTTCCTGTTTGTTAAAGATCAGCATTTGGACTCCTACTTAATACATTTTGAACGTCGAAATTGCATTTTTAGTATGCATTGGAAAGATGCGAAAATGATTTAGACTTTAGTTTATGTAAGCCTTCTGTTAAGTGGTCCAAGTGAGCAGGTTTTGTTAAATACGAATTCTATGTGTAGGAATAAAGTGTCCTACTTACCATGTCCAAGTAGGTTACTATTGAATTAGATTGCCATCTATTCTATTTTGAAACGAAATTATGTGAATAATTACAACTTCAAACAAATGTGTTAATTAGTACAGGTTAATATGAAATGTGGGCTCCAGTCTACTTAAATGGATCTACTTTGACAATTAGTACAGAGGCTGGAAACTAATTCCCAAGGTACTTTGTGTAAATATCTCTTTTGGGGGCAAGAATGACTTGGTTTTTAAATGGCCTAAATGTGAAGGAAGTTCAGTTTATATCTAGGAAATAGAGGAGGGGCGGGGAAGTATATATAGTTGGGGGGGGGTTTTGTAATCTTGGGCAAAAGAGTCAGGGCACTAATGGTAATTGACTTTTTGATCTAGTTAGGATTTTATTTGAGGGAAGAGAGAGCTTAATCCACATAGCATTCCCAGTTTGGTTTTTAAACAAGGATGTCAATGAGAGTAACAGTTAACAAAAGGTATGTGTCAAATGACTTCCTTAATGTTCTAACTCAGTTCTAATACAGATGCTAAATTTTAACTTTCCAAATTGTTGTGTTTTTTGCGATTCACTAACCATTGTTTCTCTGAAGTGTTCCTCTGGGAAATGATCCCCATATTCTAGTATTTTGAAGTCAGCTTGGAAAGTCTGCCAGACAAATGGAGCTGGAGTGCTGTCTGCTGGCTGCTAGTGGAGAGGCAGGCAAGCGGCATGTTGGAAAGGAACCTCACGTGGTGGAGCTGTCCAGTTGGTCTTGGCAGCTGGACTCAGCTCGCCTGCAGATCTCCTGTTTTGACTCTGCTTCGTTCTGGGGAACTATTGGGCATTTGCAAAGAGCCTAGTTCCCAGGTGATACTGGAGAATTGCATTTTCGAGGTAAACCAGGTTTTGCTATAAACAACCAGTCGATACCATAACTTGCCCAACTGTGATTTTTTTTTCCTGTTCTTCCATCTTTCTTCCTTGGGTTTTGGTATACCAATGAAGAAAAGTCCAAAACCATCTGGACAAAGTGGGCATGAAGTACGTGGCCATATGCAACTCTGCCTGTTCTGAGAGTTGATACTAACATTGTATATGTTTTAGATTTTCATAGTTCATTTTACTGGTTAAGAGTTGTGAGTTGAATTGTTTGGTATGTGGTTTATATGATTACTTTTGCTCACAGAAGTGAAGCTAATTCATAAATCTTAACATAGCTAAACAAAATTGAGAATGCCCATTTAGTAATCTTAGCTTGCTTCTTTTTGGAAAAAACTAAACTTGTAAAAAACATTGTTAATTAGTTTCCTTTGGCTAGGTTATATTTTAGCCTATGGCCCCGCTCAGCCTTGGGTATCTGTTTAATGAGGATTTGGACTGGGAAAGGGGTGGTGACTAGGATAATGAAGGGGGCAGAGGTCCTTGATTCGGAAGAGTGTTGACATGAGAACAGATGGTCCCGGGCAGATGTAGCAAACCCTGGTGATCAGGGCTTCAGTGCTGATATTTCATGTTATTTGGTTTAAGACCACATGCACGTGTTACCAGGAAGACTAGGAGACTTAGCAGGTCATTGAAAATAAAATACTACCAACACCTTTGTCTTATTTACTGACCCTGATTTCTTTTCAGTTTCCTTTAACGTATGTATCTATTAATGTATCTACACTTCCGGTAGAATGCTGGGCAGATGCTGCGGTGCTCAATACTGCCTTTGAGCATTTTCATTAAAATGGGATTAAGATACGGTTCAAAATCCACATTTAGTTTATTATAACCAGGAATCTTTTATTTTTAATAATGGACTACCTCATTTCCAGATTGCTTTGCTATTTTTGTATCTTTGGTTCTGTCAGTCACCCTCCACTAGAATGTAAGCTCCATGGGGGCAGGGATTTTCTTGGGTGACTGCCTGAACCCTAGGGCTTACAGAACAGTGCTTGGCACGTGGTAGATGTTAAGTAAATGTTGAATGCCATGACTACGACGGAGGAAGTGAAGATAAACATATTTTAGTCTCCCTCTTAAAACCAGAACACCACCTGGTGTTCTACTGGAGTAGAAGTTGACCAGAATCAATTGGGTGCTTGTCAGAAGGCAGATTCTGAGGATCCACAGTTGTGGATAAAGGTAACCTGAAATAAAGTTAATTGGTGTGGATTCCTTTTTTCCTCTTCTAACTCTTGTCCGGGGAAGAAAACCCTATTGGCCATGGTCACACATTTTCCAGAAAAAAAGTGGTTTTCGTGATTGCTACCCACTAGAGCTTGTCAAGCATCTTTCGAATGGATGTACCCCTCTGGTAATGCACTGGGGTGCACCAGTAGGAACCATAGCTGCCCCTGCATAGCACTCTTCCAAGAATGGGCGGTGGTGCCAGAATGTTTAGGGAGGATTACTTTTTTAGGAAGAGGGACTACCAGCAAGGCAGGAATTGGGTTCCTGGACAGGCAGCATCTGAGTATAACAGACAACCTGGAAATAGCCATGGGAAGTAACACGGTTGAGATTCTTAAAGTGGCAATTAAATATATAGCACATAGACTAGATCTAAAGTCAGTGTGTGCTTCAGCGTATTTACTGATTGGTTAGAGCAGAAGGCAGTTTCTTAGTTGTTCAAGTGAGGATGAGAAGACAACTTTTTTTTTTTTTTTTATAAAAGACTTGTACAGTGTTGGAAAACAGGTTATCTGAATGGTGTTGGTCTTTAAGGCACGGTGTCCAATTAAAATAGTGTCTTGTTTAAAATTTGGTTTGCCCTTCTATCCTGAAGGTTAAGTATTTATTGAAGACCTTATATTCTGTATTCTTAGTTTGGTTGGGTCTTAAATGTGCCCTGAATCTAACTCTGCTGTCAAAGAGAAAGGTTTTAAATTTTCATACCTGGAAATTACTTGCATTTACTCACAGGTATTTATAACCTTACTCCAATCTGTTACCTCTTTCAAGCAAATGCTTTGTTTTGACGTTAAATTTGCTGATGGTTTTGTTAGACTTACTAGGCTGGTGACAAAATGCAAAAACGGAAATAACAAAAGCCTGTCACTTTATAGATCTCGTCCCCACCCACTCCCTGTTCTCCACCCCCCTCCCGCCCCCCCCCCCCCGGTCCCACTACTGTCCTCCATCTGCACCCCTGCAAGAGCTCCTGCCACGTAGACCTGGTAAGTGCCCGAGCAGGGTGCCTGGGTGGCTCAGTCGGTTAAGCGACTGCCTTCGGCTCAGGTCATGATCCCAGGGTCCTGGGATCGAGTCCCACATCGGGCTCCCTGCTCTGCGGGGAGCCTGCTTCTCCCTCTCCCACTCCCCCTGCTGTGTTCCCTCTCTCGCTGTGTCTCTCTCTGTCAAATAAATAAAAATCTTAAAAAAAAAAAAATAAGTGCCCGAGCATTCTACAGAAGAGTGCACGTATGTGCGCAGCTCCAAACTCGCACAAGGTGAACACAGTCACGAGGTGGCAGGAGACCAGGCAAGGATGTTGCCAGCGCCCAGAAGCCTGCCTGCTCTTCTGGCTAGCTCCACTCCCCCCCTGAATAACTGGTAGCCTGATGATTGCTGTGACCATAGATTAGTTTGCTTTTTTTCAAACTCTATAAATACGGAATTAAGCAGTTTATATCCTTCTGTATCTGATTGACTTAATGCTATGTGTTGTTGCATGCCACCAAGTTCTCAGTGCTGTTAGTATTGTGTGTGTGTGCTCTAGTTACCCATTCTATTCTTCATTAAACACTTGGCTTTCTGTTTGGGATTTACATATAGTGCTGTAATGAATTTTTATAAATGTCTTGGGGAACATACTCATTTCTGTTGAGTATATACATAGGGATGGAATTTGGGGTTCTACATGTGTGTCTGAAGGGTTTCAGTAGATGATGCCCCACAATCTCCCAAAATGGTTGCATCGGTTTGCACTTGGACGCAGCATATGAGAATTCCACTTAGTCCCCACATTGCCAACAGTAGATACCGTATCTTTTTCATTTTAACTGTTCTGGTATCTTTCCTAAGTTTTAACCCTTCTAGTCTTTTTGACACAGCCAGAGTGACTTTTTAATTTTTAATTTAACTTACTATTATGTAGGTAATTATTAAGCATGATACCTAATTCAAAAGATAAAAAAGATATACAGTAAAAACCGTTCCTCCCACTCCTCTCTCCTAGCCATACCATCTAGTTCCCATCTCAGGAGACACCAGTGTTACCGGTCTCTGGTATTTTTCCAGAGATACCCATTTATATATCAACGTTTATTTTCCCCTTTCCCCAGAAATGATAGCATGTTGTATACACTGTTTTGCACCTTTCTTTATTCACTTAATAAATCTTAGAGATTATAACAGTTGCATTAATTTTTTTAAAACACCTACTAACATGTAACTTGAAAATGCCTCAGTAACTTCCCATTGCACTTAGCATGAAATCCCAAGTGCTTTCCAGGCTTTAGAGCTCTGCAGGACCAGGTGCCTACCTACCCATCCAGCCTCCCCCACCCCTCCACCCTCCTCTCTGTTAGCAAGCTCCAGTCACCCAGGCTGTCTTTCACTTCCTTTATTCATGGAGGTCTCCCACCTCAGGGCCCTTGCATATGCCTTCTTAACCTAGAAGCTGCTTCTAACAACACCTACCTGGCTGTTTACATCAGCCTGTCATTGTTCTCAGAAGTCTGACTGTGCCTCAGCTCTACACATAATTTAAGGATCCCTCAGTTATGCTTTCATTATCCCTGTATTTTTTATGATCCTTGAGACTCTAGATATGGATTGATGTGATTATTTGATTAATGATATTCTACTAGATTATAAATTCCACAGGAGTAGGGATTTTGTCTCGTTTACCACTCATGGTGTCTATGTGCTTAATGAATAGTTATTGAGTGAATAAATGGATTTATAGGAGGTAAATTTGCAAACTAATAACAAAGGGCTTAATGGCAAGTAATAAGGTAGGACTGGGACAGGAGAGAAATAGATGCGTGTGTACAAATTTGGAGTAGCAGTCTGATGCTTAGAATAAAGGAAGCAGTACAGGCCGTTCTATTTTCCAAGACAGTTCCTGTGCCTCCCACTGTGTTGCTTGGGTATCTCCCAAAATCTAGGGGGCCACTGAGAGCCTCCTCTGGCGGCCTAGGGGGGCTACTGCTGGTGCTGGGAGCCCCGGTTCTTAGCTGTTCTGGGGAGCGGGCAAGTCCACTTCTTCCTGACAGCTCCCGTTGGTGTTCCTGACGGTGCTTGTGGCAGTGGCTGGAAAGGAAGTCTCTGAGGGCAGCCAGTGTGCGTGCGAGACCCTCCCGCCGCCTCGTCCCTGCTCTGCCGCTGCCCCGCCCATGCTGTGCTTACTGCCCAACGGGCCCGCCCTTATCTTCCAGGGGCACTAGAATAAGGCAGGTGTGTTCAAGAGAAGGCGGCGAAATCTAAAATTAAGAAAAAGATTTTGAAGTTAAAATGTTTAAAAGTTCCGGGAACAGTGACTTAGCGATGTGCATTTTTAAATATTTGAAACGTTTTGGACAACTGTTTCCAAGTTTTTTCACATTCAATAACTTAAACCGAAAACTTTACCATGGATGTAAAAAGTATATATATATGTGTATTGTATTTTATTTTATTTTTAAAGATTTTATTTATTCATGAGAAACAGAGAAAGAGAGAGGCAGAGGGAGAAGCAGGCTTCCAGGGGCGCCTGGGTGGCTTAGTCGTTAAGCGTTTGCCTTCGGCTCAGGTCATGATCCCAGGGTCCTGGGATCGAGCTCCGCATTGGGCTCCCTGCTTGGCGGGGAGCCTGCTTCTCCCTCTCCCACTCCCCCTGCTTGTGTTCCTTCTCTTGCTGTGTCTCTCTCTGTCAAATAAATAAAAATAAAATCTTCAAAAAAAAAAGCAGGCTCCCAAGGAGCAGGGAGCCCGATGGAGGACTCAATCCTAGGACCCTGGGACCATGACCTGAGCCGAAGGCAGACACTTAACCATCTGAGCCACCCAGGCGCCCTATGTGTATTTTATTTTAAAGGGAAGCCCCCCCCACAAACTAACAGGTGTTGGCGAGGCTGTGGAGGAATTAGAAACTTGTGCCCTGTTGGAGGGGATCGAACAACGGTGCAGCTACTGAGGAAAGTAGCATGGAACGTTGTCAAAAAATTAAACAGAATTACCATAAGATCCAGCAATTCTGCGTTCTGGGTATATGTCCAAAAAAGGGCAGCTTTTCGAAGAGATAGTTGTACACCTGTGTTTAGAGCAGCACTGTTCACAATAGCCAAGATGGAGAAGTTACTCAAACGTCCATCGGTGGATGAATGGAGACACAGAATGTCTATCTATACAGTGGGATAGTACTCAGCCTTGAATGGCAGGAACTTCCAACACACACTACAACCTGGGTGAACCTTGAAGACATTAGCTAAATGAAATAAGCCAGTCACAAAAAGACGAACGCTGAATGATACCACTTACACGAGGTTTCTAAGGTAGTCAAACTCCTAGAAACAGATAATAGAATGGAGGTTGCCAGGGGCTGAAGGGAAGAGGGAAGAGGGTGTAGTTTCCGATTTGCAGGATGAAAAGGTTCTGGAGATCTGTTTCACAACCATGAGACATGTTCAGCCTATACAATTATGCTGAACTGTATACTTAAAAATGGCCACGATGGTAAATTTTACGTTGTGTATTTTCACCACAGTAAAAGTATATGATTTCTAAATTTTATAGATCACATTTAAAAGTAATAAGCAGGAGAACCCTCCTGCCCAGGGCTACTTATTTACCTTTCAGTTTCGTCCCCTGCTCACCAAATCTGGGTCTCTGTGCAAATTTACTCAGCTTTCCTTTTGTTAGATGACTCTTCTTAGATACTTTTCCTCTTGAGAAACATTATTCTTACACATCTTTGCCTTTTTTTATTTGAGTGGGAGCGAGTGAGAGAGAAAGAGACAGCACAGCGGGGGAGGGTGGAGCAGAGGGAGTGGGAGAGGGAGAAACACCTGAGCCGAAGGCAGACGCTTAATGACTGAGCCACCCAGGCGCCCCCATCTTTGCCTTTTTGTCCATTTTATTCGACATTAGGAGAGTTAAGATCTCAGTCACCAGCTTATTAGTGGGTTTCCTCTTGACTTAACTTGCTTTATGGTGGTTTTAATCTACTGGCATTTTTTAATCTAATGGCATAAAAATATTAGACCTTGAAGAAAGAAGGTGGATCCAGTACCAGGAAGTTCTAAATGCCTGCAAAATGTAGCGGATAACAGTCTTTATTCCTCAACTGCTCTGTATCTGTTTAGCCTATAAAGTCACAAATGGTATGTTTGCACTTGGAGAATTTACTGCTGTTTATGTTAAAGGTGAAAAAACTCTCTGGTGACCATGACTAAAAAAGGTTGAGGTTTCCAAAACCTCAGCTGGAAAAGATTGTTCGAAGTTGTAAATGGTGCCTGGCAACAAATTTTACCTGTATCTATAAATCCCTTCAAAGTATGGACTGGATCCAAAATGGCACTTTATAGCCTATTATGTAAATGTGTGGGATTTACCATTATTAAAGAAAGTGTTTTGGTATTTATGACTGGAAGCATATAAAACGAAGTACCGTTAATGGGTTCTCTTGTCTTTTATCAATAGAGATCATCTAATGATACTAATAACCAGAAATTTGTGGTATTTGCCTCCCTATACAGGTAACTCCTTCCTATGAAAAGATCTTTGGGCTTAAACTTTGGATCTGATGATGCTAGATCTCTGGGTGGAATTAATGCCTACTCTTGAGAGACGTAAGCTGTACAGATTGTCTCTAAAATGCAGTTAGCTGTTGGTTGCCTGGCTGGCTCAGGTGGAAGAGCATGAAATTCTTGAACTCAGGGTCATGAGTTCAAGCCCCACTTTGGGTGTAGAGATTGCTAAAAAAAATATAAACTTTAAAAAGCAGCATTTAGTGGCTGTGCCAACAATCCTCACTGCTTTTCAGCTTGCTTACACGCCCATTTAAATATGTATATATGCATATATATATGTGCACACATGTGTTCATATGTGTATACACACCTATTTATATATACACACATGTATTTTTCCACCCCAAGTATATTAAAAATCTGAGTTATGGCTTTGTATATTATTTCAGCTTTTTTTTCTTCACGGTGTAAAAATTTACATGTAATGTTCTGTAACACTGATAAAAATATCAAACTTGTGAGCCTGAGAACATGGTCAACATTCCCTGAGAACTTGGTCAACATATCTCTAGGAAGCAGTGATTCAGGGAAGTTTCCATCTGGCTAAAATTTAAGAGAGAATGACATGATTTGCAGTCCCTGTGTTTTTGTCAGATGATTTTCTTATATGTTTACTACCTTTTTTGACATGTTTTCTACAACCACATGTAAAGCAGTTATCAAATAGCTTTTAGGTGAAATTTGATGGCTGGCCAAAGGTACTAGGAAATCATAAATGGGAATAGTTTAACAAGTGATCTATCTTTTGAAGATTGCTTTCTAACTGTATCTTGCTTGGGTTTTAGGATTTTAAAAAGCATTTTAAAGAGTTTTAGAGATTATAAGCATAGATGAATAACCAGAGACTGAATAAAAATCATTAAAACTTTTGCATTTTTTAATATCTATGAGGCTTGGGTTAAAAATGATTTTTAAAAAAAATTTTTTAATTGAATTCTGTCGTATGGGGCTGATTAGTTCACAAAGTGTCCATTGTTTTTGTTAAGTCGTAAGGAACACTTGTGGGTATATTATATGATGGCCATAACCTTTAGTAATGTAACTTTTTGCTTTTGTAAAGTGAATCTCTCTTAACCATGCCAGATTTTACATATCCAAGATGTGAAATATGTGTTTGTCTTTAAAAGGAGTCAGCTGGAATTCTCTTCCCAAATGCTGGTTCTTTTGAAGTCACTTGGGGCTTGGTTTATAAGGCCCACCGGTCAGCTGGCTCAGGGATTTTACAGCTGTGTCCTCTGTCCCTGCTGTAGACCCTCCCTGCCATCTCATGCACCTCAGTACACGGGTTTTATCAAATAGCTTTTGGCAGTTTCCCAAAACCGCAGGATAGGTCCACAAGATAGCGTTCACTGTGAGAAATACCCAGGAGAGTATGACATCCCAAAGGAGAAGTTTTTGAAAAGGTCTCAGCAGTGGTGGCTCCCCAGTCACCTCTGTGGGGTGTCTGTGATTACACGGAATGGGGCAGTACTTCGTGGGACATGGGTGTTGGTAGCGCGATGTTCAGGAACCCCAGAACAGTAGTATGTTAATGGCCACACCTTATATACGTCTGTGTAGGTGTAGGTGTGCCCCATGCACTTTTTGTTGTTTCTGTTGTTTGCTTTTCAGAGGACGTTTTTGAATCTAGATTTGAAGGAAGGTCCAGGTTAAGAATCCTGGATTCTTCAACATTTAAAAATAACACCAGGGTACAGAGTTACAAAGTGGACACCTGGAACAGGGATTTTTTTAAATCATTTCTTTCCTGGGTGGGAGGCAGTCGTGCAAAGAGCACCGGGAGCCAAGAGACCTGAACTCCAGCCCTCCTCTTCCACCTATACCTGTGATATTGAGCTGTTCTCCAGACCTCTCGGACACGGTTTCTACATCTAGAAACTCCCCTATCACCGTGTTAGTGAAGATTGAGTAAAAATATGTGTGAATGTGCTTTTTAATCCACGAAGAGCCACAATTTTACCTGCAGTTGGTGATCTAGTCGTCTGTAGAGGCGGTCTAGAATTGAGCCCCCAGTAAGGGGTTGTTAAATGAGAAGAGTATTTCAAACAGCATTTAGAATGTGCCGAGCACATAGTAAGTGCCCCCATTTTTGGTGCAGTGTATCTTCCAGTACCTTTCCAAGGAGTCCGATGACAGTTTGAGTTCTGAACCTTTGTATGTGATCTGTTTTTGATCTTTGTAAATTAAAAAAAAAAAGTAAACAATTTTGAGACATCATTTGTATACCATCGAATTCACCTATTTGAACACACAATTAAATGATTTTTGATATATTTACAGAGTTGTGCAACCATCACCATAATCTAATTTTAGGACTTTTTCATCATCCCCCCAAAGCAAGCTTGTACTTATCAACAGTCCCTGCCCACTCTCTCCTTGCTTAGGGTTTAGGTAACCACTAATCAACTTTCTGTGGCTACCAATTTGCCTATTTTGGACTTTATATAAATGGGATTATATGATGTATGTTATTCTGTGATGGTTCTTTTCACCCAGTGCAACACTTTTTTAGGTTCATCTGTGTTGTAGCATGCATTAGGACTTCATTCCTTTTTATTGCCAAATAATATTCTATTGTAAGGATATGGCACAGTTTATCCATTTGTCAGTTGATGTGCATTTGGGTTGTTTCCACTTTGGGGCTATTATCAGTCATGTTGCTATGGGGGCGCCTGGGTGGCTCAATCGGTTGAGCATCTTCCTTCGGCTCAGGTCATGATCTTAGGGTCTGGGGATCGAGCCCCGAGTTGGATTCCCTGCTCTTCGGGGAGCCTGCTTCTCCCTCTCCCTCTGCCCTTCTCCCCCCTGTGCGCTCTTTCTCTCCTCTTGAATAAAAAAAAAAAAACCAAAAAAAAAAAAAAAACAATGTTGCTATGAACATTTGTGTACAAGTTTTAGTGTGGACATTTGTTTTCATTTCTCTTGAGTAGGTATGTAAGAAGTAGAATTTCTGACTTAACAGTTTCTGCATTCCCATCTGCTTTCAGATTGGTTAAAATCTCTCTTCCATCATTGCCTCCTTTCCCATACACCTTGTCCAGGTGGATTTATACCTTACTATAAAAATATACTTTGTGTTTAGCAGCTTCTCTGTCATCTGACTGGGGATTTGGGAGAGAAGAGATAAGGATTGTCTTGGGTCATCAACACATTTTATTGAGTGCTTCGTGTGTGACAGGCCCTCCTCCAGGGGCTGGGACTCCAGGGAGAATGGAAGGTGGGGGCGGGGGGGTGTAGGGGCCATGTGGAGAAACAGTCAGCAAACATAACAAGTAAAATGCACTATGCTAGAAGGTGCTATGTGCTATGCGGAGCCCCATGGCAGGGATGGAGGAAAGGAGGCATGAAGTACAGGAGGTGGGGTTGCCATTTAACACTGATGAGGTAACATCTGGCCGAAGACCTGAAGCAACTGAGGGAGTGTGCCATGCACACACCCAGTGTGGTGTGTTCCAGACAGAGGGGATAGCCAGTGCAAAGGTCATGAGGTGGGAGCGTGTGGAGGTGTTTGAGGGATAAGGAGGTTGGGCGGGAGCAGATGAGTTGGAGGGCAGAGGGAAGACCTGGAAAGGAGGTCAGAGGGGAATGGAGGTCTTGGTCACATGGGGCCTTGTCAGTCTTTATAAGGGGCTTGGGCTTTCTCCTGGGGCAACAGGGAGGCCCCAGTACAGTCTGAGCAGAGGGTTGATATGGTGAGACTTCCCTTGTTTCAGTGATCCCTCTAGGTGCTGGGTTTATAACAGACTGCAGCGAGGCAGAGGCAGGGAGGGAGACCTGTAGGAAGCCGTGCCTCTAGTCCAGGCAGATGAGTGGTGCCTTGGACATGGTGCTTATAGTGGAGATGGAAATGGTGAAAGCATAGATTTCTGGGTTCATTTGGGAGGTCGAACCTGCAGGATGACTTGATGGATGAGATGTGAGGTGTGAGAAAAACAATGATCAGAGATGACTCCCAGATAATTGGTCTGAGCAACGGGAAGGGTGGAGTTGCCCTTAATTGAGATGAGAAGGCTGTAGGTGGATCAGGTGTGGGCCAGAAGAGGAGGATCCATTCTGGACACACTCAGTTTGAGAGGTCTCATTAGGCATCCAAGAGAAGATGTCAAGCAGGCAAGTCCAGGCTGAAGAGAGAAGTGTGGGAGTTCTGTGGTATAAAGATGGGATTTCATACGGGCTTGGGTGACTATGACATTTCACGTAGGTTCATCAGTTGTAACAAACATACCCCTCTGGCGGGGGAGGTGGGTATGGGGGCGCTGTGCATGTTGGGGGGCAAGAAGCATATGGGGACTCTTCTATATGTTCTGTTCAATTTTGCTGTAAACCTAAAACTGCTCTAAAAAAAGTCTATTTTTTTAAAAAAAATGGTATTAAAAGCACAAGACTTGATGAGATGATCAGGGGAGTGTGCAAGAGAAGAGCTCCAAAGACTGAGCGTGCAGTGCCCAGTTTTGTGAAGAAGGGGTGGTGGGGGGTGGGGAAACAGCAAATGTGGCAGAAGGAAACCTAGGAGAGTGGTTCAAGAGCGGGGAGGGAAGAACGGGCTCAAATCTCTCAGGAGACCTAGCAACACATCCTCATCCTCTTCGAAGCTCTCTGGGCCTCAGTTTCCTTTCCTTTTTTTTTTTAAGATTTTATTTATTAGAGAGAGAGCACGCAAGCAGGGGAGCGGCAGGCAGAGGGAGAAGGAGAAGCAGGCTCTCCCCCTAGCAAGCAGCCCGATGTGGGGCTCGATCCCAGGACCCCAAGATCATGACCTGAGCCAAAGGCAGAAGCTTAACTGACTGAGTCACCCAGGCACCCTGGGCCTCAGTTTCCTGATCTGCAGGGTACTCCGCTGACCTCCAGCTGTGATATGCCATGAATATTTGACTTGATATGCAAGGGAGATCAAAGATGGGAAAGGCCATTGGTGTCTGCTTGCTCCCTCCATGGGAAATGTAGAGTTTAAAGACAGCAAAACTCATGTTGTAAAAATGTGGGTTTAAATATTGGTACATTAAACCCCATAGAGATTTTGACCAGTTTCCAACTACTGATGTTTTTTCCTGATTTCAGAGCATATACATCACAGAAATTTTGCAAAACTGGAAAATGTAATAATGAAAATTAAAACCACCCCTTATCCCATCTAGATAAAAGTGCTAGTAACGTTTTCGTATAGTTTTCTGCAAGTTTTCTCTACACAAATCAACTGTATTTCCTCCCCTTCCCCAGTGAAAAATTTCTCTATATTTGTATCCTGATTTTTTTCAATGAAAAAAACAGTTTTTACAACTGTTAAATATCCCATCATAGGAATATACTGTCACTTAGTCACTCCATTAATGAGTATTTATAGCACTATGAACAGCGCCAGTGAAAGAGGAGTTGGGATGTTCAACAGTACCCAGAAGTCTTTGCCCCTCTTAATCTTTCTTCAGCATAAATTACTAGTTGTACAAGTATTCACTGGTCCGATGGGTATAAACATTTTGAAAGCTTTTACACATGTTGCCAAATATGTATCTTAACATATCTGCCTCTCTTGGCTTCCAGAGAGGTTGTAACAATTTACTTTCCTTCTTTCTCTCTGCCTGTCAATTGTATCACTGTGACCAACCCTGCCCATTCCCCATATTTTCTTTTTAAAATGCCACTTCTCACTGCACATAGGCTACAGTTTATTAAAGCAGCACTGTAAGGGGGAGCAAGAGTAATTCAGATTCCAGTAAATTTTTGTGAGCTTACATGTGCCAGGCACTGTGCCAGGTGGCTTTCTTGTTTATTGCTGGTGAACACCACACCCTTAGAATGTAGGTGGCATCCTTTCCTTGTCCAATCCTGTGAGGCTGTGTTTGAAGATGCTTAGCTGGGCTGGCATGTGCCTAGGACTGGTACCTAGGTCTCTTGACTCCAAGTCAGGCACTTATTTGCACTTATTTATTTATCTCACTATATAACTCACCTGCCTCAACTGGCCTAGAATATTCTTTATGAGAGACTCAAAAATACAATATATACAATAAAATATAAGAAATTCTATAATATACTCACAGCTTACTAATTTTTAAAGGTTTCTGAGTAGAACAAAAAATATTCAACTTTGAAGTCAATGATCACTCTGACATCCTAGGCTCTTTCTCCTTGCTTGCCTGAATGAAGATTGTTCAACCAAAGATGAGACCAACAGGGGTAGGAAGAGGCCAAGCTGCCTGTCCTCTTCCTGTCCAGACTGGTTATCATCATTTGAGAAGGCTTGAGATGAGCTACAGAAAGTGAGTGATGCTATCTGGATGGTGGGCACTGTCAGCCCACATGCAAACTGCAGGCAGAACTTAATTGTGTGTGTGTTCTTTTGGCAAGCTTTAGGAACCCTGAAGCTCTATACTTGTATATTTGGTCTTTTCTACAGTGGCTGTTGAAAACTGACTTTTGGATCTTTAGACACTTAAAACAGATATTTAAAACAACTTCACCCAGACAGTCTCTTAATGTTCCGAAGCAGAAATTCTAAACTGTGTACATTAAACCTTGACCATGGTCTTTATTTTTGAACTCACCATCTGATATGCTAAGAGGACCGTGAAAGTGGTTTGAAGCTGGGCTATTTTCCTCCTATTTCAGAAAGGCCTAGCCGCCTTCTTAGCTCAGGAGGCACTCATGGGTATGTCTTAGGCCACCCCAGGGCATTTCAGGACACTTGTGGGGCTGGACCTGGCAACTGGCATATTTAGCTATGCCTGATACTTACCCACTGTGCCAGTCTTATTTCCTGTGTTAGGATTACCTGTAATTTGGTCTCTAGGACGGTTTTCTGGGGAGATCCACGGCACAGATACCCTCGGCATTGCTTCCAGAATGTAGCAACCTCATTTGGATCCAGGACTCTGCCTGAGTTTCAAAGCCCTGCTCTTACATCGGAGGAAGCTGCTGCCTGTGGTTGCAGCATGTTACAAAGGGTGTGGAAGCAGGGGCGCCTGAGTGGCTCAGTCGTTAAGCGTCTGCCTTCGGCTCAGGTCATGATCCCAGGGTCCTGGGATGGAGCCCCGCATCGAGCCCCGCATCGAGCCCCGCATCGAGCCCCGCATCCAGCCCCGCATCGGGCTCCCTGCTTGGCGGGAAGCCTGCTTCTCCCTCTCCCACTCCTGCTTGTGTTCCCTGTCTCGCTATGTCTCTCTGTCAAATAAATAAATAAAATCTTAAAAAAAAAAAAAAGGGGTGTGGAAGCAGGTGGGGAGCCCACCCCCAGAGTAGGCCAAGGACAGGAGGAGGCGTTATTTAAATTGAGCTTTTCTGCTGGGTTCTAAGTTTGTTCCTGGTCCCCGTAGTGACCATCCTCCAGGGAAGCTCAAAACCCCCGTAATCTTCACTATCTTCAGGAGCCAGAAAAAGCTCTCCTGGGAGGAGGGGAGAGTGGGTGCTCAGAAATACTCGGAAAAGTGGCTTTGAGAGGGCAAGGGTAGGGCCAGAAACAAGAAGCACAGAAGGCCAGCGATGGGGTGGAATTGGGACGGAGCGGGTGGGTAGAAGGAAGGAGAAAAAATGAGCAGAACGGGCCGCTCAGAATAGAAGATATAAAAGAAAGTGCCAGCTAGAGAAAACACTGCAAAAGGATGGGTGGCAGGGCCCGACGACTGGGGAGCGGTTTAGAAAAATAGCAATTAGCACAGCTAAAAATAAAAGACCAATTTGGAGACAAAGCCAGATACACAAGGAGAAAAATAAGACTCTCCAGAAAGACAATTCTTCGCAAACCGAACGCTCAAGAAAATGAGGCTAATGACACCCCCTTGGGGGCTGTTTTGCACAGAAATGAGACAATAGATAGGGGGGCGGGGCGCGCCGCGCTGAGCAGGTGACTGGTGGCGGTAGAGGAGAAATCAAGCCGGAGCGCAGTGTGCACCTGAGTGACTCCGAGAGTTGAGCTAAAGGCCCTGCCGGAAGCTGCGCCACGTGTCCCCAAAGTTAGAGAAGTGTCCCCAACAAGTCGCTGTGCGGGGCAGAGGCATCTCTCGGCGCTGGAACCCTAAGGGTTCCTGCAGAATTCCACCGAGGCAGGCCCCTGGAGCCTCCAGGCCACGGGGAGAAGGCATCTAAGTTCTCCCGGCGCCCGCGCAGCGCAGCTCGGCTCGCTCCCCGCGGCCCGGACCCTGGCCATGCCCCACCGGCTTTCGTGGAGGGGCGGGCAGGTCCGGGCCCGCGGGGATCCTGGATCCCGGGGGCGAGGAGGCGAAGGCCGTGGGCGGCGTCCAGGTTTTGCAAAACCTCGAGGCCTCGGCATCCGCGTCCGTGTAGCGGGAGGGGACCCCGGCCTGCCGCCTCGCGAAGGCGCACGGAGCCACCGAGCGCGGTGCGCCCGCGGCGCCGTGCCCGTTTCTCGCGGCTGCAGGAAGAGGGCGGGAGACCGGGATGGACGCCGAGTCTCGAGGCGGGCGGGGCGGGGCGGGGCCCGGGGCGGCTGCTTTGGCGAGCTCCGTGGGGGCGGCGGGGGACCCCGGGGCGCACGGGTGCCGGGGCAGGGTTCCTAAGCCACGGGCGGCGCGGGCTCCCTCCAGGCCAGTGCACTCCATCCCGAGCGCGGGGCCGGGCCTCGGCGTTTGGTCACCCGGGGCCGCCCTGGGCCACCCGGGCCCCTGAGGCTGCACTGCTGGGCCCCCGCCGGCGCGGGCGGGCAGGGCGCACGGAGCGCGCCACGCGGCGCCTGGCGGTGGGGAGGGCGGCGGGGCGGGGGCGGGCGCGGGCGCGCCGGGGCGGTGCTGAGCGGGCTCCTCCTCCTCCTCGGCCTCCTCCTCCTCGGCCTCCTCCTCCTCTCCGTCCTCCGGCTCAGCTGCCGCGCCGCCCGGCTGCTCCTCCTTCCTCCCCGGGCGACCGCGGCGATGTTTAACCGCGCCGTGAGCCGGCTCAGCAGGAAGCGGCCGCCGTCAGGTAAGCGGCTCCCGGCCCCGCGGGCTGGGGATCGGGGCGCCCGGAGGAGCCGCCTCGGCCGACGCTGCCCGCCCAGGGTCCCGGGCATCCTTCCCTCCCTCCTGTGCTCGGGCGCGGCTTGGCGATGCCACCAGGCGAGGGTCCCCGCGGACCGCGCCACTTCTCCTCGCTCCGTCCGGCGTCCCTGCGGTCGCAGCCGCGGCGGGAGCGCAGAGCCCCGAGCGGCGCTGCGGCGGGAAGTTTGGAGAAAAGGGGGAACAACAGGAGTTTTCTTTTTAGTGATGGTCTGGGAGAAGAAAGGAGATCCCATACACCCCCAAACTTTGGAGGGAGTACGGGCTCTAGATCCGAAAGCAGAAAGTCGCGCGGGCTCCTTCCCTTCTGCAGTTCTCTGCCTCTCTCCGCTGCGGGATGTTGGTGCGAATGATGCCCGCGCGGCGCCCAGAGCAGGCAGGGCTGGACCCCCGGGATCGGACTGGCAGCGGGGCCCCGGCCGCCCGGCGCCTTCAGTTCTGCGCTGCGGGGCCGAAATGTGGGGCCGCCGAGGAGGGTGAACACCAGGGTGGAGAAGGCACATCTGTAGTTCGCGCCAGGGGAGCGCTGACCTTACCGTGGACTCGGCTTGGCTGTCACAATGGACCAGGCTGAGCCACAATTTGGAGCAATTTGATAGGACAAAGAATCCACGGTGAAGATGAGACCATGCCTTTGATGCCAACCACCTTACCCTTTTCGTTCACAATTATGGCTCTGCTCCTTTGAGCTCTTAATGTGGGCCCAGGTCTCTGTTCACTCAGTTCTGTGTTCTCTCTCCACCCTTAGGGGCAAGCCTGTGAGATAGGTACTGTTAAGGCAACTTTCCAGAAGAGGGAACTGAAGCGGGGAGCTGTTAGGTAACCCGCCCCAAGTCACACTTAGGGAGTAATGGAGAATCTTTGAAACCCACCTTGGCCTGACTGTGGAGTTCAGAGGCTTTTCTGCTGCCTTCCACTCGCAGACTCACTTCTTCCTAGTGCTAGGAGTCTGGACATGTTGGTCCGTGTCCTGTTTTCCCTGAATATCATATTTTATGAGGGACATTGCAGTTAAGAGGATGGACTGGGACCAGACTGGCTGGGACCAAATCCCACCTCCACCACTGTGAAAACTTCGAGTCTGTGCAAATGAGGATCTGCAAAATGGGAATAAAACAGCTATCCCTCTGTGAGCCCTTAAAGGGAGCTGGTTTCCCATCCATCAACTGATGCAAATCATTGTGTTAATACTCAGGACACCCCTAATAAAGTAGGACTTCATAGGGTCATTGTAAAGAGCTTATATTTGTGTCAGTGGGCTTTGTATATCTTGCTGCGTTGTCTGTGGGTCAAAGGATTGCTTCAGATGTTCCTTTTAGCTATTCCCTCTTGGTGGCTCTTCACAGGTCTGTGGAGCTGTAGTCAGAGCCTGCACTCAAGTTCAACTCCTGGTTCCCACCCTGACTCTATCATTCAGTGACCTTGGGCAAGTTCCTGACCTCTGAGCCAATTGCTAAATTATTGGGAAATTTGAGAACTGGGTGCTAAATCACAGATAGCTTGAAATTGGCTGTTGGTGGATATTTTTACCATGGAAATGGGCAAATGCTAAAGATCAAGCTTTTTTTTTTTTTCTGCGAGAGCTGGTTTAGTGACATACCTCTGTGTCTGTTTTCCCATCTATAAAGTGGGTTTCATAGAGTCCTGGGATTAGACACATCAGAACATATGAAGTCCCTAGTGCAATGCCTGGCACGTAATAAATGAGTAATAATGGTTGGTTTCCCCCTTTCGTATTATAAACAGAGCTGCTCTGAACATCTCTGCCTGGTTATTCATTGCTTTGCATCGTTTTGGAGCATCCCTGGTTTGGGGGGTGTTATATGGGTGAGGGTTGTACCCCAGAAAGACTGGGCAATTTGGGGACACTCGTGGAGTGTACCTCTTTTGGGGCAGCCACTTTTCAGCCTTACGACATGGGATTAGGTGACAGAAAGATTAGTAGCTAAGCATCATGGATTGGTATTGGGTGCCTGGCCTCCAAGAGCCCAAACGCCATTGGATTTTTAGGTTTAAAGTGTACCCCACTGACGGGAAAGGGCAAATGAGGCCCTGCCATTTGGGCATCACCATCCAGCAGTGAGAAAAGGAGTCAAGTGAGAAAGGGAACGTGGGCCCCGAGGCAGAGGTACTGGGAAGCTAGCCAAGTGATCCATGGGACCCTGTACTACACTTTTATTTGGTAACTCCGAATTATTTTTCCTAAACTGGCTCTCCAAATTATATAAGCTTCCAGCCCCACCAGTGCTGGATCCAGCCCTGCAGACTCCTGATATGGACCCAGCCGCAGTCCTGCCTCCCAGAACCTTCTACTGTCTAGACTTTTCTTGCTTTTCAGCAAAACCTTATTGGAGACCATGTCTTCAAGCTCAGAGTTTGGAGTTCCTAACCCCTAATTCCAAGGTTCAAAGTGCAATTCCCTTGTTTTTCCTTTTGGAGATTTCTCAAAGTGTGTTCATGAACCCACTGGAGGTGCGAAGGGGTTGGATAAAATGCAGCTTTCCAGGCCACACCTGGACCCACTGACTCAGTCTTGGGGACCCGAGGTGGGAGGGAGAGTAAGCTGCATTTTCAGTAAGTTCCCAGGTTGATTCTTATGCCTCTGAAGTCTGTCTGCCCACCTCCTCGCCCCCCACAACGGCTCACACTGTTGATGGTAATCGTGATGCCGCTCACCTGGAAAGCAAAGCCAAAGCCACAACCTTCCCGCTGCGAGCAGACTGAGGGGCGACCCGTGGAGGGAATGCCCACCCTGCCAGGCAGGCCTTGACCCTCCCCTGGGGGTCTGTTGTACATTATCCCATTAAACCCTTGGGACCAGTTTCGGATTTATTGCTGGGCTTAAGTTTTTATTTAAAGATGACAGTCAACATAGCAACTTAATGTCTTTGTTTTAACAACCCAGCAGCGGGGCAGTCTTGGCCTCTGGGGAAACTTTCTCTGCAGAACATCACGGCCATCCTGTGGTTTCAGGGAGAGCAGCTCAAGGACAGAGAGGCCGGGCTGGGCTGAGGGGTGTTGTTTTAAGACCAGCGTGGTCAGCCCACGAGCCGACTGAGTCCGTGGTGTCAGCTCTGAATGCCACCAGCTCTGAATGCCACCAAGAGCACCCTCTAGACGGGTGGGTGTCAGGTGCTACTGGAGCTGTATTTGCCTTCATTGACTTTGTATGGGATTGACATCTCCTTCCCGCACTGTTAGAAATTTGGCAAACCTGGCAGGTGCCTGGTGGGCCATTTCCTGGGGCTTCCTGGGTGGACTGAGGTGCATCCTCCGTGCGCTTGAGTAATCCCCTCGGCCCAGGGCTCCGGGCTCAGAAAGTTGCTGTTTAAATTGTACTAAATTTCCTCTTGCTGGTTGTCTTCTGCTTCCCCCAGATAGCTCTCCTCTGCTGCAGCCCGAGAGGGGCGGTGGGGGCAGAGGGGGCCCCGGGCAGGCGACAGCAGCAGCTCCCTGATAAGAGCTGTCAGGAGGCGTCCCCTGCGGGGGGAACAGACCCTTGCAGACTTCCGGGGACTCATTTCCCTTCTAAGCAAGTTCCCATCCCTCCAGGGCCTTGCCAAGGGTCTGCGGGTCAGCTGTGCTGTCCCCTCTGTGCGGTGCTCAGGGACCCCTCCTCGGGCCTGCCTTCTCTCCCAGGCCCAGCCCCCCGGCTCTCACTCTGCCTGTGGGGGGCTGCGTATTCCCACTTCTGCCCCTTTCTTCCGAGGGTGTCCTCTGTCCTGCCTTCTCCCACAGCTAGGTCTCCCTCTGCCCCAGCAGGGCCACTCTCCCCAGCCTCCTGCCTCCCTCCCTCTCTGCCCCCGAAATGCAGCCTGTTTTGTCTCTCCCTGGACAGCTGTAGAGGCCACCAAGGGGCAGGGACTTGTCCGGAACCACCCATTTCAGAAGGGACAGGGCGCCTGGGTGGCTCAGTTGGTTGAGCGACTGCCTTCGGCTCAGGTCATGATCCTGGAGTCCCGGGATCGAGTCCCGCATCGGGCTCCCTGCTCGGCAAGGGAGTCTGCTTCTCCCTCTGACCCTCCTCCCTCTCATGCTCTCTGTCTCTCATTCTCTCTCTCAAATAAATAAATAAAAAAATCTTAAAAAAAAATCTCAGAAGGGACAGACCAGAGAACTCAAATCTCTGACCCAAGCCCAGAGCTACCTGCATGAGTTCACACAGAATCCATTTAGTCGTCTTGTTAAGATATATTTAGAGTTAAAAAAAAAATACATATATATATATATTTTTATTCATATATATATATATATATATATGAATATGGAGCTGACAACTTTTCCCTTTCCTCTCCTCCCGCCCCTTCTTCCTTTCCCCCCCTTTCTTCCTTTCTCCAGTCAGGACATTAAAAACAATGCCATCATCAGCCATCTTTATCATTCCATGAGTGAAAGGGCATTTGAACACCCCAGAGAGTAAAGACAGAATCTCATGTAAGGAAATGTCCTGATCCACCAGAATTTTCTAGAGGTTATTGTGTCCAGGGAGAGGCACTGGGTGGCTGACGGACAGAGCGGACAGGAAGCCCTGCTCTCCCCTCTGCTCCCACTGTGTCTCTTAATTTTGTACCATGTAAATAAATATAATGATCTCTTTCCTAAAAACAACCCAAGGCCGCCTTGATGGTATCAAGACAGCTTAAGTGGTAACTATTTCCCTATCCTTATTTTCATTTCCACATGAACCAGTGAAAAAAACTTCATGCCAGCCTGTGGCATTGTGGGCAGATAGCCATGTGGGAACTCCTGGTCTCATCTTCTCAATTAATTTTAAGTTCTGTGAGAAAAAGGGCCCCGCCTTTCACTTCTTGTGTCTGTCACCGCCCTTCCCTTCCCAGGCTTTGCAGCCAGAGGGCTTGGGGCTGAGTCCCACCTCATCCCCTTCTTTGCTTGCTCCTCGGAGCACGTTACTTAACCTCACCGCGCCTCAGTTTCCTCCTCTGTAAAATGGGCCCCCGATGAGCCCGACCTGGGCGGGTCGCTGTGAGGTGGAGCCGAGATCTATAGCAAGCGCTCAGTCAGGCAGCTGTTTTGACAGTGGTCCTGCTCGCTGTCTCGCCCCCAGTCTATCAGAAAACATCCATCAATGTAAACGTGAACATGAGTGCCAGACATGGCGGACTGCAGGGAAGACACAGCTCCTCCCCGAGAAATGCACAGTCCCTCTGATGCTGGAGGGAGAAGGTCACTTGCCCATCCGGCCGTAGGGGCCCCGGGGGCGGGGGTGAGGGCACATCTGAGCACGAATGTCAGGCCCTGGGGGTGGGGGGTGGGGGGTAGCACAGGCCTCTGGGAAGTGAAGGAAATCAGGACAGGGTCTTCATTTTCACCCCCAGGATAGAGCTCCTGGGTAATTTTATTTTTTTCTGGGCCTTTGCCTAGAAAGTAGAGATTCTAGGGAGGCTACAAATAACAGTCTGGCGTTCTGATTTCCTTCCCTCTGGTAGAAACTGGAAGCCAGTGGCCATCTGTTGTTTAGTCCACTCAAAAGAGGATGTGGAGTCTTGTTTTTCCTCCAGACCCAAGGGTGCTCAGGAGCCCCGCAGCCCCCGGCCTGTCTCCCACGAAGCGTCTCTGAGAAGGCAGTGGGTTCCTGGGCTTCGTGAGACTCCTCAGGTGGACCCCAGAGCATGGAACGTAAGGACTGGCCCCCACCCCCCTTGGGCAAATGTCCTCAGCTTGCCCACTGCCCGGCTGACAGCGGCGCAGGGCAGGGGCTGGGGGGAGAGTGGAGTGGAGACACAGGGACACAGGTGCCCTTGGGAGGCCCCGCCCGAGCCCTTGGCTTTCTCTGAGGTCTCTGGCTTCTTGGAAAAAAAAAAAAAAGCCATGATGCTTTTTCTGGGTCCAGCCAGCCCTCTGTAGCCTGCTCGCCTTCTCTGGTCTTTGATGTTTGCTATTATTATGATCATTTTAAAACTTTTTCATTTTTATTATTATATTCTGCTAATTGCACTTCACGCAAAACTCCCCACCAAGGGAATTGCATCCTTGAAGGGTAGTTATTCTCAGAAGTTAGATACTGGAGCCGATAAGCACTTAAGTAATATTTAGATAGAGCGTTTCCATGACCCACTTTCTCCGGAACCTTACATAGATCAGTTGTGACAAACTGATTCTCTGCTTCTATTTGGATGACTTTTTTAAAAAATGTAATATGTTTGATGTGGTATAGTTGGTATGAAGTTTTAAAGGTTTTATTTATTTATTTGGGAAAGAGAGAGAGGGAGGGGAGGGGCAGAGGGGGAGGGAGAGGGAAAGAATCTCAAGCAGATTCTGTGCCAAGTGTGGACCCCACACAGGGCTCGATCTCACAACCCTGAGATCATGACCTGAGCTGAAACCAAGAGTCGGACGCTTAACTGACTGAGCCATCCAGGTGCCCCTGATGTGAGGTTTTAAATAAGGTTCTCGGGTGTGCACTTTTCCTTGAATATTTATGGGAGTATGGTGTGTGTGTTTGTGTGTGTGTGTGTGTGTGTGTGTGTGTGTATGTGTTGCATCAAACCGCTTCAGAATTTCGAGTGAACATTTCGGCCTCTTCCTGGGCTTGAATGTTTGGTTTGTTTTCTTTAATAATGCTCTAAGTTTTGGGGGTACTTAGGATAGACTCTTTGATAATGTACACTGACTCTGCTTTGAGGAAGTTGGGTATTGAGATTTTACTAGGACATTATTTGACTTGGAAAAATTGTCTATGCAGGATCATTATCCAGACCTTCCTGCAGACTAATAGCAGGAATCCATGCTGTAAGCCTTCAGTTGCGATGAGTGTTACAGATGCCTTTTGAGTATGGATTTCCAAGGAATTAATGTCTGGAGAAAGTCTCTGGTAGATATGACATCATAGCATCTATAAATAATGCATTACGAAATATGCTGCAAGCAACCAGCCTCAGCCATCTGTATCTTTGAAATAATGGCTTTTGCTGAAGTCAGAAACCACACAGAACAGCATAAATGTAAATGGAAAACGTATGTACATTGTGTTTGCATGCTAGATGATTCTGGCCCGGTCTGGTGTGGGTTTTTGTCTGCGCTGAATTCCCTCTTGGTTTTCTCAGTCTTTTCCCACGGTGCAGTTTTTGTCTTTCTCTTCAAGGCCGTTGTGTTCTGGCCTTTGTGAGTGTGAAGATCAGCAGTTATCAAAAACAAAAATGGCAGGAGAGCCTCATGATAAAGAGAGTGGGCTCTGGAGCTGTGCTTGGAGCACGGTCCCCCCCCCTTCCTAGCTGGGTGACCCTTGCATCTGTGCTTCGTCATCTGAAGTGGGGATAATATTAAGCACAGGGTCATTGTGAGGTATGAATGATTTAAGCCACAGAAAAAGCTTGAAGCTGTCCCCAGCACACTGTAAGCAATGTATAAGTGTTTGCTGTTGTTATTAGCTAATGATAGATTAATCTGAATATAAATGTATTGAAAAATAAGTATTGTGCCTACAAAAATCTGATCTAAAATGCTTTAAAGACCTCAGGAGGTTAAAAAATTTTTTTCATTGTAAAAATATTTTATAGGTAAACTAAACAAGACAAGATAAACAGCTGGACAAAATTGAAACAAATGGTGTCACTGATAGTTCCTTACTAGCTTGAGTGATCTTAAAGCTGCTAGAAAATTACGTTTGACTTCTTTTTCCTCCTTTGCATTCCGAGCTTACCTTCTTATGTTGTAATCCGTCTAAAATGGCAACTTTTATCAATGAAAAAACAAAGAATAGTATACCTTTATGGCCCCAGGTGCCAGGAGTTGGGAAGCTGGGAACTCTTGGTTTTGCTTTATTCTTAAGTTCAGAAGTAAACCTGTATACTATAGAGAAAAGTTATTCCTTTTTCTTATAATTGCTGGACTGATTGTAACATTTAAGATAAACTTGTCTTAGGAAGCCTTTACTTACATGCATTGAGAAGTAGTGAAAGTCTCCTGAGTGGGGGGACCCTGAGTAATAGAAATGACCCGACTTGAGGGGTGATCTCTAGGGCAGTGCCAGATGCGGGGGCCTCTGCTCAGTCTCACTGGAGGTCAGGAGCATGACTTGGAAAAGAGATACACCATTAGGGGCGCCTGGGTGGCTCAGACGGTTAAGCGTCTGCCTTCGGCTCAGGTCATGATCCTGGGGTCCTGGGATCGAGCCCCACATGGGGCTCTCTGCTCAGCGGGAACCTGCTTCTCCCTCTCCCTCTGCTGCTTCCCCTGCTTGTACACTCTCTCTGTGTCAAAAATAAATAAAATCTTTAAAAAAGAGAGAGAGATACACCATTAAATGATTGGAGTTTGCAAATGTGCTTCTATTTAGAGCTATCTATCTATATTGATAACAATCAAGAAGGATTAAGGAAAAAAGGGCATAGCCAAAAGCTTTTGTCAAAATTGAAAGGCAATCAAGAAGTCTTGGAAAAATTCAAACCAATGCTTCTGGGAAAAGCAAAAACACACATCAGAGTGTGGGAAGAAGATAACCACGGTAAGGATGGTGGGGGCAGAAGTGGGCAAAAAGGCAAGAAGGAATTTGTCTTTATCAAGGGCACCAAAGCCAGACACCAGTGGCTATGGCTATGGAGAGTAGCTGCATCTTGGTGGACTTCCTGAGCCAGCCCTAGAAATTCTGTGCCCTTCAGTAACAGTGTGGGGGTCAATGTATTTCATTACTCTTGATGGCAGGGAGATGGTAGCCCAGCTGAGAACTGAGAGGAAGGGCCATTTATTTGCCAAGTCCTGTGTTCTGGAGGAGCCCCTGGGGTTCTGTGGAGGTGGCCCTGGGAGGGACAGTCACCTTCACATTGAAGTCCCAATACTGGTTCCATCGAGTAGTTCTTTAGTTGGGTCACCTTGGGTAGGTCATTTACCCTCTGAACCCTTATTTTATCCTCCAAACCTTTATTTCCCAGTCTATAAAATAAGGGGACAATACCGGACTAGTTGTATTGAGTTATAAGAGTCTTTGATCAAGTGAAAGCTGGCACAGAAATCTAATATGCAAAATGATTGGAGTACAAATTAAGGGTTGGGGGAGGTGACAACTATCAAATGGTGGGGCCAGGTATCTTATCTCCCATTTTGGTTAAATGGGAATCCACCAAGTGTATTTATTTGCAAGAGAGCGTAGCAGCAAAAACCCAAATGTGGTCTGGTTTATTATTGAGAAGAATGTCAGGAGCTTTGGAACCCTTTCAGACCAAGGTTGAAAACTTATGGGCAAAGTAGGTGGTGCGTGATAGCAGGAGAAATTTGTGGCTGCCTAAGACTGTTCCCCGGAGCGGCCCACTTGTGTCTCTGCGTGTATTTACGTCACAGAAGATCTGCTGAGGGAGGGCAGCAAATTGTCAAGCTGTATTCACGAACAGGAGAGTAAATTGGTGAAATGCTTGGCAGAATGAACCCTCTCGCAGAACTTTCTTATAATGGTGATCTCTTGATTCGATTTGTACTTTGTCGGGGAGAAACTCAGTGTTCAGAGGCTTGCCGTTCTAGCATTTGCAAAGAGAGCAGGGAACTAATGTAATATCCACAGACTGAAGATGCACTCTAGAGAAGCATCAGGTCCATTTGTGTTGTGTTTGAGTGAGTTTGCTTCTCGATGGAAGGAATAGATTTGTCCTGGGTCATTCTCTTATGTGCTCTATCACCAGTGTGTATTGAAACAGTCCCCAACCCCTCACGGGGCTTCTGGCTTCTGCTTTTTAGCCCCAGTCAGCCAGCGAATGTCTAAAATCCAGGTAGTTCTCCCAGATGCTGGGAGACAGGGTCCCAGCTGCTTGAGAAATTAACACGTGCTGGACCCCCAATAGAACATGAAAGATCATGCAAGCTGAGTTCCTGTTAAGGCCAATGTTTTCGGATACAACTTTCTTCCAAAAATATTTTAACCTGTGTGGCATCCTAGCTGTTTGCAGCAATTAATATTCATAGGACTTTTTTCATTTATCCTTTTCAAATGGTTTGCTTTGCTGATTTTTTAGTTAAAAGCGTATTTTCTCCTACATTCAAACTTTGCTTTATAGAAACAGGTTTCTACCTTTAAATGAAAAAAGGCAATGGGGCGCCTGGGTGGCTC